>NC_133326.1:227476163-227813706 GCF_042186555.1 Aquarana catesbeiana | reverse complement strand
CACATGGAATTGCAGCACGTTTGAATACATCATCACTGAAGCACAGTTGTCATCACTTTTATTAAGGACTTTTGTGTTTAATATATGTCTAGTTTATGATGGATGATTAAGTATATGTATTGTGTGACACTTTGCACTTTTTGGCTGGCACATGTCACTTTTCAGCATTTGTTTGCATATATGAATTATTTATGAAGTAACAATAGTTACCTTTATTACTATTACTTTATATGTCTATTGCACCTTTTAGCACCTGTTTTGCACTCATTTATTTTGGAGCATATTTATTTATTGATATTACCATTATTATTTCATATGCCCATTGCACAGGTTATTTATGCACATTATGTTTGTTTACCTTGTGGGATATAGCACATATTGGGGTTAGATATCTTTACACTCTGTTGTATATGTGCTGTATCTCTTTGTGCCTGGATTAGGGCATGGTTAGCACACTCTAGCGCATCATATTTTATTTATTTGACATTTCACACGCAATACAAGGCGTGATTCATGTATGCGGCTGTGTAGCGCTTACTTTTAGCACCAGGTTCATTTTAGCTCGTAGGATTTTTTTCTTTTTTGCAAAAGTTTATTTTTACAATTTTACTTTAGCATATTACATTTCCTTTTTATTCAACCCTGTTGGGGGAGTGGGGGGGGGCTTTGCGAGATGTCAGGGGTCTGACATCTCCCCTTTGAGACATGGAAAGGGACTGAGGATAGAGATTTCCCAGTCCTTTCTCTGCAGCCTTAGCTGCACTGAAGATGAAATGGACAGAGTGAGTGATCACTTACTCTGTCCGCTCAGAAAAGTGAAGAGGGTAAACAACATTTACTGGCTCCTTCCTCCACTCTCTATCCTGAAAGATCTGGGACAGGGGGGACAAAGAAGGGGGGGTGGTGGTGACTGGAGGAGCTCACAAAATGGGACCAGGAGGAGGAGGGGGGGTGGGATGACCAGAGGAGGATGGGGGTGGGGTGGGATGACCAGAGGAGGATGGGGGGTGGGGTGGGATGACCAGAGGAGGATGGGGGGGGGGTGGGATGACCAGAGGAGGACGGGGGGGGGTGGGATGACCAGAGGAGGACGGGGGGATGGGGGGAGGGAACCGGAGGAGGAGGGGGGGGACCGGAGGAGGACGGGGGGGGAGGGGACCGGAGGAGGACGAGGGGGAGGGGACCGGAGGAGGACGGGGGGGAGGGGACCGGAGGAGGACGGGGGGGAGGGGACCGGGGGGAGGGAGCCGGAGGAGGACGGGGGGGGGAGGGAGCCGGAGGAGGACAGGGGGGCCAGAGGAGGACAGAGAGGAGCAAAGAGGAGGACACGGGGGAGCTGGAGGATACAGGGGACACTCAGGAACAATCGGTGCGGCGGTGGAGGAAGTTGTAACCACCATCTCCCCGTGTGGTTTCTAATAAAGCAGCCGAAAGCCGCAGAGGGGAGAGGAGGAGAAGCAGCTGTCAGCTGCTTTATTGAAAACCACATAGGAAGATCGGTGATTATAACTTCCCCGCCGCCGCACGATTGTTCCTGAGTGTCCAGGTATGGGACTATGCATCAGGAGCATTTGCACGAGTACAAGTACTCCTGCAAATACTCTGTATCGGCACTGATAACGATACTAGTATCAGTATCGGGACAATCCTACTTGGAACCCCCAAACATTATATTTTTTTTTTAGCAGAGACCCTAGAGAATAAAATGGCCTTTGCTGCAATATTTTATGTCACACTGTATTTGCGCATTAGTCTTTCAAACGCAATTTTTTTGGAAAAAAAATACACTTTAATGAATTAAAAAGAACGAAACAGTAAAGTTAGCCCAATTTTTTTGTATAATGTAAAAGATGTTATGCCACGAGAATCATGACCTTTATTCTATGCAAAAAAATTGTGATTCTTATTTTAGCCAGAACCGTGCAGCTCTAGTGTAGAAACATCTCAGCAATGATCAAGAGAACCGGGAGCTAAAATTTCAAAATGTTGTGGCAAAGGGTCAACACTTTGTCCAACGTGATATTACAGTTTTTGTATATTTAATTGCCGGGCATTTCTAAAATTCAGTTTTGATGTTGTCATTATGAAGTTCAAAGTGTAGATGGATAAAAAAAAAAAAGAAAGAAAGAAGAATGTTTACTCCACAGATGTTATACTTTAGAACAGCCTCTCTCAATCAGGGTCCAGTGGAACCCTAAGATTTCTCCAGAGTTTGGTACTGGTTCCTTGAGCGATGAGCAAATTCTGCCTCTTAGATGAGCAACCACTGACACCAATGATATTTTAGCTATCTGTAAGTGGGGAATTCTTCTCCATGACTACAAATATAAGGAGAATTCTACCCAATAACCTTCACATGAATGCACTGTAAGCTGATTTGTTAGTAGGGGTTCCCTGGGCTCAAAGTTATTTTGAGGGTTCCTCTATGTTAAAAAAGGTTAAGAAAGACTTCTTTAGAACATACATGTTCATAAAATCTGAAACATGGATTGACGAAAATTATATTATGGACTTTAGTCACTCTTACAATTATATCATCTTTATTATGGGCAGCACAGTGGCTAAGTGGTTAGCACTTCCATCTAGCAGCACCAGGGTCGGCAGCTCAAATCCCAACCAGGACACTACCTGCCCTGAGTCTGCATGTTCTCCCTGTGCCTGCGTGGGTTTCTTCCAGGTACTCCGGTTTCCTCCCACACTCCAAAGACATGCTGCTAGCTTAATTGGATCCTGTCTAAATTGGCCCTAGTATATAAATGTGTTAGGGACCTTAGATGGTAAGCATCTTGAGGGTAGAGACTGATGTAAATGTACAATATATATGTAAAGTGCTGCATAAAATTGACAGCGCTATATACAGTATATGCACAATGAACTTAACATTTTCTCATTTTACTCCACATGAAGAGAAGTTATACACTGACAAACTGCAAGAAAATGTTTCTTCCCATCTGTGTACAATGGAAAATTATAAAGGGGTTCTAAATAACAAATTTGTTACCTGGGTGTTCAAAATATTTACACAATACTTCCTCTTCTGAATGCAATATTTATACATCAGGGAACTATACAACATGTAACAAAATACTCTGCTGCCATCTGAATTTGTTGCCAAAATTGTATATATTATACTTGTATTGATAATTTATATTATTGAAAATAAATGGGTCATAAAAAAAAAAAAAAAAAAACTTGCAACAACTCCTAAGACCCCTTTCACAGATGCAGACCGTTTGTCCATTTTTCATCCATACGTTGACGGATGAAACACAGACATCAATGCATCTCAATGGGAAAACAGATGTAAATGGATTATGATCAATTTACATCCGCTTCCATCAACATCCGTTTTTTGGAATGGATCAAAGCCCTATTTCTCTTCCATTTAAAAAAAAAAAAAAAAAAACGGATTGGACGAAAAACGGTTGGAAAAAAAAAAAAAAAAAAAAAAGGACGTAAAATGGACAAACGGTCCGTTTTTGCATGAAAGAATAGCTCTGGGACTCATGACAAACGGATGTAAATTTCATCTTTTTTTTCCAAAGAAAAAATATATGAACTGATGAAACGAATGGTCCGCATGTGTGAAAGTGCAAACTACCAAACACCACTGTTTTAAAACAAACAAAAAAAAAATTTGATTATCTGGACTATATTAACCACTTCAGTCCCAGAAGGATTGACCCCCTTAATGACCAGGCCATTTTTTGCGATACGGCACTGTGTTACTCTGATAGATAGATAGATAGATATATAGAGAGATATATCTATATCTATAGAGAGAGAGAGCGCGAATATATTATATATATATATATATATATATATATATATAGATATATATAGAGATATATAGAGATATATATAGAGATATATATAGAGATATATATAGAGATATATATATAGAGATATATATAACGAATGTATCAATTTAGGCCACTATGTGTTCTCTATTTTTGGAGAAAAATAAATAAATCATCAATAAGCATATACTGATTGGTTTGCGCAAAAGTTATAGCATCTACAAAATAGGAGATAGATTTATGGCATTTTTTTTTTCTTTTCCATTTTTACTAGTAAAGGCAGCAAACAGCTATTTTTAGCAGGACTGTGACATTGCGGCAGATAGATCAGACACCTAACTGACAGACACTTTTTTGGAAACCAGTGACATTAATACAGTGATCAGTGCTAAAAATATGCACTGACATTGTACCAATAACACTGGCAGGGAAGGGGTTAAATGTGTTCCTTTTTGTGATTACTGTGTGACTGGGGAAACACACAGGTTTGTCTTCCTGCTTAGCAGGAAGACAGATCTCACTGTCATCCACTGACGGAACGGAGATCTGCCTTGTTTACTTTGGCAGATCCCCGTTCTGTCTCTGCGGGGGAACAATCGTGGTCGGCCGGTGGACAGCAAGTCTGCCAGACCTGCTGCTTGGCTCCACCACTGGCCAATCGGTGCGCGCGTGCCCATGAATGGTAATGCAGGAATTGCCATACCAATACAGCTCATATTGATGAGAATTCAGGCATATATTACAACTACTTTTCCAGAGATTCAGTTCCTTATAGAACATAGACAAAGTCACCAACCCATATACTAATATTGGCAGCCAGATTTTCACTATCTGGAGAATTAAATCTACCTACAGCATTCTTTAGAAATCAGTCATGCCTCCTCACAACAAACATCATTCCTTGTTGCAAATTCATATATCTGTTGGAAGCAGGCACATGGATTTGGGAAAAGCACTGGTATTTGCCATGCGAAGGCGCAATGAGGCCAGAGTGTTTGAGCTCCCGTTCTGCCACTGTAGCTGTCACACAAGACAGTGCAGAGGCTGAAGAGTTTTGTAGTTGGGTGGGCAGAGACTGATGAGGATTCAGAGACACTAGTTCCTCATCAGGTCCACTCACCTTATGACCAAGAGCAGGCAGTGGGTGGATTTGCATAGTCAATAGACAGCCTGCTACCAAATAATGCCTGCTGTCAGACAGAGTGGACTTGATGGGGAACCAGTCCCTCATCTTCCTCCTCCGAACCCATCCAATATCAGAGTTACTAACTCTAGGGTACTGTTGACTGTGAAGCTGACAGCATCCTTGACAAAAGTGACAGGTGAGGAGGGGGTATAGCTGCAGCAAAACGGATGTCCTAAATACCATAACGGATCGGCGCCGCTCCAAGCTTGCAGTGTCAGTCTCCCAGGTTTACATTCTGTATTCAGGTGCTGGCAAAACCAGCACGTGAATACATCAGGCTCATCCCTAGTCTTCACAAGGAAAAAGGGGGACTTTAGTAACCAAAACTGCAATGTTTATCCTCATGACATCACAGGAAGCACCCCCATGATTACCAGAGGATACAATCAGAAACAGACTTGAAAAACTTAACATAAATAAGTCACCAGGACCAGATGGCCAGCACCTGAGGGTCCTTAAGGAACTCAGTCAAGTAATTGCCAGACCATTGTTCCTAATTCTTAAGAACAGTATACATACTGGTATGGTACCAGCTGATTGGAGAAAAGCCAACGTAGCACCAATCTTTAAAAAAAAAAAAAAAAAAAAAGGACCAAGATACATCCCTGGGAACTACAGACCAGTTAGCCTAACATCAATAGTATGCAAGCTCTTGGAAGGGATGATAAGGGACTATATACAAGATTTTAGTAGGGCTGAAACAACTAATCGATTATGAAATTAATCGATTACTATTTTCATAATCAATTAATCGGCCAGTAACATAATGGGGTTAAAGAAAAACTAAAAAAATGAACCCCTTACAGTAGTGATTATCTGCTTTTTTTGTACTATAAAAAGGGATCATTTTTAGTTTTTTTCACCCCATTATGTTACTAAACGTCTTAGACCTGGATCACATCTATGTGTTTTTTGGTGCTTTTTGCAGAAACGCACTACAGTTCATTCACATGGTTTCCTATGGGGCACGTTCATGCAAAACTGTGTTTTGGTTCAATATACTTCAATGGAGAATCTGCGGAAAAGCATGTAATGTGTTTTTGCAGCAATATGTGTTTTTTAATTTGCCCAACAAATTGGCCAAAAAAATGCAAATCGCAGTAAAATCACGTGCACAAAAATCAAAACGCACAGCAAAAAGCACTGCAGAAACAGATGAAAAGCAAACTGCATAGGTGTGTACTGAGCCTTATGCTGGCCACACCAATCAATTTTCAGAAGGAAGGACATTGTTTTTGTTTTTAATAAAAAGAATTTGATCTCTGAGTCTGATGATATTTACAAGATTCACCCTTTAATATTATAGACAGTATATCTCCTCTAATAGTTTATACAGTATATCTCTCCTCTAACAGTATATACAGTATATCTCTCCTCTAACAGTATATACAGTATATCTCTCCTCTAACAGTATATACAGTATATCTCTCCTCTAACAGTATATACAGTATATCTCTTCTGTCTGTTATTCTCAGAGTGGATTCGATATTTTGCTCCCTAACCATATAGTTGGTTATTTATATTTACCACTGCATAGAGATATTTAAGAATAAAGTACCTTTTTTTAAAACTGTACACCTTAACTAAATTATACACCACACTTTTTTTTAAGGTTAAAGGTTTAAGGTCAAAACAATAATCGGCCAACTAATCGATTATGAAAATAATCGTTAGTTGCAGCCCTAGATTTTAGTAATGAAAACAGTATCATTAGCAGTAGTCAGCATGGATTAATGAAAAATAGTTCTTGCCAAACATATCTGTTAACATTCTATGAGGAGGTGAGCAGCCATCTCGATGAAGGAAGGCCCATAGACGTGGTGTATCTGGATTTTGCAAAGGCATTTGATACTATTTCCCACAAATGTTTACTATACAAGCGAAAGCCTGTCGGCATGGACCAAAGGGCGAGTACCTGGATTATAACTGGCTACAAGGGCAAGTTGAGAGGGTAGTGATAAATGGTGAGTACTCAGTATGGTCCACTGTGGAAAGTGGGGTCCCTCAGGGTTCAGTCCTGGGACCAATATTTAATTTATTCATAAATGACCTGGAGGATGGGATAAACAGCTCAATCTCAATATTTGCGGACGATACTAAGCTAAGCAAGGCAATAGCTTTTCCGTAGGATGTGGAAACCTTGCAAGAAAATCTGAAAAATTAATGGGGTGGGCAACTACATGGCAAATTAAGTTTAATGTAGAAAAATGTAAAATAATGCATTTAGGTTGCAAAAACATGAATGCAATCTACTCACTAGGGGGGGGGGGGGGGAGAACCTCTGGGGGAATTTAGGATGGAAAAGGACCTGGGGGTCCTAGTACATGACAGGCTCAGCAACGGCATGCAATGCCAAGCTGCTACCAGCAAAGCCAATAGAATATTGGCATGCATTAAAAATATAATATTTTTCCTACAGCTTACCTGTAAAATCCTTTTCTTGGAGTACATACATCACGGGGCACAGAGCAGTCATTACTATCTGGGTTATACGCCAACTACTGGTGAATGGACACTGGTAAATCAAACAAGAAGTCCTCCCCTATATAACCCATCTTACACAGGAAGTACCTCAGTGTTGTTGCAAGCAATAAACTTTCCAGAGAAGAGGGGAGGGATCCTCTGTGTACCACGATGTACTCCAAGAAAAGGATTTTACAGGTAAGCTGTAGGAAAAATCCTATTTTCTTTATCATACATCACGGGACACAGAGCAGTCATTACTATCTGGGACGTCCCCAAGCAATGCCGTTGAGGGGAGGGAGACACCATCGCAGAAACTGCCACTATTACGGTTTGTAATACGCCGAGAACAAAGGCAGTCTCCTCCATGTTCTCGACATCAACCTGGTAAAAACCCTGTGGATGTATAAACTTAAAGACCAAATAGCAGGCTTGCAAACCTGGACCACTGACACCTGATGGCCCAAGATACTCCCAAACACCTGGTAGAGAATCTCTCCCCAGAAAAAAATGGGATTTTAGCAGATCCACTGCTAAACATTCGACCTGGAGCCTGCCTGCCCTTCCTGGGCTCTTCTGGCAGCACAAATCAGAATACACACCTCAGTGGCTCAGATGCATCTGACACCACTGTCCATCGGGGAACGTGAACACTGCCAGATCACTGAACCTGAGAGCAGTGCACCTGCCTTTACCGTCTGCCTCCCCTTTCTGAAACCATTTAACTGGTATAACAGGTAAATAATGTAGCAACTATATTAGCCAACCTAATACACAGTCCTCCGGGGATGCAGGCCTAAAACAATGTTGGTTTACCGATATGCAACCCCTTACATATGCAAGTATGCAGGTACCCAGGCATTTCATTATGTAGGTACCCAAGTTTGCCAATATGCAGGTATACAAGTATTCTTGCCATTCATGGTTTTATGTATGTACCCCCAGGCAAACAAGCACACACATATGTAGTTCCAGGCAAACAAGCACATATGTATTTAGTCCTAGGCAAATAAGCACATATGTATTTAGTCCTAGGCAAATAAGCACATATGTACACAGCTTAATGTAAATAAGCACATACAGTGAGGATAGAAAATTATTCAGACCCCCTTAAATTTTTCACTCTGTTATATTGCAGCCATTTGCTAAAATCATTTAAGTTTGTTTTTTTCCTCACTAATGTACACACAGCACTCCATATTGACAGAAAAAAAAAACACAGAATTGTTGACATTTTTGCAGATTTATTAAAAAAGAAAAAATGAAATATCACATGGTCCGAAAGTCGAGGGCCACCCTAAAAAAAAAAAAAAATAAAAAAAAATTGTATGAAAAATCCTAAAACAATAAAAAAAAATGTTAAACTTACCTAAACCCTTGTTGCTAGGCAGTCTTCCTAATCTGCCTCTTCCTATTCCGCGGCATGCTCTGCTCCTCGGTGAGTGGCCCCGTTGCCTTCTGGGAACTGTGTGTGTTCCCAGAACACCAAGGGGCCATTCACAGAGCGCTCGCACGTGCGCAGTAGGAAACTGGCAGTGAAGCCGCAAGGCTCCACTGCCTGTTTCCCTTACTTAGGATGGTGGTGCCGGGACCCGAGAGCCGAGGGACTGGTCAGCCGAGGGACTGGTCAGCCTCAGGCGGCCGACATTGCAGGCACCCAGGACAGGTAAGTACTTATTTAAAGTCAGCAGCTACAGTGTTTGTAGCTGCTGACTTTTAAACTTTTTTTTTTCAGGGACGGAATCCCTAGTACTCAGACCCTTTGCTGTGACACTCATATTTAACTCAGGTGCTGTCCATTTCTTCTGATCATCCTTGAGATGGTTCTACACCTTCATTTGAGTCCAGCTATGTTTGATTATACTGATTGGACTTGATTAGGAAAGCCACACACCTGTCTATATAAGACCTTATAGCTCACAGTGCATGTCAGAGCAAATGAGAATCATGAGGTCAAAAGGAACTGCCTGAAGAGCTCACAGACAGAATTGTGGCAAGGCACATATCTGGCCAAGGTTACAAAAAAATATTCTGCTGCACTTAAGGTTCCTAAGAGCACAGTGGCCTCCATAATCCTCAAATGAAAGACGTTTGGGACGACCAGAACCCATCCTAGAGCTGGCCGATAGCCCGATAGCTGAGCTATCGGGGGAGAAGAGCCTTGGTGAGAGAGGTAAAGAAGAACCAAAAGATCACTGTGGCTGAGCTCCAGAGATGCAGTCGGGAGAAAGTTGTAGAAAGTCAACCATCACTACAGCCCTCCACCAGTCGGGACTTTATGGCAGAGTGGCCCGACGGAAGCCTCTCCTCAGTGCAAGACACATGAAAGCCCACATGGAGTTTGCTAAAAAAAAATACCTAAAGGACTCCAAGATGGTGAGAAATAAGATTCTCTGGTCTGATTAGACCAAGATAGAACTTTTTGACCTATAAGCGGTATGTGTGGAGAAAACCAGGCACTGCTCATCACCTGTCCCGACAGTGAAGCATGGGGGTGGCAGCATCATGCTGTGGGGGTGTTTTTCAGCTGCAGGGACAGGACGACTGGTTGCAATCGAGGGAAAGATGAATGCGGCCAAGTACAGGGATATTCTGGACGAAAACTTTCTCCAGAGTGCTCAGGACCTCAGACTGGGCCTAAGGTTTACCTTCCAACAAGGCAATGATCCTAAGCACACAGCTAAAATAACAGAGTGGCTTCGCAACAACTCCGTGACTGTTCTTGAATCACCCAGCCAGAGCCCTGACTTAAACTTAATTGAGCATCTCTGGAGAGACCTAAAAATGGCTGTCCACTGTTTACTATCCAACCTGACAGAACTGGAGAGGATCTGCAAGGAGGAATGGCAGAGGATCCCCAAATCCAGGTGTGAAAAACTTGTTGCATCTTTCCCAAAAAGACTCATGGCTGTATTAGATCAAAAGGGTGCTTCTACTAAATACTGAGGAAAGGGTCTGAATACTTAGGACCATGTGATATTTCAGTTTTTCTTTTTTAATAAATCTGCAAACATGTCAACAATTCTGTGTTTTTCTGTCAATATGGGGTGCTGTGTGTACATTAGTGAGGGAAAAAAAAATGAACTTAAATGATTTTAGCAAATGGCTGCAATATAACATTGCGAAAAATTTAAGGGGGTCTGAATACTTTCCGTCCCCACTGTATGTATGCAGTTTCATGTAAATAAGCATATACAGTGGGGATCGAAAGTTTGGGCACCCCAGGTAAAAAAGTGTATTAATGTGCATAACGAAGCCAAGGAAAGATGGAAAAATCTCCAAATGGCATCAAATTACAGATTAGACATTCTTATAATATGTCAAAAAAAGAAAATAGATTTTATTTCCATCATTTACACTTTCAAAATTACAGAAAACAAAAAAATGGCATCTGCAAAAGTTTGGGCACCCTGTAGAATATTATAGCATGCACTGCCCCCTTTGCAAAGCTGAGACCTGCCAGTGTCATGGATTGTTCTCAATCATCGTCTGGGAAGACCAGGTGATGTCAATCTCAAAGGTTTTAAATGGCCAGACTCATCTGACCTTGCCCCAACAATCAGCACCATGGGTTCTTCTAAACAGTTGTCTAGAAAACTGAAACTGAAATAGTTGACGCTCACAAAGCTGGAGAAGGCTATAAGAAGATAGCAAAGCGTTTTGAGATGTCAATATCCTCTGTTCGGAATGTAATTAAGAAATGGCAGTCATCAGTAACAGTGGAAGTTAAAGCAAGATCTGGAAGACCAAGAAAAATATCAGACAGAACAGCTTGCAGGATTGTGAGAAAAGCAATTCAAAACCCACGTTTGACTGCACGATCCCTCCAGAAAGATCTGGCAGACACGAGTTGTGGTACACTATTCCACTATAAAGAGAAAACTTCTTCTACGTCCTCACCACAAAAATCAGCGTTTGAAATTTGCAAATGAACATATAGACAAGCCCGAGGCATTTTGGAAACAAGTTCTGTGGACCGATGAGGTTAAAATAGAACTTTTTGGCCGGAATGAGCAAAGGTACGTTTGGAGAAGAAAGGGCACAGAATTTAATGAAAAGAACCTCTGTCCAACTGTTAAGCATGGGTGTAGATCAATCATGCTTTGGGGTTGTATTGCAGTCAGTGGCACAGGGAACATTTCACGAGTAGAAGGAAAAATGGATTCAATAAAATTTCAGAAAATTTTGGATGGTAACTTGATGCCATCTGTGAAAAAGCTGAAGTTAAAGAGAGGATGGCTTCTACAAATGGATAATGATCCTAAACACACCTCAAAATCCACGGTGATTACATCAAGAGGCGTAAACTGAAGGTTTTGCCATGGCCTTCACAATCTCCCGACCTCAACATTGTTGAAAATCTATGGATAGACCTTAAAAGAGCAGTGTGTGACAGATAGCCCAGAAATCTCAAAGAACTGGAAGACTTTTGTAAGGAAGAATGGGCAAAGATACCTCAAACAAGAATTGAAAGACTCTTGGCTGGCTACAAAAAGTGTTACAAGCTGTGATACTTGCCAAAGGGGGCAGTACAAGATATTAACTCTGCAGGGTGCCCAAACTTTTGCAGACGCCATTTTTTGTTTTCTGTAATTTTGATAGTGTAAATGATGGAAATAAAAACTAACATTTTTTGACATATTATAAGAATGTCTAATCTGTAATTTGATGCCATTTGGATATTTTTCCATCTTTCCTTGGCTTCGTTATGCACATTAATACACATTTTTACCTGGGGTGCCCAAACTTTCGATCCCCACTGTACGTATTGCAGTATAAATGAAAACATGCCAGTATGCATTTAAGCAATATGCATTTATGAAAGCATGTAAACATGGGCTTATGCAACTCTGCGTTTAGGCAAAAAACGAAAGTGTGCGTCCATGTAAACATGCATTTATGCAATAAGCAAGCATGTGTTTATGCCACATATATTACACAACACTTATCTATGCAAACATGTATAAACATGCAGACTTACCATTCCTGCTGCAGGACTCTGAACATAACAGAAGTCCAATCTTCACCCTTCACAGCGAGCTGTCATAAAAGACCTTCAGAGACTGGGTCCCCCTTAAAATGAGGTCCACTCCCCTGGACCTGTTTAGCACCCTGCAGGAAAGCACCTTGGTCAGAACAAATACTGCACAGGGTTCCACTACACAGAGTCCAGCGCCGTAAGGCTGCATTACAGGCAAACCTCAAGGAATCTTTTCGAATGGATCCATTTGAAGTCCATGATTCTTAATTGAACCATCCAGACCTCCAAGTATGCTCCAAGAGCACATGTATCACATCAGTGACCACCACCTAACAGACACTGGTGAAAAAACTGAGGTACTTCCTGTATAGGAGGGATTATAAAAGGGGTGGACTTCTTGTTTGATTTACCAGTGTCCATTCACCAGTAGGTGGCATACAACCCAGATAGTAATGACTGCTCTGTGCCCCGTGATGTACGATAAAGAAAAGAGAATTAACTCCAGAGATAAAATTATAATTCTATCACTCTACAAGACTTTGGTCTGGCCGCACCTGGGAGTATGCCGTCCAGTTCTGGGCACCAGTCCTCAGGAAGGATGTGCTGGAAATTGAGAGAGTACAGAGAAGGGCAACAAAGATAACAAAAGGGTCTGGAGAATCTTAGTTATGAGGAAAGACTGCAAGCACTGAACTTATTCTCTCTGGAGAACAGACGCTTGAGAGGGGATATGATTTCAATGTTCGAATGTCATACTGGTGACTCCACAATAGGGATAAAACTTTTCCGCGAAAGGGCATTTAAAAAGACTTGCGGCCATTCACTAAAATTAGAGGAAAAGCGATTTAACCACTTAAGGACCAAGCCTCTGAGATTTAGCGTTTACAAGTTAAAAACTTTTTTTTTGCTAGGAAATTACTTAGAAAAAAATATATATAATGTTTGGGGGTTCTAACACCCTAGGGAATAAAATGGCGGTCGTTGCAATACTTTGTCACACCGTATTCGTGCAGCGGTCTTACAGGCGCACTTTTTTGGGAAAAGATACACTTTTTTGAATTAAAAAAATAAAAAAAACAGTAAAGTTAGCCCATTATTTTTCTCATATTGTGGGAGGAGGGGGACCCTCTCCCGCCGCCGATAAAAGTGATCTTGCGGCAAATCCGCCACAGAGACCACTTTTATCTGAAAGCGGACTGCCCACTTAAGAAGAGGATACCGGGATTATGGCAGCTAGCTGCTACCATAACAAAGATATCCCTCTTCAAAATACCGATCTAGAACGATGGTGGGCGGACCGTAAGTGGTTAACCGAAAACTGTGCGGAGGATTCTTTACAGTGAGAGCGGTAGGAATGTGGAATTTTTTTCCACAAGCAGTGGTTTCAGTAGGGAGCATAGATCATTTAAAAAAACTATTAGATAGGCACCTAAACGACCACAACATACATGGATATACAATGTAATATTGACATAAAAAACACACACACAGGTTGGACTCAATGGACCTGTGTCTTTTTTCAACTTTACCATGTAACTATGAAATATATAGTGATGGTGTTTTTTTTATTTTGGATATTATAGCTGATTTTTATAACTGATGAAGGAATATTTTTTTTTTTTCAAAATTGTCGCTCTTTGTTTATAGAGGTGATTAAATATCACCAAAAGAAAACTATTTGTGGGAAAAAAAGCACATCAGTTTTGTTTAGGTACAACGTCGCACGACCATGCAATTGTCAGTTAAAGCGACGCAGTTCCGTATCGCAAAAAATGCCCTGGTCAATAAGGGGGTTAATCCTTCTGGTCCTTAAAGCAGAGTTCCGCTTAAAAAAAAAAAAAAAATTTAAAGTCAGCAGCTACAAATACTGCAGCTGCTGACTTTTAATAATCAGACACTTACCTGTCCCAGGATCCAGCGATGCGGGGGAACGAAGCCCCGCTCGTCTCCCCCTCCTCTCTGTGGCGCCGGCATTGTCACTGTGGGCGCCCGCACAGTGCATGCGCGCCGTGACTGGCCGGGCAATCTGGGACCTGTGACGTGTCCCAGATGATTGCCGAGAGGGAGGGGGAGAGGCGATCTTGCTTCATGTGCCGCGGTGCGCTGGGAGGAAGTGGGAGCTGGAACCCTCAAAAAACAGGGTATCCGCTCCCCCCCAAAAAACATGACTTCCCAAAAGTGGCATGTCAGGGGGTCACCTTCCCTTAAAGCGGAAGTTCCATTTTTGGATGGAACTCTGCTTTAAATGGTTAAACAAAAAAAAATTGGGGAAAATTTTTATTTCTTTTTCTAATTCATTAAAGTGTATTTTATCCCCCAAAAAATTGCGTTTGCAAAATCACTGTGCAAATACCCTGTCACATCACCATTATATTCCCTAGGGTCTCTGCTATAAAAAAAAAAAAAAAAAAAAAAGTATAATGTTTGAGGGTTCTATACAATTTTCTAGCAAAAAATACGGATTTAAACTTGTAAACAAAAAGTGCCAGAAAAGGCTTGGTCGGGCAAGTGGTTAATTACCTTCAGTTTCTTTATCCATATACTGGAGATAATTCTGTTTGAATTTGGTGCAGCCAAAGCTTCATTTTGTAATAGTGGCACTACTAAGAACTACATGAAAACTGGCAGCAGGGCATTTCTAAATCTGGAGCAGGATTTTTTTTTTTTTTTTTTAAAGGGCCATACCACAAGAAAACAGGCACAATTGCTTTTTTGAATATCGCTGTCTGGATTGCCCTTTTGTTTGTATATTTGCATTACTCTGCAACGCTTTCATTAACCACTTCCCGCCCAAGGTACGTCCCAGGACGTCCTTGACTTTGTGGGGGTATATCTGAATGATGCCTGCAGCTACAGGCATCATTCAGATATCGGCTTTTTGAGCCGGCGATTCCCTACACCATAAGAATGATCATAGCGGCTGTTCCGCTGCTTGATCGTTCTTACGGGCGGCAAGAGGGGACGCCCCCCTCCTGCAGCTCTCCGGTGCTTCTACCGACTCACCGCTTCCATCGGTGAGTCGGAGAAAAGATTCGTCGGTCCCAGATGGTGACCATAGAGATTTCCAGCGTACCAGATGGTCGCCGGAGTCTATGACCTTTCGGAGGCCGGGCATGATGTTACAACGTCACGCCCGGCCTCTGCATTCGAGATCGTTTATTTTTTTTTTTATTCCCAGCCTAGAGGTGAGATGTGGGGTCTTCTTGACCCCATATCTCACTGTAAAGAGGACCGATCATGCCATATTCCTATTACAAGGGATGTTTACATTCCTTGTAATAGGAATAAAAGTGATCAAAAATGTATTTATTTAATTTTTTTTAGAGTGTCAAACAAAAAAAAAAAAAAAAAAAAGAAAAAAGAAAAATTAAAAGAAAAAAAAAAAAAATGTAATGCGCCCCTGTCTCCGTGTGCTTGCACGCAGAATCGAACGCATACGCAAGTCCCGCCCACATTTGAAAACAGTGTTCAAACCACACATGTGAGGTATTTTACTTTCCCACTTTTTCCATGCAACATTGAAGTGTTCCCCCATCTGATGACGACTTTCTGTCCCCTTCTTTTTACCCTTTTTAATGCGGTTTGTTGCAGTTTTGGGATATATATTTTTTGTTTGTAAATCCAACACAAATGGATTCCAGATGTCGCCAGGTGGGGTTTTGCATTTTTCTTGGGTGCATGGATTTATGCGGGTATAATGATTTATATACAATCATTTTTAATGAAAATTATTGTTTTATTTAGACAACTTTCAAATACAACTACATTTCAGGACGATGTGTATACATCTGCAGTTACCAAGATATTATTGATAGTGTTGAGAATGGGTTCACTCAGTATTTCCACATCAATTTCATGTATATGTCATTTTGCGATTTTGTATAAATTCAGCAGGTTTTGCATTTTCATGAATTTTGTTTATTAATCATCTATATTCAGGTTTCCTTTGAGATCATTCTTTATTTACAATTTTGAAATAAGTGTTGTTATTTTGATACTCTGCTATCGTTCAGTATTATTTTAGTATATATCATGGTCTTTATCCCAAGGTTATGGATGCACACAATGGGAGAAGTTGAATTATGTAAATAATGAAAACAATCATGTGTCTAGTACACATGTGTATATGTATGCGTATTGGTTCACTTAATAAACTTTAGTTTGGTGGACCTTTGCAGGCATTATTAGATCATTATATTACCACATTATTATACTACTTTGTCCTCAAACTTTAATTTAAAAATCAGCTTCATATCCCAGGTGTATCTTATCTCTTGAGTGTTGTTCTAGAGTTTGATTGTGTTGGCGTATCTTCTTTTGAGACAATTTTTGGATTGGCCATCAAAACCTGAAGTCTCTATATATGCCCATGATCAAACTTTTAGTCATTTAGCTATGAATAAGCGCCACAATAGGGTGTGAAGCGCGTTAGCTATTTTTCCTGTTTTTCCCTGTACATGAAGTGACTGCATTTGGATTTTACTTTTTCATATCAATAAAGATGCCTTCTATGGTGTGCGGCTGTCCAGGATCCTCTTTTTTCCCCACACGTGAGGTATCGCTGCAAACGTTAGTGAGAGAAATAATTCTAGTAACTCAAAACATATAACCAGTAAAAAATTTTAAAGCGTCACCTATAGGGATATTTAAGTACCGAAGTTTGGCGCCATTCCACGAGCGTGTGCAATTTTGAAGCGTGACACGTTAGGTATCTATTTACTCGGCATAACTTCATCTTTCATTATGCAAAAAAACTGGGCTAACTTTAATGTTTTGTTTTTTTTAAAGCATGAAACTTTTTTTTTTTTCAAAAAAATTGCTGTGCAAATACCGTGCGAGATAAAAAGCTGCAACGACCGCCATTGTATTCTTTAGGGTCTTTTCTAAGAAAACAAATATAAGGTTTGGGGGTTCTATGTAATTTTCTAAAAAAAAATTATACATTTTACATGTAGGAGAGAAATGTCAGAATTGGCCTGGATGGGAAGTGGTTAACAGCATACCAGCACTCCTTAAAAAAAGCAGATTGTTTTTGTAGTTGTTCCTAGTTTACAACAGTCAGGTAAATGCCATCTTATAACTCATGCATTTCACCAAGTTAACCATCCAGCATTAATATTTTATTGCAGCAGTTCACTGCATAGTTTCCTCCAATTTCATCAACTTCCCAGCATTCCAAGTAGGCAGAAATAATTTCCTGATCAGTGTTGCATAGGGGATACATTTTACTTACCTGAGCCCTGGAACGTCATCCGGCGGGGACGCACTCTTCCTCTGCCCGGGGTTCTCGGCTCTTGATTTGATAGATTGATAGCAGCGCAGCCATTGGCTCCCGCTGCTGTCAATCGAATCCAATGACGAGGGCGACGAGGCCGAGTCATACATTCGGCAGCTATGGACGCCGAATGATGGACTCGGGAGCACGCCCGCAAAAGTAACCCCCCCCCCGGTAAAGCGCTTCTCCTAGGGGTTATCTGATGTGGGGAGGAGCCACTAGAGTCGCCGGGGGACCCCAGAAGACTCAGTTTCCTTTTTCCACTGTGCTCTCCACTATATCAGAGTGCAAAAAAAAAAAAAACTTAATCCCAGCACTGCTTCTGAAAAAAAACTAGAACATTTTCTAATTTTAGAGCAGCTCACACCTATGTTAAGTCACCAAAAGCAACGTTCAAATACATTATAAAATGTGCAGTGCTCCTTAAAAAAATAAATAATTCCAATATAACCTACTGTTGAATTACATATAACCCCCAAATGATATGTGCTGCAAAACATTCTTTGTATGTATAATCCCTCATACATGTGAATATTCAAAGAAGAGATACGGTGTAAACACTCAAACCAATATTTTTTCTCTCATGTGTGCAAGAAATGTAAGTCCAGATATGACACCAAAATAAAAAAGGCCATTTGTATCTTTCTCCATGTGAAGTGCGTAACATCACATTGTACAAATCAAGTATTATCCAATATCACCTTGTATTAATCAAATATTGTCCAGAATAGTCCTACACTGGTAATATTTTAGAAAACATAAAAATGTATTCGGGCCAGTTCACACCACATGCAGTCAGTGCATTTTTTTCTGCATCAAAAACGCATGGAAAGTAGGCTATATGGTTTTCATTGGCATAGTTCACACCAGTGCTTGTAGTTCCAGTGCGTTTTTCCTGCACTGGACTGTACTAGAATGTTGTTAAAAGCACCAAAAACAAACAGGAACATGCATGTCCTTATGTAAAGTGAAGGAGAAAAAAAAAGGGTGAAAAAAATGCACTGGACTGCATCAAAAACGCACTGGAACGCATCAAAAACACTCATGCAGAAAAGCATCTGGAACGCATCCAGACTGCGTTTCTATAGTGTGAACTGTCCATTAATGACAGAATATCTATACCCATCAACAAAATGTGAAAATTAAATTGTCAAATCAGGGAAAATATTCAAAACATTCTTACTGTATAGCCATTTCCATCTTGTGCATTTATATCAGCACCATGAGCAATCAGAAGTGTAACCACCTGAGTATGGCCTTCCCTTGAAGCAAGCATAAGTGCAGTAATCTTCTTCCTGAAAAAATTGATTACAATAATTTTAAATGCAAGAATATTTCATATGGAACAAGTATATATTTGTAGTATATATTAAAATTTACATAGCACTGAACAAAACATTGCAACTCAGCTTCATACAAAACATATTTCAGTCTTGGGGCAGATTTTTAACATTGCTTGGAGCTTCCAATGGTAAGAAATCCCATAGCATATTAATGCTATGTAGGGAATGCTTAATCTTCATTTTGCTTGCTTAAGCATAGTACACACATGCCGAATGCCGTGCAACATCGGGCAGTTCAATAAAAAATGGCCCATGTGTATGGCAGATGGTCCAACAGAAGCTGTCCAGTCCGGACTGGTTTTCTCAGATGTGCATGCTAGAACCCAGCAGCTGACCAGCCAATGGCTGAGAGCGCTGACCAGAGGGTTCTGGCAGGGAACAGCAGGGGAGATCGCCGCTTTGATTACAACCAGTGCTGGTTGTAAGAGAGGTTATCCCTGATCTGGCCTACATTTTTTTCTTGTCTGCCAGTGTACAATCTTTTTTTAAGAGTATGCACAACTTTAGAAGCTGGCTAAAAGGCCAAAATTGAAACGGGCACCGGAAGAGGCCAAACCCCATCCTGGAAAGAAAGATGAAAGAACAATCTTACCAGTGAGAACAGCAATGGATTTTACAGTGCATATCAATATTGGGATTTTCTTTGTCCATTGAGGGACATGAAGTCTTTACCCTTTGACACATTCAAAGCATTCCAACTGAGGAATGGGCAACATAGCAAAAATCGCTAATGGATTTAAAGTAACAGAAAACTGGGGACAGTCTGCAGCTCAAAGCCACCTGAAGATCCTCATAGCCCAAAGGCATCAGATCACAACATAATCCACCAGGTAAAATTTGTGTGAACAGAAAACAGAGGACCGGATGACAGCCTTAGAAATCTGGGAAACAGGTGCCTAATGCCAAAAAAGCACTCACAATCCCAGTAGAGTGAGCAGGAAAAGAAAGAATTTGATCCTTGAGACCATAAGCTTGAACAGTGTTCTATGTGAGCCACCTAAGAATGGTAAAAAACAAAAGCAAGCTGCCCTTTCCGCCAGTCATCCATTATGGGAGTAGAGAGAGGATTATATAACAGGTTAAAAACAGCTTTGGAAGAGCAGAGAGCACTTAATTCAGATCCCACAGTCACAGGGTTTCCAAATTGGAGACCCCCTACATAAAGGTTTTAACCAACGCATGAGAGGTCAACAGTTTCTTGAAAAATGGAATGATCAGATGATGATGCTGGACCAAATGCTGTTCCAGGCCCAACTGCAGGAAGGAAAGAAGTCATCACAAAGAGAAGACCCTGGGGTGAAAGCCCCTAAACTCACACCAAGTGAAGTAAGCCTTCCATACTTGATAAACCCTGTGGGATGTTGACTTCCTAGCTGTGATCATTGTAGGAATCAGACTCTAAAATGTCACTGTCTCTTAGAACCTGGGCTTCCACAGCCATGCTGTTTAACACCTTCCTGCCCTGCGTATTGTACGATTTGGGGGGAGAGCACTTTTGTTCTGGGAGGACATTCTCCCAGAACGCGCTTCTTGCTGTGATTGGTCAGTGATCACATGGTACAGACAGGGCCAATCACAGCCCATCTGTGCTATGTGATTAGATTTGACCACAGCTAATTACAAGACAGACACTGAATGAACCAGTTTTCAGTAAAAATGGTTGCTTTTACCAATGAAATTTACTGGTATAAAGCAACCATAATGTGTAAAAAAAGAAAAAATCCTGATCACTTCCCCAGAGTAGTACAGTGTTACTATGGTAACACTGTATTGCTCTGGTCACAGTGTGTTAGGGGAAAGAAAAAAATGGAAATTTTATTTATTTTTTACAAACTGTCACCAGTGTGTCCCTGATCACCGCCACACCAGCTATATGATAACGCTGTACTGCACTCGCCATGCCTCTTACTAAATACTTTGTACTGTATACTTTCCAAAAAAAGGTCATTTGGGGGTATTTTTACTGTTGGGTCTCAAGATGCGTCACTACATCAGGATTGATCAATTTTCAGATTTACAGTACATACCATAGTTTGTGGACTTTCCTACAGACTAAACTAAATAAACACTGATTTGGGTTATTTTCACTAAAGAAATGTAGCAGAATACACCTTGACCAACAATTATGAAGATTTTTTATTTGCAAAATTTTATAACAGAAACAAAGAATGCATTTTTGTTTATTTAGCAAAAAAAATTAAAACCACCAAAAGAAAGCTCTATTTATGTGGGAAAAAAATGATAAAAATGTATTATGAGTACAGTGTTGCATGACCGCGCAACTGTCGATCAAAGTGTGACAGCGCTGAAAGCTGAAAATTGGCCTAGGCAGGAAGGGGGTAAAAGAGCCTGGTATTGAAGTTAAGAGAGTGACCAAAAAGCAGGGTGGTAAATCTGTTTTTGGGACAATACAATAGATCCAGACAGCAGGGCCCACGATGCATCTTCTAGAAGTCTTACCAGGTCAGGTTGTCACATCAATCTGGATCACTGCAGAGCAGGGAGGACCTCTGGAATGTCTTCTTTCTCAATCCTGCAAAGCAAGACATTTCAGGGGAAGAAAAGACATAGATCAGGGTGTACTGATCTCACGGAGCCATCAGACCATCATTCACTGATAAAAACGACAGTGGATTTTTGTACCTAAATATAAACCGATCTACATTCTTGATCACAAACAAACAAAAGGATTTCTCAGCACACTTACCAGCCAGCAAAACAACCAAATTGACCCTAACAATTTATGTTAAAAACAGAGGGTTTTGTTTGCACACATTTGCAAATATATGCGTAAGCTGCAATCTTTAATGTGGTAGTAAAGTCAGAAGGTATTTTTATCTTAATGCATTCTATGCATTAAGATCATAAACTGTGTGTAGCAGCTGCCCCAGTACCCCCCCCCCCCCCCAATTTTTTCCTGAGCCCCGTGTCTCTCCAGCAAAACCCACGAGTGCCTCGGCCGTCCAGGACTCTCCTTCTGATTGGCTAAGGACACAGCAGCGCCATCATTGGCTCCCTCTGCTGTCAGACAGTTAGCCAATCAGGAGACAGAGAGGGCGGGGCTGAATCAGGGCTCCGTGTCTGAATGGACAAAGGGAGCTGCGACTCGGCTTGGGTGCCCCCATAGCAAGCTGCTTGCTGTGGGGGCACTCAACAGGAGGGAGGGGCCAGGTGAGCCGAAGAGGGACCCAAGAAGAGGAGGATCAGGGCTGCCCTATGCAAAACCACTGCATGGCACAGGTAAGTATAGACATGTTTATTTTTAGAGAAAAAAACACGAGACTTTACAATCACTTTAACATTAATAGTAGCACATAGCAGTTGATAGATTAAAGTGTTACTAAAATAAACTAGTAAAGCATGCTTGTTATACTCACTGTGGAACCTAAGGGGTTTATTCTCTGCATTGTGTAAAAAGGCTGTTCTATTCCGTCTTCTGTTCCTCCCCCCTCTTCCACTGTTCCCAAAACCATCTCCTGATAGAACAGAGGCTAGGGGACAAGCTGCACTTGCTCAATTTAGTGTGTATTGCAAGAGAGTTTTGTTTTTTTTCTTGGGAGAGTGCATGTGATCAGCACAGGGCCAATCAGCACTGTCCAGACAGAGTCACGGGTCCTGCATTCTTATAGGACAATCACAGGAGAATGAAAGCTCCTCCTGCAAGCTTTAACCAGACACTGATAGAAGTCACAAGAGTGCTCCAACTACTGATGAGAAAAGGTAGTTAGCAGTTTATATTTCCTAAAACTATTGCCTTTCCATGTTCTGTGTACTGCGGGAGACCAGATATAGTAAATGCAGGGTCCTGGGATTAGTAACACTATTGGTCAATTTGTTTTTTTCTTGTGAAAAAAAAAAGGGGGGTCAATTTGGTTGTTATGCAGGCTGGCGGGTAACTGTGCTGAGAAATCTTTTGTTTGTTAAGTGTGTTGACCTTCTATGGTTTACCTTACTGTAAAGGCTAGTTATAGGTTGGGGTGGTTGCCACTTTTTTGTCCAGTTCGTTGTTGAACCTGAAAGCCATAATGGTCCCCCATTTCGAAAACTTTGGGGTGTAAAGACCAGTCTCCTGGGTACAAAAGCGGCCGACAAAGTCTGCCTGCCATTTGTTAATGCCTGGAATATACACAGCTTACAAGGCTTGATTGATGTATGCTACCACTGAGGCATTGCCTGCCTGTTTATTATTAAACGAGATTTCTCTGACAAACAAGTCCCCTGTATTAAAAGGGTGCCCAGGACTCTCCCTCTTAGCCCATCAGGTTGTAGTCCATCATGAGAATACGCCAGAAAAGAGGAAGGAGAAAAAAAAAAAAAAAAAAGCTTCCCCGACTCATACCTTGTCCATGGCTTCAATAGATTGTGGCCTGTTCAGAGACAGAACTGATTTGTCCCACAATTGCAGAACATTTTGTTGCAAAGGTCTAAAAAGAAGCTGGGCAAAGGGGACAACATCAAAAGGAGGCTACCATAAGTCCCAAAACTCCCATGCGTTCTTCTGGACTGAAGAGTTGGCACCGAAGGCCAGAGTCTGAAGCTTCTACCAGCAAAGGAAAACACTGGCCTGACAAGTGTGTATGAGCAGACCCAGATATTCAAAGCAATAAGCCACTTCCAGTGATGATTTTCAAAGATTCAGGATCCACCTGGACTGCTGTTACCTTTTGGACAGTCAGATACATTGACCAATAGTGCCCACGCCAATTGACCTCTTAACAGGAGGTTGTCTAAGCAACTTACAATGGGAATGACCCGAGAGTGCAACAGATTCAATTCAATATATTAGTGAACACCTGGGGTGCCGACAATAGGCTAAATGGCAGGGCCACAAACTGGTAGTGCAATGGTACTACAACAAGTCTCAGAAAATGCTGGTGAGCTGGAAAGATGAGGATATGCAAGAGAGCATCTCTGATGTTCACAGAAGCCAAGTCTCACTGAAGGCAATGAAAGATCCAGTAGATTCCTTCCAGAATTTGCGAGACTCCTTGGAGAAAAATAAATAAAAGTGTAAGGCCTAAAGTAAGCCATCAAAACTGAAATTCAACTTTACAGCCATTCTCTCTTCACTCACTGCACAATCTAAGAGTCAATGGCAGCAGTGGATAGCGCCCTCTTAAAGGTGTTCAAGAGACTGAAGGTTTTTTACCTTCATGCATTGCATGAAGGCAAAAAATCTTCAGTGTGCAGCTCCCCCCCCCTCAGCCCCCCAATCTTGAACCAGCGATTTGCACGAGAGCAGTGGTTTTTACTCTAATTATTCACTGAGATGCAGAAGCCATTGGCTCCCGCTGCTGGCAATCACAGCCAATGAGGAGGGAGCATGGGTCTTCTAGACACAGAGTGCTGGCTCGGCAGCAAACATGCATGAGTGCCCCCATAGCAAGTGGCTTACTATGGGAGCACTCGGCAAAGGGCAAGGGCCCAGAGCGACAGCAGGGGACTCGAGAAGGAGGAGGATTGGGGTTGCTCTGTGCAAAACTATTGCACAGAGCAGGCAAGTATAACCTGTTTGTAAAGGAATTTTTTGTTCCAAAAAAAAAAAAAACAAACACAAAGGTATTTCACCAAGTCAGACAAAGTAAAACCAGCCAGAATTGGGTGCAAGGCAGGACCCACCAGCAAGAACAAAGTTCTTCCAACTGCTTATAAATAGAGTCCTTAAAAGCAGGAGCATCCTTCCGTCAGAATACTGGTCCTTGTAAGGATAAAACATGACAATCCACAGAAGGAACACAACACTTGAAAAAAACAACAACCCATCAGGATGCTTTTGATCCCGTTAGAAACAGCTGGAAAAGTAAATCCAAATGGAAGGTATTTGCTACATTAGGGGCCCTATATGACCCAAATCCACCACTCCAAAGAATTAACCTGTTCCACAGCAAAGCCAGAAGGAAATGGGATATGATGACACCCAGCAACGAAAAAAACTGGGAGAACTACTGATTGGCAATCAAAAAACTGGTGAGCAATGTCCAATACGCAGATAGGCAACAGTATAAACCAAAGGTTAAAGACTTTGTATCCTTCAACAGATGAGAAAGATACTCATTTTTTCTTATATTATTTTTTCCAACAGATTTCTGAATGGGTCTACTTTCATCATAACCACCTGACCAATCTCAGTGTTGTAAAAAGGAAAGCTGTATTATCTGCATTCCTTCAAACATCTGGGAAAGCAGTAAGCCAATTACAAAAGTGGAAGGCAAGATTTGGGGGGAAATTGTTTCTGTTTACAAACAGACTGTACAGAATGCCACCATGTTACCATAACTTCAGATTAAACTGCAAAGGCAATTTATAATCACATGAACCACTTGCGACGTACCAGTACATCACTGGATTGGAAGAGTGATACCTTGGTCATCGCTGCAGCAATGATCGAGATAATTTTATGGGCAAGCGATTCCCTTCAATGTAAAAATAATTCTAGCAGCTAAAAAGCTGCTGGATTACTTTCACAGATCTCAGAAGAGGATCCCATTCCCCTCCCGCTGCCACCTTTACCGGGCTCTCACGTGTGATCGTGGAGCCCCAGGGCAAGTATGTGGCATCCGATTCCTGGGACATAATGAGAGTAACCGAACTGGTTACTCCCACTCTGACATAAGAACTTGTAAGGGATGAGCATTACGTCACTTTCGGTCTCATGTAAACAAGCAGTTACCGGCTTGAACAAGAATCTGATCAAATAGATCTTGGTTTGATCAGATGCTTTGGAGGGCACAGGAGGAGAATAAAGAGGACCTGTCACAGTCCATGCCATCACAAGGGATGTTGCTCAGTCGTTCTGATAGCATTAAAAGATTTAAAAAAATAAAATAAAGATACCATGCTTTTTTTTTTTTTTAAATTTAAAGTGCACCCTCCCCCATCAAACCACATGTGAGGTATTGCAAAGAACGTTTTAGTGAAAGCAAAAATTATAGCACCAGACCTCCTGTAGAAGCCTAAACTGGTAATCAGTAAAGGCTTATAAAGCATAACTCTGATCAGCAGGTTGAAATTCGTTGATCAGAGTTATTAACCCCTAATGTGATCGCGGCCACACACACATGCCGCCACTTCCCTGCCTCTCCACCTCCTGCCACTAACTTCCACCTAAAACTACCCCCCCCCCCCTCCTTCACTATCCCCCCCCCCCCAGCATTAATGACCCCTCCGCCCACACCCGATCCGACCCCCCCCCCAAGCAAACCCCATCCCCTGCAGCTACCATCATTAGCCGGCATCCCTCCTCTTCCACTCCCACTGGCTTCAGGTGCAATCCAGACGTGCCCCCCCTCCATCACTCAGTTTAAACCCCCCCCCCCCCCCCCATCACCGAATTATGGCCGCTCCGAGCGGCATCCCTCCTTCCCCTCCCACAGCAATGCATGGGCGTACACTTTAGTATGCCACATGTGAACGAGGTTTTAGTAGTAATTTAGCAGGAATTTTGTAAGTTATGTTGTGTTTATGTGCACTATTAATGATTTTAGTGTATTTTTAGCAAAAATATTGTTTTGATGAACATTTGCGCAAATATCGCGCTGCCTTAAAAATCAGTAGCACTGGCCATGTGCTTTCAGAAAATGTATGTTTCGGGAGTCTTTTACAAATTCTGAAAGCTGTAAGTGAAGAAGGAAAACCTCCAGATTTTCTAAGAAACTTGTGCGTACAACCGATTTTCATAAAAAAGCGCAATTTAAAATGTATAAATATTTGTTATTTATTAACTCAATACAGGTTAAGCTTTTTAATATTTAGTAGGAATTTAGCAGGAATTTCGTAAAATTTGCTGTGTTTGTATCTGTTAATAATAATTTTTGTGCATGTTTAGCGAAAATATTGCTTTGGTAAACAGTTGCGCAAATATTGTGGGGCCTTAAAAATCAATAGCTTTCACAAATTCTGAATACTTTAAGGAAAAAATGAAAACCTTCATATTTTTTGAGAAATTTGTATATTTACATTTTTGCGTATGTTCAATTTTAACTAAGAGCCCTTGCACACTGGGGCGGGGGGCGGCGTCGGCGGTAAAACGCTGCTATTATTAGCTGCGTTTTACCGTCGGTATGCGGCCGCTAGCGGGGTGGTTTTACCCCCCGCTAGCGGCCGAGAAAGGGTTAAATACCACCGCAAAGCGCCTCTGCAGAGGCGCTTTGCTGGCGATATAGCCGCGCCGTCCCATTGATTTCAATGGGCAGGAGCGGTAAGGGAGCGGTATACACACCGCTCCGAAGATGCTGCTGGCAGGACTTTACCGTCCTGCCAGCGCATCGCTCCAGTGTGCAAGCCCTTGGGGCTTGCACACTGGATACACAGCAGCGGCACTTTCGGGGCGGTTTGCAGGCGCTATTATTAGCGCAATAGCGCCTGCAAACTGCCCCAGTGTGCAAGGGCTCTAATTTTGCAAAAAGGCGCAATGTAAAAATTACAAATATTTGTTATGTATTGACTCCATACAGGTTAGGCTTTTTTATTTAGTTGGAATTTAGCAGGAATTTTGAAAAATTAGTGGTGTTTTTATCTGTCAATGGGTTTTAGTGTATTTTTAGCAAAAATATTGTTTTGATAATGGTGCAAAAAACGCGGGGCCTAAAAAAAAAAAAAAAAAAAAAAAAAAAAAAAAAAAACAGTAGCATATTTTTATTCTAGATGTCATATGCTTTCAGAAAATATATGGTTGGGGGGGGGGGGGGGGGGTGTCTTTTACAAACTCTGAAAGCTATAAAAAAGGGAAAAATGAAAACCTTCAGGTTTTTTGAGAAATTTGGACATTTACACTTTTGTGTCTGCTCAATTTTCACCATTTTGCAAAAATGTGCAATTTTACAAGTTACAAATATTTGTTATTAACTCAATACAAGTTAAGCTTTTATATTTAGTAGGAATTGTGTAAAATTTGCTGTGTATTTATCTGCTAATCATGATTTTAGGGTTGAAAATGTGTTTGTCAGTTTCACAAATACCACAAAACATAAAAATTCCAACTTAGTGACAACCGTTAATAGGCAAGGATAATATGTCAGCCCAATGGCTATCGCCCATAGCTTGACTCCCATTAGCAGACAAAGTACGGTATTATAAGGGTTGACAACGGTCATCTGTTGCGAAGGGTCTTCCAGGCCGAAGATCCTTGTTGTTCATGATAAAACTATATGGGGAATAATGAGAAAAAAGAAAAGGGGGGAACCAAATCAAATAAAGGGAAAGGGGGAAAAAAAGGAAAGTAACCTAAGTAAGCGTGCAGGTAGCGTGTGAAAAGAAGGTAAAGAGAAAGGGGGCATAGAAGAGAGCTGCTGGGGAAACCCTCATGGAGAGAGGTAAATAGTGGACAGAGGGTGGGACACCAAGGGATAGTCACCTCAACCCTCCCTGTGGTTATGCTGCGTGTTAGGATGACCCTGCTGGGATCGAGAGCCTAGTACCGAGGATATCTGAAGCGGAGAAGAGGAGCCAAATGGACCACAACACCTTGTATTCATCAAAGGTGTTGTTGTCTAAAGCCAACATCTCAATTTTCATAGTATCGTTCATGGTCGAGACCCATTGTGATAGCGTAGGTGTGGTGGTTGTATTCCAATATGAGGGATGAGCGGTCTTGCTGAAGACATGAAAAAATGGAGGAGATTCCGTTTCTGTTATGTTATAGACCCGGGGAGTATCAAGAGGTGGGGAAATAATTGGGGTAGGCGATGAAGTTTCTTCACAAATTTTATTGTAACATTCAAATACCCAATAGAGTCCAGAAGGGGCAGATCCTCTCGCATTCCCACCAGACATGTAGATGCAGAGCTACAACGCCAACAGGAGGCTGGGGTTGACAGGAAAATTTTGTGTAGTGTGGAAGGATCCCTATACCATCATCAGGACAGGATCTTGCAGTTCTTTTCTTGGGAATAGCAGGATATCGTTGATTTGTGTGTAAAATGAAACTAGGTCTGCCAATCCACCCTGGAGATATCCTTTCCCAAGTCTGCAGACCACATCCTGGTGTAAGGTGGTAAGTCATCATGTGTAAGGGCTTGTATGAGGCCGTATAGGGATGAGAGAAGATGTCTGGGTATTTCAGAGAGGGAGCACAGCCTTTCATATTCAGTAAACAGGCAGTGTATTTGGGAGGAAGCATATAAGCGTTTCGTGAACGTGGATAAGTAAAGGGTGGTAAGCCAATCACAAGACCCCACCAGGGTAGCTGAAGTCCCCTGTAGCTGTTGCATAAAAGAATGTGCTTGAGGCCATTCTGAGCGTAGGAACGGCCCCAGTATCCTTGCTCCCTTGCCCTGGGGAAAAGCGGGGTTAACAAAGTGGTCAAGGGAGAAGGATCAGAAGACAGAATTGAGCACAATCCTGTGTTATACCATAGCCTAAGGGGAGTGAGCATCAGTGGCAAGGAGGTAGATATGTGGAAAAGGCCGCTTTTGTATCCCCAGAGAAGGGCCCGGAGGTCAACGGGGGCCTAATCCTGTTCTACCATGACAGACGCCTTCAGGAAGGGATGGGGGAACAATTCCAGAATGCAAGCCATGTGAGTAGCTTTATAGTAAAGCTCATAGTCTGGGAGACCCGCCCCATCCTGGATCTACGGAAGGATGAGTAGTTTGTATTTGTCCCTAGGTAACCCATGGTTCCACATGAACCATATAGAAAGGGAGCGCAAGGAAACAAAGAAGGACTTGGGTACCAGGATGGGGATCGCTTGAAAAAAAAGATAATTTGGGCATGGTATTCATCTTAAGAGTATTAATTAGTCCGAACCATGGCAAAGGGGAACTTCCCCACTCTTCCAAATCTGTATGCGAGAGAGTAGGGGAACATAGTTCAATGAGAATAAATTTGAAACATTGGAGGGAATAATGACCCCTAGGTAGGATATGCCTTTTGTTTGCCATTGAAAAGAAAAATTTGTTTGTAATGAGGACAGCATAGAGGCAGGGAAGGAGATATTGAGAGCCTGTTTTGGATATATTGAGTTTGAAATTACTGAAGGAGCCAAAAACGACAGAATTCAAGAAAAAAGTGATGGCAAGGAGGTATGGGGTTGTTGTATGTAGACCAAGAAATCGTCAGCGTAGAGGGACAGCTTGTGATGGGAGGAGGGTGTTGGGATACCCTGGATAGAGGCATTTTGACGAATGGCACAGGCCAGATGTTTAATGACAAATAAAAGGGGGAGAGGGGGCAACCTTGACGTGTGCCATGAGAGATGTCGAATGGTTCGGCGGAAGTGCCATTCACCAAGACAGAGGCAGAAGGTTGGGAATACAGGGACATCACTCTGGAGATGAAAGATGTTCCTAGGCCTAGTTGCTCTAGGGAAAGTCGCAGAAATCTCCAATTAACTCTATCGAACGCCTTTTCCGCATCAAAGGATAGGAGACAGGCTTTCAAATTCTGGCGTTGGATATATGAAATAAAATGTTTTGGTGGTATTGTCCCTTGCCTCATGACCCAGAACAAATCTCACCTGATCCCTATGAATCACCCCCAGGAGAAGAGGAGATAGGCGATTGGCCAATATCTTTGCGAACAGCTTAAGGTCTATGTTGAGCAAAGATATTGGCCAATTGTTGCTACATTGGGATGGATCTTTGCCTGACTGAGTAAAATGGAGACATTTTCAGATAAGAGCCTGTTAGAAGGCATGTGGGAGTCATCTATGGCATTGAAGGCTTTAGTTAACAGTGGCGCTAACAGGGGAGCAAAAGTTTTGTAGAAATGAGGAGTGTACTCATCTGGTCCAGGACATTTGAACGTCTTCAGATCCTTGATGTTGCCCAGAAACCAGTGCCACCTATCAGTGCCGCCTTATCAGTGCCCATCTTTGCAGCCTCAGCGAATATCAATGAAAGAGAAAAATTACCCGTTTGCAAAATTTTATAACAAACTACGAAACTTTTTTTTTTTTTCAAAATTTTTTTTTTTTTTTTTTTTTTGTTTAGCAAAAAATTAAATCCCAAGTGGTGATTAAATACCACCAAAAGAAAGCTCCATTTGTGTGAAAAAAAATGATAAAAATTCCATTTGAGTACAATGCAGCATGACCGCACAATTGTCATTCAAAGAGTGACAGCGCTAAAAGCTAAAAATTGGTCTGGGCAGGAGGGGGGTTTAAGTGCCTAGTAAGCAAGAGGTTTAAGTGGTTGTAAACCTTTACAGACCACTTTTTGCTACAGGTAAGCCTATAATAAGGCTTACTGTAGCTACCCAGGAGATCTCTTAAACCATGGTTTAGGAGATATCCCCTGTATTTGCATGTGCTGACGTCATCGGCACATGCAAACAAGCAACGGCAAGTACGCATACTAGCTCGTTATGCCTTTGTCTTGCAAGCAGGGCCGGCCCTACCATGGGACCCGATGGCTGCAGGCGGAACTTTCAGGGGGGCGTCAAATTGCCGCCCGCCAGCCAGCCCGTCCCACCCGCTCCGCCTCGGATCCCACTGTGAGGAGCCCGGTGTTCTGCCGAGAAAGGTCCCCCATCGGATAGTGTCCACCCTGTACTGCGCAGGCGCAGTGCTTTTGCAGTACGGAGGACAAAGGAGACGCCGAAAGTCTCCAAACATGAACAGTTGTTCATCAGCTCTACAGGGCGCCTGCGCAATTAACACTACATTGTGCCACACGCTCCTGCTGTTCATGGACTTTCGGCATCTCCTTTGTCCTTTGGACACTATCTGATGGGGGACAGGAGTGTGCGGGCAGAACAGGGGAAGTTCTGCTGCCTGTCTTTACTCTGGGACACAGCAAGTGGCAATCAGCTACGCGTGGCACGTGACAATCCGCTATGTGTGGCAGGTGACGTTGTGGCAAATGACAATCCGCGATGTGTGACGTCGTGGCAAGTGACAATCCGCAATGTGTGGCAGGTGACGTCATGGCAAGTGACAATGCGTGTGTGACATCGTCGATGTGGCAATCCGCAACGAGTGACATCGCAGCTCCGTGGCAAGTGACAATCCGCAATGAGTGACATTGCAGCGTCCTAGCAAGTGACAATCCGCAATGAGTGACAATGCGGAGTTGTGGCAAGTGACAATCCGCAACGTGCGACATCATGGCAAGTGACAATCCGCAATGTGTGGCAGGTGACGTCGTAGCAAATGACAATCTGCAACGTGTGGCAGGTGGCGTTGTGGCAAATGACAATCCGCAATGTGTGACATCATGGCAAGTGACAATCCGCAATGTGTGGCAGGTGACGTTGTGGCAAGTGACAATCTGCAATGTGTGGCAGGTGAGGCGTGGCAAGTGACAATTCGGAACATGTGGCAAGTGACAATCCGCATCTGAAGGTAGGCGACGTTGGCAAATGACGCACTCAGGGCTCCAACTGACTCTGCATTATGGTGGCGCCTCCTTTGTCCTCCGTGCTGCGCCTGCGCAGTACAGGGTGGACACTATCCAATGGGGGACAGGAACGTGCAGGCAGAACAGGGGAAGTCAGTCAGCGGGCGGAACAGTCAGCTTGTGAGCGGGCTTGCTGGCCAATCAGCGGGCCGGCACGCGGGGAGCAGAGAGATTACATCATCTCTCACCGCCCGCCCTGCATCACTGCAGTTTCGCCCTCACTGTGCAGCCGTGGGCAGCAGAGAGATTACATCATCTCTCTGCTGCCTGCCTTTACTCTGGGACACAGCAAGTGGCAATCAGCTACATGTGGCAGGTGACATCGTGGCAATTGACAATCCACGTGTGGCAGGTGACGTGGCAATCCACTACGTGTGGCAAGTGACAATCCGCTACGTGTGGCAGGTGGCGTTGTGGCAAGTGACAATACGCAATGTGTGACGTAGTGGCAAGTGACAATCTGCAACGTGTGACATCGTGGCGTCGCCGCAAGTGACAATCCACGAGTGACATTGCAGCATCATGGCAGGTGACAATCCGCAACGAGTGACATTGCGTTGTGACAAGCGACAATCCGCAATGTGTGGCAGGTGACTTGACAAGTGATAATCTGCAATGTGTGGCAGGTGGCAGGTGGCATCGTGGCAAGTGACAATCCGCATCTGAAGGCAGGTGACGTTGGCTAGTGTCACGCTCAGGGCTCCAACTGATTCTGCATTATGGTGAGTTGAACTATTTTATTTTATATAACAATGTAACAATAGAAATATTGCACTTGAATCATTTTTTTTTTTGCGATGCGGCACTGTGTCAATTTAACTGACAATTGCGCGGTCGTGCGACGTTGCACCCAAACAAAATTTACATCCTTTTATTCCCACAAATAGAGCTTTCTTGGTATTTGATCACCTCTGCGGTTTTTATTTTTTGTGCTATAAACAAGAATAGCGACAAATTTGATATAATTTTTGCTATAATAAAAACAATCCAAAAAAATTAAAGTAAAAATGTCTTCATCAGTTTAGGCCAATCTGTATTCTTCTACATATGTTTGGTTAAAAAAAAAAAAAAAAAAACGCAATAACTGTATATTGATTAGTTTGCGCAACAGTTCTAGCGTCTACAAAATAGGGGATAGATTTAAGGCATTTTTATTATTTTTTTTTTTTTTTACTAATAATGGCGGTGATCTGCGATTTTTAGCAAGAATGTGACATTGCGGTGGACAGATCGGACACTTTTGACACATTTTTGGGACCAGTGACATTTATACAGCGATCTGTGCTATAAAAATGCACTGAATCCTGTGTGAATGTCACTGTCAGGGAAGGAGTTAAATGTGTTCCCTGGGAGGTGTTTCTAACTGGGGGGATGGTACTGACTGGAGGAGGAGAGAGATCTCTGTTCCTAATCACTAGGAACAGCAGATCTGTCTCTCCTCCCCTGTTTACATTGACAGATCCCCGTTCTGGCGCTCTGTGGAGCGATAGTGAGTGGCCGGCTGACATTGCGGCTGCCTGCCACGCACAGGTCCTTTTATACATGTATAGAGCCATGTGTAACAAATTTAGATGCGCAACCAAAATAATATAAATAAAATGTATAAAAACCACATAGGTGTAGGAACGAAAAAAAAAAACAAATGGTGCCACAATTTATTTAATAGTCCATAACAGATATCAACCTGTGTAAATCCATTGAAATTGGACTCTTCAGAAGGTGTAACGATTGCTCTATTCACCCCACAAAAAGGGCAGCCAGACAGCAGCCAAAAAAGTGATTTTAAAGACCAAAGGGCCACTTACCAGATTTGTTGGATCTCAGGTTATAGAGATCATATAGGCATACATACACAGGAGGGATCAATCAGCCAGGGACTGTGTGTTCACACGTTCATCCGATATCCAAATCCTCTCCTCCAAAAGGCAACTCTCCAACTGCTGCAGTATGCTTCGTGGGACCCTTGTCAGAGTAAGATCGCTAGTGGAGCGTATTGTGAAAGGTAGAAAGAAGCTGTAGGACCTGACGTCACCACGCACCAGCTGGCTGGCTTGAGCCACGGCTGTGAGTTGTTATCGAATACACCTTTTTTTGGATGTCAGTTACTTATATTTGAATAAAGAAACCTTGATTTTAGTAATGCAGCATGAAGTCTTCTTTCTACCTTTCATAATACGCTCCACGAGCGATCAACCATACTGCAGCAGTTGGAAAGTTGCCTTTGGAGGAGAGGATTCGGATATGGGATGAATGTGTGAACACACCGTCCCTGGCTGATTGATCTCTCATGTGTATGTAACCTGAGGTCCAACAAATCTGGTAAGCGGCCCTTTGGTCTTTAACCACTTCCCGCACAAGGACGTCACATGATGTCCTAGACTTTCAGTGGGAATATCTGAATGATACCAGCAGCTACAGGCATCATTCAGATATCCTTGTTTTCAGCCAGCGATTCTGTGCACCATAAGAATGATCATGGCGGCAGTTCAGCCGCTTGATCGTTCTTACAGGCGACGGGAGGGGACACCCCCCCCTCCCGCTGCCATCCGATGCTTCTCCGGGCTCTCCCGTGCCATCAGTGGCCCGGAGAAAGAATCGGCCGGCGCCAAATGAAAACAATAGAGATTTCCGGTGACCAGATGGTCACCAGTCTTCTCTACGACCATCGGAGGCCCCGACGTCACGCCCGGGTTCCCGGAAGTAAACAAAGCCGCGATCGCGGCTGTCAGCATGAGATTGGTGAATTTTTTTTCTCGATCTCATGTGTTCCAGCCTGGAGGAGAGATGTGTGGTCTGATTGACCCCACATCTCTCCATATAGAGGACCTGTCAGAAATGATTCCTATTACAAGGGATGTTTACATTCCTTGTAATAGAAATAAAAGTGATCAAAAAAAAAATGTTGTAAAAGTAAAAATAACAAAAATTAAAATTAAAAAAAAAAAAAATTTAAAAACGCCCCTGTCCGCGCTCAGAAGCGAACGCACACCTTAGTCCCGCCCACCTATGTAAACGCCATTCAAACTACACGTGAGGTATCGCTGCGTGCATTAGAGCGCAAGCAACAATTCTAGCTCTAGACCACCTCTAACTCTAAACATGTAACCTGCAAAAAAATTTAAAGCGTCGCCTATGGAGATTTTTAGGTACTGAAGTTTGGCGTCATTCCACGAGTGTGCACAATTTTAAAAGCGTGACATGTTAGCTATCTATTTACTCGATGTAACATCATCTTTCACATTATACAAAAAAATTGGGCTAACTTTACTGTTTTGTTATTTATTAAATCCTGAAACTGTTTTTTTTTTCCCAAAAAAAACGCGTTTGAAAAATTGTTGCGCAAATACCGTGCGAGATAAAAAGTTGCAGTGACCGCCTATTTATTCTCTAGGGTGTCTGCTATAAAAAAAAAAAATGTAATTTTCTGGCAAAAAAATTCAAGTTATGCTTACCGGTAACATCTTTTCCAGTAGTCTTTCAAGACAGCCACATTAAGAGACCTTGGCTCCTCCTCTTCCTTGGAAACACTGTGCCAGCCCCCATAAATGTACACCTCCCCCTGCCAGCCTCAGTTTTTTCTAGAGCACCACCGGTTAGCTGGGGAGACACAAGAACACGTTAACATACTATCACATATTACTATTGTGCATTTTTTTAGGTCTTCCTCAAGACCCCCCCCCCAAAACTTCGGGCGGGTACTAGGGCTGTCCTAAAAGACTACTGGAAAAGACGTTACCGGTAAGCGTAACTTGAATTTTCCCTCCCCGTCTTTCAGGACAGCCACATTGAGAGGATAGACTAGCACTTACCACTGAGGGTGGGACAACAGTTTGCAATACCTTTTGCCCAAAGGATTGCTCACTTGCTGATACCAGATCCACTCTGTAGTGTTTCACAAATGAGGTGAAACTGGACCATACGGCTGCCTTGCAAATTTGCTCTGGCGTTGCTCCAGCTCTTTCGGCCTGTGAAGCTGCCATAGCTCTGGTGCTTTAATTCCCATGGGGGCTTCTCTACCCGCTAGCCTGTAGGCCTGAGTAATAGCTATTCTAAGCCATCTAGCAATGGTGCGTCTAGATGCCTTTTGTCCCTTTCTTGCTCCGCAAAAAGAAATAAAGAGAGAGTGACTTTCTGAAAGTTCTTGTCAGCTCTAAATAACGTAGGATACACCTCCTGATGTCTAAGGTATGAAACCTAGATTCCCTTTCACTTGAGGGATTAGGACAAAAAGTTGGCAAAATTACCTCTTGGCTTCTATGGTATTTCGAAGCCACCTTCGGTAAAAAAGCCGAGTCAGTCTTAAAAATAACTATCCGAAAACATAACACAAAAGGGGGGGGTCTAATTGAAAAGGCCTCCATTTCACTGACCCTCCTAGCTGTAGTTACAGCCACCAAAAACATAGCCTTATACGTTAGGTCCTTTAGAGTACATTCCTCTAAAGGCTCGAACGGGGGTTCTGTCAAAACCTGTAAGACCAGGGAAAGGTCCCATTTAGGGAAGGAAGGACCCTGCACTGGCCTCTGTCTTGAAAGGGCTTTGAAAAACCTGACCACCCAGGCTTTGGTAGCCAGGGATTTCTCCAGGTACGTGCTAAGCGCTGACACTTGGCTTTTAAGGGTACTGATGGCCAACCCCTTATCAGCCCCGCATTGCAGAAACTCCAGGACTGCTATAGGGCTCTGCACCTTAAAGGAGTTTTCTTGGCAACAAGCTCTAAAGCTCCCCCAAACCTTTTGGTAGATACGGCGTGTCTCCTTTTTACTGTCAAGAAGGGTGGACACCAGTTGATCGGAAAAGCCTTTGCTTCTTAGAATCTCTTTTTCAGAAGCCAGGCGGCTAAGTTCCAGCGGCCTACCTGAGGACAAAGAACTGGGCCCTGCGATAGGAGATCCTTTCGGGTCGGAAGGAGCCAGGGAGGTTCCGCTGCAAACCGACCGAGGATCGAGAACCAAGCTCTCTTGGGCCAGTAGGGAGCCACTAAGATCAGTGTGGCATTTTCTGCCTGGAATTTTCTTAGGACTGCTGGCAGAAGCACGGGAGGTGGGAAGGCGTAGCAAAGTCTGAAGTGCCAGCTTTGTGTGAAAACCTCCTGAGTGCCCAGTCGGCCTCTCTCAGCTACGTCCGGATGAGAAAATCGGCCACTATGTTTTTCTCTCCCTTCAAGAAAACTGCTGAAAGAGACAGCATTGGCTTCCACCCAGCCGAGGATCTCTGTGGCTAGGCTTAACAGAACTTCCCGCTTCTCGTGCCACCTTGCTTGTTTATATAAGCAATGACCGAAGAGTTGCCTGACCGAACCTGGATGTGTTGCCCCAGTAGGTCTTCCCTGAAAGCTCTGAGCGCCAGACCAACTGCTTTTAGCTCCTTCCAGTTGGAGGACCTTTTGCGCTCCTCCTTTTCCCATGTCCCCTGCGCCAACCGAGGTCCCAGATGTGCCCCCCAGCCTCTTCCGCTTGAGTCTGTAGTAATCACTCTGGATACTGAAATGATCCACAGGAGCCCCTGTGACAGATTTATCTGTTTCCTCCACCACCAAAGGGACCTTTTGACCCAAGGAGGAATAGATAGCAGATTGTCTAAAGACTCCTGGCTGTGGTCCCACATCTTTAGAATCCGTGCCTGCAGGGAACGGAAGTGAAGGCCTGCCCACTGGACTGCCAGAATGGCAGATGTTAGTAGGCCAAGGGTTGACATGGCCACCCGTATTGATACCTGCTGATTGCTCTGAAGGCATGCTACCGCTTGGCCTAGCTTTCGAGTTTTCTCTGGTGGGAGAAAAACTCTCAACTGAGTAGAATCCAGCAGGTATCCTAGATAGGAAATCTGTTGGGCGGGAATAAGGCTGGATTTTTCCAGATTTAGTAGCCATCCTAGCCCTCTCAGGGCTGTCTTTGTTAATTCCAGATCCCTGATTAGTTGCTCTGAGGATGGTGCGAAGAGAAGAAGATCGTCTAGGTATGCAATAATTGATACCCCCCTGATTCTCAAAAAAGCCATGGCCTCTGCCATGACCTTCGTAAATACTCGGGGTGACGAGGATAGGCCAAATGGCAGCGCCTGAAACTGCAGGTGAATAGTTTTGTCTTCTACCTTTACTGCCAGGCGTAGAAACTTTTGAAAGGCCTCCGCAATGGGGATGTGAAGGTAAACGTCTTTCAAATCCAGTGACACCATGTAACAGTTCTGGGGTAGTAACGCTGACAGTGAATATCGATTCCATCCGAAATCTCTTGTAGACAATCACTTTGTTCAGAGGTTTCAGGTTTAGAATTAACCTGTAACTCCCCGAGGGTTTTTTCATCACAAAGACGTGTGAATAAAAGCCTGTCCCTTCTTCTTTTGGAACTCTGCACACTACATTCTGTTTTAGTTCCTTTAATGCCCCTAGGAGAGCTTCCGCTTTTGCCGTACACCTGGGGAGAAGCGTAATTAGGCTTCGACGTGGTGGGGTCTCTGTAAACTCTAGACAGTACCCCCTTCGTATGATCCCCAGGATAAATTGGTTGGGGGAGATTACTTCCCATTGTGGAAGGAAAGCTCCCAATCTTCCCCCCACTGTGACCCCTGAATCACTGGGACTTACTGGGTTGCTCAGGAGGGCGAAAAATCGCCCCTCCTTTGCCCTTACCCCTTTGGCTCCAAGGCTTCTTCTCCTGAGTCTTGGGAGGCCTTCTTTTTTGTGGACGAAACCCTCTTGGGTTGATTCGGGGTTTTACGTTTCACTGGGAACGCCTTCTTTTTATCAGCGGTACGGTCTAACACTGTTTAAAGACCTGGGCCGAAAAGCAGATCACCGGTCGGCGGAATGCCACAAAGTTTCATTTTTGAGGCATTGTCGCCTGGCCATGTTTTGAGCCAGAGGGCTCTTCTGGCTGAGTTGGTAAGTGCCGTAGTCCTGGCTGACATGCGCACTGACTCAGCCGAAGCATCCGCTATATATGCTACGCCTCCTATGATTGTTGGAAAGGATGACAAAATCGTCTCCTTTGCCGTACCTGCCTCAATATGAGCCTGGATTTGTGTCAGCCAGTGCTCGAGGTTTCGGGCCACAACCGTGACTGCCATCTCTGGTTTCAGATTACCTAGAGTTGATTCCCAGGTCTTCTTTAACAGGGAATCAATTCTCTTGTCCATGGAATCTGTCAGAGCTCCCAGATCCTCGAAGGCCAGATCTGTGTGTCTGGACACTTGCGAGAATGCTGCGTCCAATCTGGGGTTCTTGTTCCAGATTGAGGCAGGATCGTCCAAAAAAGGGAATCTTCTTTTAAGAGACCCAGAAAAGAAGGGCCTCCGCTCGGGATCCTGCCATTCTTTTTTGATCGTATCTATTAGGACCTCATGAACAGGAAATACCTTTCTTTTCTGTTCCTTTAAGCCCCTATACATCTGGTCATGGTGAGATAGGGTCTTTTTATCCTCCTGGATTCCCAGGGTGGTGTAGCTAGCCCCTAGGAGGTCTTCTACCTCCTCAAGGGACAACTTGTACCTTGAGGGCCTTCTGCACTCCCCATCCCTACTCTCCCCCTCCGATTCATCCTGAGAACCAGAGGTAGCACTGTCTGGTTCCTCCCTAACTTCCTCTCGGGAAGTGCCTTCCACTTCTTCTGCTGAAGTAGTGGCCCTAGGAAGGGAAGATGCAGAGTCCTGTGCCAAAAGTGGGGTTGTATTCTGCGATGCAGGTGAGGTTTTAAGGGGGACCTGTAACCCTTCAAACAGGGTTTTAAAAGATTGGAAAGTCGAGGATAATTCCTTAACTGATGCTGCTAACCCTGACTCCTGTTCAGAATCTCTCTCATTTACCAAAGTATCAATACAGTCCTTGCATAGGACTTTTTTCCAAGCCTCCCCCCCCCCCCCGGGTAGCCCTACAGGAGGCACACTTTCTTTTAGAGCTATGTTGGGGGTTTTTCTCAGAAGATTTCTGAAAAACATGAAAACAAACAAAAGCACCAATCAAAATCCCACAAAACCTCACACAGAAATACAACCATGGGGAGAGTCAAGTTCCTCCTCAAACATGAGGGACTTGGTCTCTCCCCCCCTGCCCACCTAGAGGGGTTCCTTCCCCTCCCCCCACTACAGGAACCATAAGGGGGGAGGGAAAGCCTAGGTAGAGGGGGAACCCTTCCCCAGGGTACCCTTACCTTAGGCTGGCATCGCTGAGCGCCGTCTGAGCATCTGCTTCTGACATGCTGGTGGGCGGCCTGTGGAGTCTTCACACCGCCTGTGCAGTGACAAACTTCTCTCCAGCCCGTGCCCGGCCCTCTATCTAGCCCCACGCGACCCGGAACCGGAAGTCGCGGGTCAAAGGACGCACTTCCGCCCCCCCCGCCGGAAATTACATCACCCGCCGTCCGGCCCGCTCGGCTCCACTGCGGCCTGTACTCTGTACAGGGGGGACAGAGATGCGACCTGCCAACAGCCCTGTGGCTGAGAAAGAGGGGCCCCCAGACTTCCACCAGCGCTCGGCGAAGTGGGGGAGGCGGACGAGATGCGGCCGGTAAGTAGCCTGCCGCTGCCCAAGAGACCTCTGTCTCCTAGTTAGGGACTTCATAAAAATATAGCCCCCAGTCTCCCTGACTGCTTAGGCCTGGTTCCTAGTGCAGTGTCTCCCCACCGGGGGAAACACAAATAACTGAGGCTGGCAGGGGGAGGTGTAAATTTATGGGGGCTGGCGCAGTGTTTCCAAGGAAGAGGAGGAGTCAAGGTCTCTCAATGTGGCTGTCCTGAAAGACGGGGAGGGAAAATTATGATTTTTACATGTAGGAGAGGAGTGCCAGAATAGGCCCGGTATTGAAGTGGTTAAACTCACTTTTTTGGCTGTCTGGCTTCCCTTTTTGCAGGGTGAATAGAGCAATTGTTACACCTTCTGAAGAGTCCAATTTCAACGGATTTACGGGGATTAATATTGGTTATGGACTATTAACTATATTGTGGCACTATTTGTGTTTTTTTCATTCCTACACCTATGTGGTTTTAATACATTTATTTATATTACTTTGGTTGCTCATCTAAATTTGTTACACATCTATTAGCTAAATATTCAGGTTTTCTAGTTGCAGCACCACTTTCTTCCTTTTTAATTTTTTTTAGCAACAAATATACTTAATTTTGTTTCACCGCTTTTTACCAACACATATATTTTTAAATATAAGTATATGCACATATGTTAGAGGGTTTAGCGTGGATATTCCACATACATGTATAGAACCATGACAGGTCCTCTTTATACTTCTATATATACATATAATGGCATGACCGGTCCTCTTTATACTCCTATACATGAATAGAGCTATAACAGGTCCTCTTTATATTCCTACATACTATGTATTGAGCCATGACACGTCCTTTTAGACTCCTATACACATGTATAGAGCCATGACAAACCCTCTTTATACTACTACATACATGTATACAGCGATGACAGGTCCTCTTTATACTCCTATATACATGTATAGAGACATGACACATCCTCTTTATACTCCTATATACATGTATAGAGCCATGACAGGTCCACTTTAGTTATGATAAAATAATGGATGTGGGTGCATTTTGGTGGGCGCATTTTTTTTGGGGGGGGGGGGGGGCAGCATTTCATTCTTGGTACCAGGCAGCACAATGTCTTGGGCCGGCACTGCTTACAGGTGTTAGGTTTTTGTTTTTTTTTTCTTCAAAGTGGGTTTACAACCACTTTAAGTGGTTAAAGATGCCAAGTTAAATCGAGCAAACAGTCGCCATAGGACATAAAGTAGGGTGGGGGAGGGGATAGAGGAGGAAGCAGGCTAACCAGGTGTCTCATAGGGCAGCAGCTCTCAGCAGAGAGAGAGGAATTAGAGAAGGTAGAGAGGAGAAAGGGGGGGAGATGAAAAAAAAAAGGAGGAGAGAGCAAACAAAAAAAAAAAAAAAAAAAAAAAAAAGAAGAAGAAAAAGGAGTGACACAAGTAGGAAAATCCATAAACATATAGGGATATTTGTCTTGGTCACTGTCACCAGGTTCAAAAACGATAAGAGGAAATAATGAGGTGAATCTATTGAAAACCAGTGGGGGAAAAGGACACAGGCCAGAGAAAAAAAAAACAAAAAAGGCCACTAGGTGGCTCCAAAGGACTACAAGGAATAGTAAAACCTTACACTGTGGTATACAGCAGTATACCAAACGGCGCCCATACTGGCACTGCCAAAAAAAAACCTGGGGGGTGGGGGGGGTGGCGGGGAAAACTCACAGGGCAGGGCAGCCCCGGATCCCCGGCTACACAGGGTAAACAATATATAGAACCAAAAATTAAACATTATAATTGTAAAATGTTGAAGCATAAATGGTTACGTGCAGGTCAGAGGAAACTCCACATAGTGAGAAATATGCAATCAAACTCATAAGGAGGAGAAGGAGGGAGATATTGGTGTAAGGCAGCAATGCAACATGGACATACATTTTGAAATGCCAAAAACAAATAAGACACTTTACACAAAACGACATTAAACAGAAACCAATTAGCTAAAGTAACCTGGAAGGAAGGAGTGAAAATAAGGGACGTACTAAACTGCATATTGGGATGATTGGATTATTGGCTGCAATACTGAGAACTCTCACTAGATGTCAGTGTACTTTATACACATATATATGGTAATGACTTTTTTCTTAAAATATGTTATTCTTTCCTGCAGTGCTTGATACAATGTTGCAAGAAGCAGTTGCTAATGTTTAATTGTTCACTTGCTAATGGAAAAATTACATTTGACCTGTTTTTGATGTGAATATGGGTAGAATTATTTATCATGGGGTTTATGGGAGGAATATCATGTTAACACCCAGGGCTGGTGCAAGGATTTTTGACACGCTAGGCGAAACCTCACTTAGCCGCCCCCCCATGGCTCTGCCCTGACTCCACCCCCTTTGCCCTGCCCATGTGACAGGAGGTGGTGCTTTACAGAAAGCATCAGCTCTACTTCCTCTAGTGGCGGCCCCTTTTTCACACTGATGCTCGGGGATGCCGAGTCGAGAACCCGCAATCTGGTCTTGCCGACACACCATCCCAGAGTAGGAGGTGGCAAGCCACATCAGAAGGCCTCCAGGCTCCAGTGCTGTGCTGTGCTGCTCCTCTAATTACACTATCGGTCGGACGGAGCAGCTGCCTGAGACTGAGTTAGTTACATGCTGCAGCCTGCAGAGCATGCAGACGCAGAGGGAAACCAGCAGCTGGGCACCCTAGGCGGCTTCCTAGTTTGCCTAGTGGTAGCACCAGCCCTGTTAACACCTGACAATGAACATATTTAACCCATTACTGATAATATGCATATAATTATTTTTCTACATGGAGATAATGGGTGGAATATGGCAGTTATACATAGGAACATATTCAACCCATGTCTGATAAGAATATGCATATCGTACCCATACGGCTATTCGTACAGCCGAGCCACCCTGCGGCAGGTGGTCAGTGACTGGTTAAATGATGGCACGTGTGTACTGACTCCTATTTAACATGAGTTTGAATGTGATTGCTTATGTGAACACAGCTACATCTACAGTTCTAAAAGGGTGTGCACACTTAAACAACCACGATATTTTAGTTTTTCTATTCTTACTTTCGCCCTCCACCCCTTTAAAAGATTTCAGTTTGTTTTTCAATTGAGTTGTACAGTGTATAGGTCACATTAAAAGGTGGAAAAAGTTTGGAAATTATTTAGCTTTGTCTTTTTTACATAACATAAACCTGACATTTTAACAGGGGTGTGCAGACTTTTTATATCATTGTATGTATTTTTATATAAATGATATGCATGCTTCTTTAACTTCCCTTTTAGTCCTTATGCACACTGACGTTTTTACAGCTGCTTTTTTGAGCTTTTTTTGCAGCTTAAAAAGGCCTGTCTATGTTAGTCTATGGCTTCATGCCCACCTAGGCATTTTTGAGCTGCAAGTGGCATAGGCGTTTTTAAGCTGTAAAAAAAACCCAGGACCAGTGGGTTCTGAAAGACGTTTTTCAGCTGTAAAAACGCTCAAAAACGTCATTCACCAACGTTTTTTAGCGTTTTTGATCCATTGAGAAAAAAAAAAAAAAAAATTTTGAAAAAAAAAAAACGCTCAAAAACGCTAACGCGGAAAAACGCTCAAAAACGCTAACGCGGAAAAACGCTCAAAAACGCTATTGCAAACACGCTGAAAAAAGCTGAAAAAAGTTAAAAAAAAAAATCACTGCAAAGATACTGGCGTTTTCAGAACGTTTTTTTAACAGCCTGTGTGCATGAGGGCTTAAAATTACAAATGTTTTGTTTTAAAATAAAAAATATATGAAAAATTACCTGCAGCATGCATTTGTGTCAACATTTCTTGACAGCAGCAATTCTACACATTTCTGAATATTTTCCTCTGCTGTATGTGCGGTGCACGCTGCCATGAGCGCAGTAAATAAATCTAGAAAATGAAAAAAAAGATAATCTTTACCTAGAATTAAATGACTGAAGTAAAGCTGCCACAGACAGGCCCCCCAGAACTATGGGTTAGTTGGAGGCAATAATACATGCCACTAACTCTCACTGTAACATAATGCATTAAAAAAATTGTCCAATCACTTCAAAAGACATGAAATTGGTAGCAGCAGTGGATCAGTTTTCAGTGGAGGTGATCGCTGGCTAGGAGGCAATATGTCCCCTCCTTACCGCTTGTTTTAACCCTTAAGCAAAGTACACACAATCAGGTTTTTTTTTCCATTCAACCCAGCGAGTTGAGTGGGGAAAAAAAATAAATAAAAAGGACTGACAGCTCAGGTTGGAGCCACTATACTAAGGATCAGACGTTCAGCTATCTCCCCTGCTGAGCTGTTGTGTTCTGACAGGGGGAGGGCCCCCTGTCAGAACCCTGATTTTCCAGCATGCTCTTCCAACAGAAGTCAGCCAAAGTGCCAGCTTCTGTTGGACCGACTGCCATACACATGGGCCGAATGTCGACCGTTTTTTATTGAATTGGCCGATGTCGCTCGATATGAATTGCAAGGAGTTGCAAGGATGGTTGCGGCGCAGCTGTATTTGTATTCACTTGACCCACCATCAGCCTTTACATCATAGTTCTCATTTTTGCCACAAGATGTGTACAGCCATCTCCGCCTGAGTTCTTTTAAAGGGGTGGTCAAGCCGCGGCTTAAAGCGGAGCTCCACCCAAAAGGGGAAGCTCCGCTTATATGCTTCTCACCTCCGCTGCCAAATTTGACAACTCCCCCGCCTTCTGGGAGACACACGGGACCATTCAGAAAGCGCAACTCATGAATGCGCAGTAGGAAACAGGCTGTGAAGCCACAAGGCTTCACTTCCTGTTTCCCTTAGTGAAGATGCCGTCACCCGCACCCGAAAAAAAATTAAAAAATAAAAAAAATGTAAAAAGCCGATCACCGTCATTACCAGTAAAAACAATTTTAAAAAGTCCCTAAATAGATGCGATTGGTTTGCGCAAAACTTATCACTATAGGCCTATTGCAACTTTTTTTTCCCCAAAAAATATGTAAGAATATATATCTGCCTAAACTGATGAATAAATTTGTTTTTTTATTTAGTTTTTTTTTTTATATTTATTTGGATATGTGTTATAGCAAAAAGTAAAAAAAGTTTTATTTTTTTTTCAAAATAGTCGCTCTGTTTATAGCGAAAAAAATAAAAACTGCAGAGGTGATCAAACACCAACAGTAACAAAAAAATGGCCACCGCCCACACCCATAACTGGCCTTCACAGTAAGGAGCATATGGAGGGCATATACATGTAAGACAAAGACAATTCCATTGCTCAACTCACCAACCAGCCTGCTGACCAACCAAATTAGCCTGTCTAACGTCTGTTAACCACTTAAGGACCGCTTCACGCCGATGTACGTCGGCAAGGCGGCACGGGCAGGCAAAATCACGTACATATACGTGATTTGCCTCCCGCGGGTGGGGGTTCCGATCGGACCCCCCCCCCCCCCCCCCCGGTGCCCGAGGCGGTCCTGTTATGTCCCCCGGCGATCGGAGGTGAGGGGGAGGCCATCCGTTCGTGGCCCCCCCCCCCCCTCGCGATCGCCGCCGGCCAATCAGATCACTTCCTTTGCTGCTGTATGCTAAACAGCAGCAAAGGAAATGATGTCATCTCTCCTCGGCTCGGTATTTTCCGTTGCAGCGCCGAGGAGAGAAGACTTCACTGTGAGTGCACAACACTACACACACAGTAGAACATGCCAGGCACACAAAACACCCCGATCCCCCCCCCCCGATCCCCCCCCCTCCCTGTCAAACTGACACCAGCAGTTTTTTGTTTTTTCTGATTACTGCATTGGTGTCAGTTTGTGACAGTTACAGTGTTGGGACAGTTAGTATTACCCCCCTTTAGGTCTAGGATACCCCCCTAACCAAGTTTTAACCCCTTGATCACCCCCTGTCATCAGTGTCACTAAGCGATCATTTTTCTGATCGCTGTATTAGTGTCGCTGGTGACGCTAGTTAGTGAGGTAAATATTTAGGTTCGGCGTTTTATAGCGACAGGGACCCCCATATACTACCTAATAAATGTTTTAACCCCTTGATTGCCCCCTAGTTAACCCTTTCACCACTGATCACCGTATAACCGTTACGGGTGACGCTGGTTAGTTCGTTTATTTTTTATAGTGTCAGGGAACCCGCCGTTTATTACCGAATAAAGGTTTAGCCCCCTGATCGCCCGGCGGTGATATGCGTCGCCCCAGGCAGCGTCAGATTAGCGCCAGTACCGCTAACACCCACGCACGCGGCATACGCCTCCCTTAGTGGTATAGTATCTGAACGGATCAATATCTGATCCGATCAGATCTATACTAGCGTCCCCAGCAGTTTAGGGTTCCCAAAAACGCAGTGTTAGCGGGATCAGCCCAGATACCTGCTAGCACCTGCGTTTTGCCCCTCCGCCCGGCCCAGCCCAAGTGCAGTATCAATCGATCACTGTCACTTACAAGGCACTAAACGCATAACTGCAGCGTTCGCAGAGTCAGGCCTGATCCCTGCGATCGCTAACAGTTTTTTTGGTAGCATTTTGGTGAACTAGCAAGCACCAGCCCCAGGCAGCGTCAGGTTAGCGCCAGTAGCGCTAACACCCACGCACGTACCGTACACCTCCCTTAGTGGTATAGTATCTGAACGGATCAATATCTGGTCCGATCAGATCTATACTAGCGTCCCCAGCAGTTTAGGGTTCCCAAAAACGCAGTGTTAGAGGGATCAGCCCAGATACCTGCTAGCACCTGCGTTTTGCCCCTCCGCCCGGCCCAGCCCAGCCCACCCAAGTGCAGTATCGATCGATCACTGTCACTTACAAAACACTAAACACATAACTGCACCGTTCGCAGAGTCAGGCCTGATCCCTGCGATCGCTAACAGTTTTTTTGGAAGCTTTTTATTGAACTGGCAAGCACCAGCGGCCTAGTACACCCCGGTCGTAGTCAAACCAGCACTGCAGTAACACTTGGTGACGTGGCGATTCCCATAAGTGCAGTTCAAGCTGGTGAGGTGGCAAGCACAAGTAGTGTCCCGCTGCCACAAAAAAGACAAACACAGGCCCGTCGTGCCCATAATGCCCTTCCTGCTGCATTCGCCAATCCTAATTGGGAACCCACCACTTCTGCAGCGCCCGTACTTCCCCCATTCACATCCCCAACCAAATGCAGTCGGCTGCATGAGAGGCATTTTTATGTCCTCCCGAGTACCCCTACCCAACGAACCCCCCCAAAAAAGATGTCGTGTCTGCAGCAAGCGTGGATATAGGCGTGACACCCGCTATTATTGTCCCTCCTGTCCTGACAATCCTGGTCTTTGCATTGGTGAATGTTTTGAATGCTACCATTCACTAGTTGAGTATTAGCGTAGGGTACAGCATTGCACAGACTAGGCACACTTTCACAGGGTCTCCCAAGATGCCATCGCATTTTGAGAGACCCGAACCTGGAACCGTTTACAGTTATAAAAGTTAGTTACAAAAAAAAGTGTAAACAAAAAAAAAAAAAACACATACAAAAATATAAAAAAAAAAAATAGTTGTTTTATTGTTCTCTCTCTCTATTCTCTCTCTATTGTTCTGCTCTTTTTTTACTGTATTCTATTCTGCAATGTTTTATTGTTATTATGTTTTATCATGTTTGTTTTTCAGGTCTGCAATTTTTTATACTTTACCGTTTACTGTGCTTTATTGTTAACCATTTTTTTGTCTTCAGGTACGCCATTCACGACTGAGTGGTTATACCAGAATGATGCCTGCAGGTTTAGGTATCATCTTGGTATCATTCTTTTCAGCCAGCAGTCGGCTTTCATGTAAAAGCAATCCTAGCGGCTAATTAGCCTCTAGACTGCCTTTACAAGCCGTGGGAGGGAATGCCCCCCCCCCCCACCGTCTTCCGTGTTTTTCTCTGGCTCTCCTGTCTCAACAGGGAACCTGAGAATGCAGCCGGTGATTCAGCCAGCTGCCCATAGAGCTGATCAGAGACCAGAGTGGCTCCAAACATCTCTATGGCCTAAGAAACCGGAAGCTACGAGCATTTTATGACTTATATTTTGCCGGATGTAAATAGCGCCATTGGGAAATTGGGGAAGCATTTTATCACACCGATCTTGGTGTGGTCAGATGCTTTGAGGGCAGAGGAGAGATCTAGGGTCTAATAGACCCCCTTTTTTTTTTTTTTTTTTTTTGAAAAAAATGAGTACCTGTCACTACCTATTGCTATCATAGGGGATATTTACATTCCCTGACATGATACGATACAAAAAAAAAAAAAAAAAAAAAAAAAAAAAATGAAAGGAACAGTTCAAAAATAAGATAAAAAAGCAAAAAAATAATAAAGAAAAAAAAAAAAAAAAAAAAAAAGCACCCCTGTCGCCCCCTGCTCTTGCGCAAAGGCGAACGCAAGTGGCGGTCTGTCGTCAAACGTAAACAGCAATTGCACCATGCATGTGAGGTATCACCGCGAAGGTCAGATCGAGGGCAGTAATTTTAGCAGTAGACCTCCTCTGTAAATCTAAAGTGGTAACCTGTAAAATCTTTTAAAGGATTTTAAAAATGTATTTATTTTGTTGCCACTGCACGTTTGTGCGCAATTGTAAAGCATGTCATGTTTGGTATCCATGTACTCGGCCTAAGATCATCTTTTTTATTTCATCAAACATTTGGGCAATATAGTGTGTTTTAGTGCATTAAAATTTAAAAAAGTGTGTTTTTTCCCCAAAAAATGCGTTTGAAAAATCGCTGCGCAAATACTGTGTGAAAAAAAAAATGAAACACCCACCATTTTAATCTGTAGGGCATTTGCTTTAAAAAAAAATATATAATGTTTGGGGGTTCAAAGTAATTTTCTTGCAAAAAAAAAAAACTTTTTCATGTAATCAAAAAGTGTCAGAAAGGGCTTTGTCTTCAAGTGGTTAGAAGAGTGGGTGATGTGTGACATAAGATTCTAAATGTTGTGCATAAAATGCCAGGACAGTTCAAAACCCCCCCAAATGACCCCATTTTGGAAAGTAGACACGCAACGCTATTTGCTGAGAGGCATGTCGAGTCCATGGAATATTTTATATTGCGACACAAGTTGCGGGAAAGAGACAAATTTTTTTTTTTTTTTTTTTTTTTTTCACAAAGTTGTCACTAAATGATATATTGCTCAAACATGCCATGGGAATATGTGAAATTACACCCCAAAATACATTCTGCTGCTTCTCCTGAGTACGGGGATACCACATGTGTGAGACTTTTTGGGAGCCTAGCCGCGCACGGGACCCCGAAAACCAAGCACCGCCTTCAGGCTTTCTAAGGGCGTGAATTTTTGATTTCACTCTTCACTGCCTATCACAGTTTCGGAGGCCATGGAATGCCCAGGTGGCACAAAACCCCCCCAAATGACCCCATTTTGGAAAGTAGACACCCCAAGCTATTTGCTGAGAGGTATAGTGAGTATTTTGCAGACCTCACTTTTTGTCACAAAGTTTTGAAAATTGAAAAAAAAAAAAAATGTTTTTTCTTGTCTTTCTTCATTTTCAAAAACAAATGAGCTGCAAAATACTCACCATGCCTCTCAGCAAATAGCTTGGGGTGTCTACTTTCCAAAATGGGGTCATTTGGGGGGGTTTTGTGCCACCTGGGCATTCCATGGCCTCCGAAACGGTGATAGGCAGTGAAGAGTAAAATCAAAAATTCACGCCCTTAAAAACGCTGAAGGCGGTGATTGGTTTTCGGGGCCCCGTACGCGGCTAGGCTTCCAAAAAGTCCCACACATGTGGTATCACCATACTCAGGAGAAGCAGCAGAATGTATTTTGGGGTGAAATTCCAGATAAGCCCATGGCATGTTAGAGCAATACATCATTAAGTGACAACTGTGTGCAAAAAAAAAAAAAAAAAGTTTGTAATTTTCCCGAAACTTGTGGCAAAATATAAAATATTCCATGGACTCAACATGGCTCTCAGCAAATAGCTTTGGGTGTCTACTTTCCAAAATGTGGTCGTGGGGGGGGGGGGGGTTGAACTGTCCTGGCATTTTATGCACAACATTAGAAGCTTATGTGACGCATCACCCACTCTAACCACTTGAAGACAAAGCCCTTTCTGACACTTTGTTTGAAAAAATATATATTTGTTTTTGCTAGGAAATTACATTGAACCCCCAAACATTATATATTTTTTTTTAAAGCAAAGGCCCTAAAGATTAAAATGGTGGGTGTTACAATTTTTTTTTCCACATAGTATTTGCACAGCGATTTTTCAAACGCAATTTTTTTGGGGAAAAAAAAAAAAAAAAAAAAAAAAACCACCACACACTTTTGAACTTGAATGCACTAAAACACACTATATTGCCCAAATGTTTGATGGGGAGAAAAAAAAAAAGATGATCTTATGCCGAGTACATGGATACAAGACATGCTTTAAAATTGCGTACGAACTTGCAGTGGAGACATACTACATACATTTTTAAAAGCCTTTACAGGTTACCACTTTAGATTTACAGAGGAGGTCTACTGCTAAAATTACTGGCCTCGATCTGACGTTCGCGGTGATACCTCACATGCATGGTGAAGTTGCTGTTTACATACGACACAAGACAAGCTCACGTTTGCCTTTGCGCACGAGGGCATGGGTGCTTTTTCTATTATACCCTAGAACTCTCCTCTGCCCTCAATGCATCTGACCACACTAAGATCGGTGTGATAAAATGCTTTCCCAATGGCGCTGTTTATATCCGGCGAAACCTAAGTCATGAAATGAAATGCTTCCAGTTTCTTAGGCCATAAAGATGATTGGAGCCGTTTTGGTCTCCGATCAGCTCTATGGTCATTGGCGGAACCACCGGCTGCATTCTCGGGTTCCCTGGTGGGACAGGAGAGCCAGAGAAAACCATGGAAGACGGCGGGGGAGGGAGAGTTCCCTCCCACTGCTTGTAAAAGTAGTCTAGAGGCCAATTAGCCGCTAGGATTACTTTTACATAAAAGACGATACCTAAAACAGCAGGCATCATTCTGGTAAAATCATTTAAAGTCCAGCAACATACCAGTAGGTTGCTGGTCCTTGTTAGGCATATATTGTAATGTTCTTACAGCCTGTGGGCTGAACGGAAAAAAAAAAAAAAAAAAATAGATCAGTGGGTAAGCCCACCATTAGAATACTGTCCATAACACACCCACTTCTAATGCTGGGCATACATGTACCATTTTTTTTTTTTTTTTTTTTTAACTGTGGTGGTGAAATCTCCTCCTACAGCGCTGGAGTCGCCGATTTACGTATTGTGAGAGCAAACACTGTTGCTGTCAAGATAAATAAATCAGTGCTGCAGCTGAACTGCTTAACTGAAAAAGCAAACAAAGGTAACAAAACATTAACTCAATAAAACAACTTTTTTTATCGCAATCCGTGCCTAAAAAATATATACCAAAGCATGGGGCAATCCACCCCCCAACACCCCTGCTGCCCCCATGCTCCGGCTATGCTCTTTTTTTTTTTAACTGTGGTGGTGAAATCACCGCCTACAGAGCTGGAGTCACGGCTTTAGGTATTGTGGGAGCAAACGCTGTTGCTGTCAGAATAAATAAACCCGTGCTGCAGCTGAACGGTGTACCTGTTTATTTTTAACCATCATTTGCTTAGCAAAGTAACATTACTGTACTAACACATACCATACCTGCAAAGCAAATACAATAAAACAGTAAAAATAACACATTACAGTTCTAAAATACAGTAAAAATAGAGCGAACAATAGAGAGCGAACAATAGGAAGAGAAGAATAATAAAACCACAACTCTTTTTGGCTTTTTTCCCCTATTTTTTTTTTTTTTTTGCATTTTTATAAACTGTAAACGTTCCAGATTTCGGTCTCTCAAAATGTGATGGCCATGTCATCTTTCGAGACCCTGTGTAAGTGTACCCTAGGACTGTGCAATGCTGTACCGTAAGCTAATACTCCACTAGTGTGTGGTAGCATTTGAAACAGTCACCAATGCAGAGACCAGGATGGTCAGGACAGGAGGGACAATAAAAGCGGGTGTCATGTCTATATCTGCATTTTCTGCAGACACGACATCTGCTTTGGGGGTTTCTTTGGGTAGAGGTACCAGGGAGGACATACAGAAAATGCCTCTCATGCAGCCGTCTTACTGCATTTGAGTTGGGAAGGTGGGCCACAGCACCGCCTGGAAACAGAAGGGCTGTGATGATCTATTCCTGGAATTTTAGGACGGATCCAGTTTATCCTGAAGCTTTGTATAGCACAAAAGCATTTAGCAGAGCCAATTGGAATAAATATACAGAAACTTTTTTATACCAGCGTCTGGCCTTATGGGCAATTAGGTGCGGCGCCAACAACTGGTCGTTGAGGTCCACCCCCCCCCCCCATGTTAAGGTTGTATTCGTGGACAGAGGTGTTTCTCCACAACACCAGTCGTCATAGGAATTTGGACTGTCGTATCTGCGTGAAGAGAGGACAGAACAAAAACATTCCGTGTATCCCTTCACCCATTACAAACAAATTATTACATTTCAAGCAGGCTCTCTCCCCCATTTAAGTCGGGATTCTACAAGCCATTGGGAAAGCCCCGGCGAATAGATCGCACAGTGCCACATGCCCCAATTCCACAATCAAAAAGGTGACTAAAAGGTGGCACACTTGTGTAATAATTGTCCACGTACAAGTGGTACCCCTTTCCGAATAAGGGTGACACCAAGTCCCACACAATCTTACTGGCACTCCCCATGTAGTCTGGTCAGTTCTCCAGCTCTACGTGACTATCTTTTCCAGTGGTGGAATTTTCAGGGTCGCAAGTGCGACTGGGCCCTGTAGTTCTCCGCCACTTCAGGGGGCCCAGCTTCCGCCCGCCACGTGAGGGGCCCACCTGACTGTCCGGGGGTGTGTGTCTGTGTTTCACTGTGTCGGGTTCATGCCGTGGGGAAGGGGGGCTTTCACCCACTACACCTGCCCCGAGGGGAGAGAGAAGCACTGAGCTGAGCTCCGCCCCCACCTTTCCAGAAAGGGAGACTGTAAGGGAGGCAGGGCGGACACTGAAGCAGACCAATTCAGTGAAGGAACTCTCGACTGCGCAGTGTGGAGTACCTAGCTACGGTGACGGTGTATGTACGGCCGGCGTGTGACCTGAGGCAAGCAAGGCATTCCTGGAGGAGGCACGCCGTGAAGGATTATTTCTGAGGAGGGTGAATCGACCGATTGATTGGTGGTAAGTCACCATTTTGCACTCCAATCTCTGCCACTTACTGATCCCATCCCCCCACCACCACCGATCTCATCCCTATCCCCCCCATCACCTCTACAACAGAGGTGATGGGAGTTGGGGGGGATAGGGATGAGATCAGTGTGGTGGTGGGGGGATGAGATCAGTAAGAGGTCCCCCTCCAGTACCACAGACACCGGCGGCACTGGGGGACAACGGGCAGGCTACATTTTTGGGCACGGATAAAGTTGTTAAAATTCATTTTCATAACTTAATTCTGCATAAAACATTTAAGTGTAATTTCACGAGATAAGTTATGAGGGCGCATTTGGGGGTGAAATTAGGGACGGGGCATGGTAGGGGTTGGGTGGGGCAACAGATGGCAAGTAACCCTTGAGGACTGGCCAGTAGCTCAGGATTTGAAATTTTGAGCCCTGTATATACAAATGTTTTGCCTTTAATTTCCATTTTAAATTGAATGGGTAGTTTTACAAGGTGATCGTTTACATATACTCAAGTAACCAACTGCAAAATTTCTGTCTAGAATTCCTGGAAGGTCAGCTAGAACTTTGCCTTTCTGGTGGTCTTCCAAACAACGTGGGAGGTTAAGGTGGACCCTCACAAGCCACTCGAAGACTTGCAACGGGCAGCTTTGCAGGTATGATGAGCCAATATCTGTACCAGATTCATATGTCGACGTCATAGACTCACATCGATTCCTCCATCAACACACAGTGCGGGAATCCGTCCTGCCAAGCAATTGTCTTCTCTCAGCTGGGGCGCAGCCGTTAGCGATAATTAGGAGAGAATTCGGCAGGCTGGTTGTACCCAAGTTGATCGAACCTTGTCCAGTCCCTGCTGAACCGGCCAGGATTAACCAGTTGCACGACGATGTACGTTGGCAGAATGGCACGGGCAGTCAAAAGGACTTACAGGAACGTCCTCACTCCTCGCGATCGCTCCTGGCCAATGACGGGCTTCCTCAGCTTCTGTGAATGTAAACAGAAGCAGAGGAAGTGATGTCACTCTCCTCGAGCCGGTCTTTTCGTTCCGGCGCCGAGGAGAGAAGACATCCAAGTTTGCACCAACACTACACTAACAGTAGAACACGCAGGCACACTTGTCACCCCCGTCACCCCCTGATCACCCCCCTGTACCCCCTGTCACCAATAGCAGTTTTTTTTTTTCTGATTATTGCATTGGTGTCAGTTTGTGACAGTTATAAGTGTTAGGGCAGTTAGGTTAGCCCCCTTTAGGTTTGGGGTACCCCCCTAACCCCCCTAATAAAGTTTTAACCCCGTGATCACCCCCCGTCGCCAGTGTCACTAAGCGATCGTTTTTCTGATCGCTGTATTAGTGACACAGGTGACGCTAGTTAGGGGGGTAAGTATATAGGTTCGCCATCAGTGTTTTATAGCGACAGGGACCCCCATATACTACCTACTAATGGTTTTAACCCCTTGATTGCCCCCTAGTTAACCCTTTCACCAGTGATCACCATATAATTGTTACGGGTGTCGCTGGTTAGTTGGTTAGTTTATTATAGTTTATTACAGTTTTAGGGCACCCGCCGTTTATTACCTTATAAAAGGTTTAACCCCCTAATTGCCCGGCGGTGATATAAGTTACGTTTTTAGGGTCAGATAAGGTCTGCGTCGCCCCAGGCAGCGTCAGGTTAGCGCCAGTACCGCTAACACCCACGCACGCAGCATACACCTCCCTTAGTGCTATAGTATCTGAACGGATCGATATCTGATCCGATCTATACTCCCCAGCAGTTTAGGGTCCCCCAAAAAAAACGCAGTGTTAGCAGGATCAGCCCAGATACCTGCTAGCACCTGCGTTTTGCCCCTCGGCCCAGCCCACCCAAGTGCAGTATCAATCGATCACTGACACTTACAAAACACTAAGCACACATAACTGCAGCATTCGCAGAGTCAGGCCTGATCCCTGCGATCGCTAACATTTTTTTGGTAGCGTTTTGAATCAGTCGCTGACAGTCAGGAGCTTTTTTACCTGTGAGTCTCACTAGTGTACCCCTAAATTTAGAGCCCAAAATGGCAAATCGAAGGTACACTAGTGAAGAGGCCTACAGGTTTCTGAGCATGACAGATAGTGAAGAGAAAGTCACTCATCGGTCAAGTTCAGGCTCAGAATACGATCCTGTAGAGGTCAGCGGCTCCATGACAGATAGCTCTGACGACGGAGTTGTGGTCCCTGCTAGGGTTAGGCGTACCAGACCCCGAACTACTACTTCTGTCCTTGAAGTGCAAGAACCGCAGGTCCCTCGTATGGAGCAGAGAAGTACTAGCGCCGCTATTCCTTCTGGTGAACTGGCAAGCACCAGCGGCCTAGTACACCCTGGTCGTACATCCAGCACTGCAGTATCACGTGGTGAGTCCCATAAGTGCAGTTCAAGCTGGTGAGGTGGCAAGCACTAGTAGTGTCCCGCTGCCACCAAGAAGACGAACACAGGCCCGTCGTTACCATAGTGCCCTTCCTGCTGCATTCGCCAATCCGAATTGGGTACCCACCACTTCTGCAGCACCCGTATTGCCCCCATTCACTGGCCAACCCGGAATTCAGGTGGAAACAGTTGATTTTACGCCACTGGATTTTTATTCACTGTTTTTCACCGAAGATCTCTATAGATCTATTGTGGACCAAAGCAATTTATACGCTGGTCAACACATCGCCACTAATCCCCAGTCCTCCCTTGCCAGAGATTGGAGACCAATTACGGTCTCCGAATTTAAGATCTTTCTGGGCCTTTCCCTCAACATGGGCATAACCAAAAAGAGTGAGTTGCGGTCATATTGGTCCACTGACCCAATTTACCATATGCCCTTGTTCTCTGCTTCCATGGCCAGGGCACGATACGAGCAGATTTTGCGGTTCATGCACTTCAACGACAATGAACTCTGTCGTCCTCGTGGAGACCCTGAATACGATCGGCTCTACAAAATTCGGCCCCTCGTAAACCACTTCAACCAACGTTTTGCAGACTTGTTTACTCCCCATCAAAGTTGTCTGCGTTGATGAGTCCCTGATTAAATTTTCTGGCCGCTTGTCATTCAAACAGTACCTTCCCAGCAAGCGTGCCAGATACGGGGGCAAGATGTATAAGCTCTGTGACAAGGCCACAGGCTATACATGTAGATTTATGGTTTACGAGGGCAAAGATAGTCACGTAGAGCCGACAAACTGCCCTAACTACATAGGAAGCGCTGGCAAGATAGTGTGGGACTTGGTGTCACCATTATTCGGAAAGGGGTACCATTTATATGTGGACAATTATTACAAGAGCGTGCCACTTTTTAGTCACCTTTTTGATCATCAAATTGGAGCATGTGGCACAGTGCGACCTGATCGCCGGGGCTTTCCTCAACGGCTTGTAGATTCCCGTCTTAGGCTGGGGGAGAGAGCCTGCTTGCAGAGTAATAATTTGCTCGCTATGAAGTGGAGGGACAATAAGAATGTTTTCGTTCTTACCTCCCTTCATGCAGACATGACGGTCCAAATTACTACGGCGACTGGTGTTGTGGAGAAACCCCTCTGTGTCCACGAATATAACCAAAATATGGGAGGGATGGACCTCAGCGACCAGTAGTTGGCGCTGTACCTAATTGCCCGTAAGGCCAGACACTGGTACAAAAAAGTGTCTGTATACTTATTTCAATTGGCTTTGCTGAACGCTCATGTGCTATACAGAGCTTCAGGACGGACTGGATCCTTCCTTAAATTCCAGGAAGAGATCGTCAGAGCCCTTCTGTTTCCAGACAGTGCTCCACCTCACCTTCCCCAACCAAATGCAGTAGGCCGGCTGCATGAGAGGCATTTTCCTTATGTCCTCGAGAGTACACCTACCCAACGAGCCCCCCAAAGAAAATGTCGTGTCTGCAGAAAGCGCGGATTTAGGCGTGACACCCGGTATTATTGTCCCTCCTGTCCTGGCAATCCTGGTCTTTGCATTGGTGAATGTTTTCAACGCTACCATACACTAGTTGAGTTTTAGCGTAGGGCACAGCACTGTACAGACTAGGACACACTTTCACAGGGTCCCCCAAGATGCCATCGCATTTTGAAAGACCCAAACCTGGAACCGTTACAGTTTTAAAAGTTAGAGTTATAAAAAAAAAAAAAAAAAAAAAAAAAATGTAAAAAAAAAAAAAAAAAATATACACAAAAAAAAATATAAAATAAAAATAGTTGTCGTTTTATTGTTCTCTCTCTCTCTCTATTTTCTCTCTATTGTTCTGCTCTTTTTTACTGTATTCTATTCTGCAATGTTTTATTGTTATGTTTTATCATGTTTGCTTTTCAGGTATGTAATTTTTTTTTTTTTTTTTATAGTTTACTGTGTTTTAACCATTTTTTTGTTTTCAGGTACGCCATTCAGCTGCAGCGCGGATTTATTTATCTTGACAGCAACAGCGTTTGCTCCCACGATACATAAAGCCGTAACTCCAGAGCTGTCGGAGGTGATTTCACCACCACAGTTACATACTTCAGCATATATGCCGAAGCATGGGGGCAGCAGTGGGTGGAGGAGCGATTTGCTCCTGCCTTTTGCGGGAGGATGCCCCCATGCTTCGGCATATATAAACGGTGCATGTATGCCCATCATTAGAAGTGGGTGGATGAAGGGAGGTATTCTAATGGTGGGCATACCCACCGATCAATATGTTTTTTTCGTTCAGCCCACAGGCTGCATAAAAAAAAGTTTACAATATATGCCCAACAAGGACCAGTAACGTACTGGTATGTTACTGGACTTTGAGTGGTTATACCAGAATGATGCCTGCAGGTTTAGGTATCATCTTGGTATCATTCTTTTACAAGCAGTGGGAGGGAACGACCCCCCCACCGTCTTCCATGTTTTTCTCTGGCTCTCTAGCCAGGGAACCTGAGAATGCAGCCGGTGATTTAGCCAGCTGACCATAGAGCTGATCAGAGACCAGAATGGCTCCAAACATCTCTATGGCCTAAGAAACCGGAAGCTACGAGCATTTCATGACTTAGATTTTGCCGGATGTAAACAGCGCCATTGGGAAATTGGGAAAGCATTTTATCACACCGATCTTGGTGTGGTCAGATGCTTTGAGGGCAGAGAAGAGATCTAGGGTCTAATAGACCCCAATTTTTTCAAAAAAAAAAAAAAAAAAAAAAAAAAAAAAAAAGAGTACCTGTCACTACCTATTGCTATCATAGGGGATATTTACGTTCCCTGAGATAACAATAAAAATGATTAAAAAAATAAAAATGAAAGGAACAGTTTAAAAATAAGATAAAAAAGCAAAAAAACAATAAAGCACCCCTGTCCCCCCCTGCTCTCGCGCAAAGGCGAACGCAAGCGTCGGTCTGGCGTCAAACGTAAACAGCAATTGCACCATGCATGTGAGGTATCACCGCGAAGGTCAGATCGAGGGCAGTAATTTTAGCAGTAGACCTCCTCTGTAAATCTAAAGTGGTAACCTATAAAGGCTTTTAAAAATGTATTTAGTTTGTCGCCACTGCACGTTTGTGCGCAATTTTAAAGCATGTCATGTTTGGTATCCATGTACTCGGCCTAAGATCATCTTTTTTATTTCATCAAACATTTGGGCAATATAGTGCGTTTTAGTGCATTAAAATTAAGTGTGTTTTTTCCCAAAAAAATGCGTTTGAAAAATCACTGCGCAAATACTGTGTGAAAAAAAAAATGAAACACCCACCATTTTAATCTGTAGGGCATTTGCTTTAAAAAAATATATAATGTTTGGGGGTTCCAAGTAATTTTCTTGCAAAAAAAATAATTTTTTCATGTAAACAAAAAAGTGTCAGAAAGGGCTTTGTCTTCTAGTAGTTAGAAGAGTGGGTGATGTGTGACATAAGCTTCTAAATGACCCCAAATGACCCCATTTTGGAAAGTAGACACCCCAAGCTATTTGCTGAGAGGCATGTCGAGTCCATGGAATAATTTATATTGTGACACAAGTTGCGGGAAAAAGACAAATTTTTTTTTTTTTTTTTTTTGCACAAAGTTGTCACTAAATGATATTTTGCTCAAACATGCCATGGGAATATGTGAAATTACACCCCAAAATACATTCTGTTGCTTCTCCTGAGTATGGGGATACCACATGTTTAGGACTTTTTGGGAGCCTAGCTGCGTACGGGACCCCGAAAACCAAGCACCGCCTTCAGGCTTTCTAAGAGCGTACATTTTTGATTTCACTCTTCACTGCCTATCACAGTTTCGGAGGCCATGGAATGCCCAGATGGCAAAACACCCCCCCAAATGACCCCATTTTGGAAAATAGACACCCCAAGCTATTTGATGAGAGGTATAGTGAGTATTTTGCAGACCTCACTTTTTGTCACAAACTTTTGAAAATTGTAAAAAGGAAAAAAAATACATTTTTCTTGTCTTTCTTCATTTTCAAAAACAAATGAGACCTGCAAAATACTCACCATGCCTCTCAGCAAATAGCTTGGGGTGTCTACTTTCCAAAATGGGGTCATTTTGGGGGGTTTTGTGCTATCTTGGCATTTTATGGCCTTTGAAACTGATAGGTAGTGAGGAGTAAAATCAAAAATTTACGCCCTTAGAAATCCTGAAGGCGGTGCTTGGATTTTGGGGCCCCGTATGAAGCTAGGCTCCCAAAAAGTCCCACACATGTGGTATCCCCATACTCAGGAGAAGCAGCAGAATGTATTTTGGGGTGTAATTCCACATATGCCCATGGCATGTTTGAGCAATATATCATTTAGTGACAACTTTGTGCAAAAAAAAAAATTGTCACTTTCCCGCAACTTGTGTCAAAAAATAAAATATTCCATGGACGCAACATGCCTCTCAGCAAATAGCTTGGGGTGTCTACTTTCCAAAATGTGGTCATTTGGGGGGGGGGGGGGGGGTTTGTGCCATGTGGGCATTTTATGGCCTTCAAAACTGTGATAGGTAGTGAGGAGTGAAATCAAAAATTTACGCCCTTAGAAATCCTGAAGGCGGTGCTTGGTTTTCGGGGCCCCGTACGCGGCTAGGCTCCCAAAAAGTCCCACACATGTGGTATCCCCATACTCAGGAGAAGCAGCTGAATGTATTTTGGGGTGCAATTCCACATATGCCCATGGCCTGTGTGAGCAATATATCATTTAGTGACAACTTTTTGTAAATTTTTTTTTTTTTTGTCATTATTCAATCACTTGGAGACAAAAAAAATAAATATTCAATGGGCTCAACATGCCTCTCAGCAATTTCCTTGGGGTGTCTACTTTCCAAAATGGGGTCATTGGGGGGGGGGGGGGGGGGGGTTTGTACTGCCCTGCCATTTTAGCACCTCAAGAAATGACATAGGCAGTCAAACTTAAAGCTGTGTAAATTCCAGAAAATGTACCCTAGTTTGTAGACGCTATAACTTTTGCGCAAACCAATAAATATATGCTTATTGACTTTTTTTTTACCAAAGACATGTGGCCGAATACATTTTGGCCTAAATGTATGACTAAAATTGAGTTTATTGGATTTTTTTTTTATACCAAAAAGTAGAAAATATCATTTTTTTTCAAAATTTTCGGTCTTTTTCCGTTTATAGCGCAAAAAATAAAAACGGCAGAGGTGATCAAATACCATCAAAAGAAAGCTCTATTTGTGGGAAGAAAAGGACGCAAATTTCGTTTGGGTACAGTGTTGCATGACCGCGCAATCAGCAGTTATGGTTCAATAAGTTTTTATTGAAGTTTTCACAAGTATATAAACATATAAAAACAGGAGAATAATGAAAATAAAAAAAAAAAAAAAAAACATAAAAAATTAACAGAATGAAGGAGTGTAAACAGTGCCAGTTACCTGACATATAGTCTCCTAATAAACAAATTTTTTTTTTTTTTTTTTTTTAAATGTTGAGATGTTGAGTGCAATCGTATACAAGTGCGAGGGTTATTATAAATAAATTGTTACGATAACCCCGTGTAACAGGTGTTAGTTGATATGTAAGCATTAACTCCCCCGTGTGGGGGTGCCCCTTTGGGAGCCTGCTGCACCCCTGGACACGGAGTCTGGGATAACCAGCGTGTACATAAATTTTCATAAGTGTGGTTAGTAACAGGTTTTTAGATCTCTATTTACATAGAAGATCCTATAATTATATTGCATCAGGAGAGATATATTGGAGACATAAAAAAAAAAAAAAAAAAAAAAGAGAGAGGAAAGGAAAGACAGAATGGATGAAAGAGAAATAAGTGTAGAATAGAAGAGTAATAGAAGGGGAGGAGGGGGGGGAGGGGTAGTGAGACAGCGAGCTTCGGTCCACATATGAGGTCTTCATTTTAAATGAGAGGTGTAATGGATATGGCTTTTTCAACTCCTAAGTGGAGTTCTTAGCCGAGAGTCTTTGTTTGAGTGTCTGACGCAATCAGCAGTTAAAGCAACGCAGTGCCAAATTGTAAAAAGTGCTCTGGTAAGGAAGGGGGTAAATCCTTCCGGGGCTGAAGTGGTTAAAACAGTCTATGGCCTGCCCAAGACTAAAGCCCCGTAAACACGGTTAGAATTCGTAAGAAAAATTCCACTTTCCAACCGATCGTACGATAATCGGATCATTAGTACAGAACTTTTGAAAGCCGATCATGACAGTTCATCTGATATTATTCGATTGGATATGCATGAAAATTTTTTGTTGTACGATACCAGATCGGCCGATTTTCGTTAAATCGGTAGAGTTGTCTTCAGAAATGTAATACAAATACATTACAACACATGACATCACATGACATCACTTCTGAAGTCTTATTCTGTCAAACGAGAATTTTTGTAACTTTAGTAAACTCTTCATTTTTGATATGAGATTAGCATGCAAAAACGACGGAAGATCATTCCTCCAACAATCTCATCATGTGTACCAGGCATAACTGTGGTTCCTGATATATGCATTAAATATGACGGCATCTCTCAGCTAATAAGAGCCCTTTCACATGAGCGGTCTGATTGGGTCCGCCTGTCGGATTTTCATTTAGACCCCATTGGACCCTCCATTCTCTATTAAGTTGTGAGTGTAAACGGACCTGGGACCATTTACAGCCACCTACCTCCAATACGATTCACCAGAAACAAACAAAAGGGGATCCGATCCCCTCTGCTTGGGTGGACTGGATTGGAGGGCAGATGGGTGTAAACAGACAGGTGGTTGTGCTTTTATATGTTTCTGTTTCCTCCGCAAAGTGCTGCTTTGATGATATAGGTACATATATGAATTTATCAAATGACCAATCAATTATTCCAGATCACCATGTCGTGCTATATAATTATGTATCCTGGATATTCATGCTACATGCGCACATATATGTGTGTGTGTGAATACAGATGAAATTATATATATTTTTTTATGTGCTTTTTATTACTGTTACACATTTTTACGATGACGTCACTCCCGTGCATGTGTGCAGGAGACCTCAGTTCTGGCACGAAGCTCTGACGTTCCGGCAAGGTATGCCGGACCTTCAGAGCGCATGCACCAGTGATGTCACTGGCTGCATGCAGGGTGAATATCTCCTAAACTGTGCACATTTAGGAGATATTGATTTTACGTATAGGTAAGCCTTAGGTGGGTAAAAATTAACAAACAGGATTTACAACCGCGTTAATAAAAGATCTGATTAATCCTCAATGATCATTAGCTCCATCTAGGGGTCATAACATGGTATTTCAGGAAAATACTGCAGTATGGCCACATAGGAAATAAAAATTCTGCATAGCAATTTTTTTTTTATAGTTGAAAACACAAAGAGTTGATAAATATGTTTAACCCCTTAATGACTGAGGGGAAAAAAATGTTAATGCCTAATTCTGCACCTTTAACATGTTAGTAAAACTGTACATATCACCACAACTACTTTGTGTATCCAGGTGGATTATACCTTTTTTTTCCAGGATGAATTGGGCTTTCTTTAGGTAGTGAAGGATAATGGATATCTCCAGATTTTATATATATATATATATATATATATATATATATATATATATATATATATATATATATATATATATATATATATATATATATATATATATATATATTTTTTTTTTTTTTTGTTAACTTAAAGTGGAGTTCCATATGACAATGGAACTTCCGCTTTTCGGAATCCTCCCCCCCTCCGGTGTCACATTTGGCACCTTTCAGGGGGGAGCAGATACCTGTCTAATACAGGTATTTTGCTCCCACTTCCGGGCATAGATACCCACGCCACCCATGGGTATCTACGCCACTCTCCCCCCCGCGGTCTTCTGGGAGACGAACGGGTCCCAGGCGACAGCAGGGACCAGTGGGAGCGCACAGTGCAAGTCGCGCTTGCGCAGCAGGGAACCAGGAAGTGAAGCCCTTACCAAAGATGGTGGCGGCAGCACCCGAGAGCCGAGGGACAGATCGGCTTCGGGTGCCAGCATCGCGGGCGCCCTGGACAAGTGAGTGTCCTCATTTTAAAAGTCAGCAGCTGCAGTCGGAACTCCGCTTTAACGAATGGCTAAACGATGGCAGTTGTGGACTGTCTGTATTCCCCATGATGCTCAGCCAGCCATGCTTTATGGGAAAAAGTAATCCAAAAAATAGTGACAATGGTTATCTAGCATTGTATTGTAGGAAAAACAATGTGTCACTGAATATTGAAGTGCAGCATTATTTTTCTTTGGTGTTAGGTTTTATTTTGCATAAAAGGGAACACAAACTAGAGAGTTTATTCACTATGCTAGTATATTTCCCTTGGCTGAGACCCGCTCTCCCTCTTTTCACGGGGTCCCGGCTCTTGATTGAATAAATTGATAGCAGCGCAGCAATTGGCTCCCGCTGCTGTCAATCAAATCCATTCGTGTATATGGATGCAAATGCTGGACTCGGGAGCGCGCGGGCAAGGTAACCCCCCCCCCCCCCCCCCGGGAGAGTGCCTCTCTTAGGGAGTTATCTGCTTGCGGGGAGGAGCCGCCGGGGGACCCCAGAAGAGGACGATCAGGGCCACTCCGTGCAAAACGAGCTGCACAGTGGAGGTAAGTATATGTTTGTTATTTAAAAAATATTAAAAAAAAAAAAAAAACGAGGGTTTACAACCCCTTTAGCTTGGGCTTAGGACTGAATATGGAATAGAATCCCAGAATATGGCCATGCCCCACCTACACTTCTTATCCTTCTAATCCTTCACTTTGGGTCACCTTAGCCAGGTGGTTCCCAGCAGTCTAAATCGGCTAGTTTTTATTTAGAATGACCCTGGCTAATCCTGGGTCACTTCTATAAAAGTGTGGTTTAATGATTCAATACATTGAATTTTTCAAAATTTGTGTGCTGCCCCAGAAATATAGCTGCACTGGGGCTGTACTATGACTATATACAAAAGTTAATAATCGTTTAAAATATTTTACAGCATTTCGGTTAATAATACCCTAGTTGCCCTGTTCATTGTGAATATTGAACAATGCTAGACTGTATCTGTTCATCTCACATGTAATCCTAGGTATTATATATGGGAGTGCCTTTCCTGAAGAGCTTGCATACTATGACTATTTTTTATTTTCTGTAAATAAAAGTATATTAAATACTTTTCCATCATAATGTCATCCACGCAGTCCAGGAGTGGTGCTCAGAAACGTAAAAAGGCTAAGGAAGAGCAGATAAAAATTCAAAAACTGCCTAAAATAAGTCACTTCTTTTCCACCCCTAAAACTGTGGCTGAAAGTTCTAGAGATAGCAGTGAGGAAACTGAAAAAAGTATTCAGGAAAGTGTAAATAACTCACGGATCAGTCAGGCGACAGTCAGTGAAGAAACTTGCTCTATTGAATTTTCACTAGAAGATGACAGCAGTAATCCACTTGAAAGCTGTAGCACAATACAAGACCAACCTCTTGGCACCACCCCAAATACTGATGAAGATTTAGATTTTGTGAGCAGTAGAACATCTTCAGGTGGTGCTATTAAAAGTAGTATTGTTGGTGAGCAATATGTGACTGATAGGGGACATTACCCAGTCAAAATAACAGATCCAAATGTTAAAAGGTTTATATTAGCTCATGGCCCATGCAGACCTCCAGGACCTTTCCCCTGAGATAATGGTACTAAGAAAAGATGCTTTTCTGAAAGCTATTATGAGCGAGTCACCAAGACAGGGCTTAAACTACCTTTAATGTGGCTTTGTTACTCTCCAAAGCTTAATGCAGCGTACTGTGAACCATGCTGGTTGTTTGCAGACCGTAAAAAAGTAGGATTTGAACCTGCATGGGCAAAAGGGATCCAGAAGTGGCAGAGGCTGTCTGTAAAAATTCAGATCCATGAGTCTTCGCAAACTCACATGGAAGCATGTGTACTCTATGATCAGTGGAGGCGTAATAAAACAATTGATGAGGAAAATGACAAATTAGACGAGAAAAAAAACTTTTGGGAGGCAGGTCCTACAAAGAATTGTTAATGTAACATTAACAATGGCAATGACTAATCTAGCCTTTCGTGGTCACACGAAGCGCCTGGGAGAGGTTAACAATGGAAACTTTCTCTCCATCATAGAGCTACTTGCAGAATATGACCCAATTTTAAAGGAACTTCTCCAGTTACCCCAAGGCACATTTAAATATTTGAGCCCCAAAATACAAAAGGAGTTAATAGAAATTTTGTCTAAAAAAGTGCAAAGTGAAATTGTTTCTGAAAAAAAAAAAAAAAAACCACACAATTTTATTCTATAATAAAAGGACACAACTCAGGACATATCCAAAGTAGATCAGATGAGTCAGCTATTTCGATGTGTCTGTGGAAAGAGATACGAATCAACGAGCCTGCAGTATAACAATAAATGAGGCTTTCTTAGGGTTCCAAGCCATTGAAGATCAGAGTACAGCACAGATTGCTAGCAATATTGTTGCCTGCATAGAGAGCAAGGGCCTTGAAATATCAAAGTGTCGTGGTCAGGGTTATGATGGTGCAGCAACAATGAGTGGTGTCTATTCTAGTGTGCAGGCTTGGATAGCAAAGATGGAAAAGAATGCCCTCCATGTTCATTGTGCAGCACACAATCTAAATCTTGTCATTCAGGATGCGGTTTCTGACATACCGGAAGTTTCTAGATTCTTTGATGTGGTGCATAATTTATACACCTTCTTTGGAGGCAGGTCCTACAAAGCATACGCAGATAGGCTTTTCTCTCATCATTCACATCTGAATCCTCTGTCACACTGAAACGGCTTTGCCCTACACGGTGGTCTTCTAGACATGATTCCCTGCTTGCGCTTCATTTCCGTTTTCTAGACATCATGCAAGCTTTGTCAAAAATAATCCTGCTTTCATCAAAACCAACAGAAAGAGATGACGCTGCAAATCTAAAAAAGAAAATTGAATTTTTTGAGTTTGTTCTTCTTGTCGCCCTGCAAACTAAAATCTTGAACCATGTGAATGCAATTTCAAAAACCTTGCAATCAAAAGACATGGAACTGTCTGGAGCAGTGCAGCTCATTCAGAATGCTGTTACAGCCCTTTCCAGCTACAGGGATCATTTCGAGGAAGCCAAAGAAACTGCAGTGACACTTGCAGAAAAGTGGGGAATTGAAGCAAAGTTTTCAAATAAAAGATTTAAAAAAGTAAAGCGCCACTTTGATGAGCTGTGTATGGATGAAAGATTATCTGATCCAGAGGAACGCTTTAAAACAACTGTTTTTATAGATGTTTGGTTATTATTATAAACCAGCTGTCAGACCGATTTACAGGAATGAATGCAGTCCTTCATAGATTTGAGTTAGTTCAGCCTGCCAATCCTGCTTCTCAATCTGATGATAATCTGATTGCAGCAGCATCAAAACTGCATGAATTTTACAAAGAGGATCTATCACCAGATTTTCCTGGGCAGCTTCTTTCATTCCATTCAGCACTTCAAGAAGAGGTTTGCAGTTGTTCCACTGTAAAAGATCTTGCTCACCTACTACTACTTGTTGAAAACAGTGCACTGTCCTCTGTCCCAGATGTCTGCATAGCATTACTTTTGTTCCTCACACTCTTAGTAACCGTAGCAACTGCAGAAAGGTCTTTTTCAAAATTAAAAGTTATTTGAGAAACACCATGTCTCAGCAAAGACTCACTGGACTTGCTTTGTTAAGCATAGAAAAAGACTCAACATCGAAAGCATTGTAGATGACTTTGCTGAAGCAAAAGCAAGCCAGCCTTTCTCAATCTTTTTACCCCAGAGGAATCCTTTAATAAATTTTCAAGTCTTGGGGAACTTTTACTAAAACCTATCCATTAGGGGTCAATGGGAGGAATGAAGCCTACATTGGTGGTCAGTGGGAAGAATGTCTGTCTTTCTTACAGTGGTGGTCAGAATGCCACCTTTCAGACGGCTAAATAGATAAAATTGCCCTGGATCAAAGCAGATGCCATCAGATAGGAGGTCAATCAGCCGCAGCTCATGGAACCCCTAACAACCTCTGTAGAAACTCTAGGGATCCTCTGAACCTTTGTTGAGAATAGCTGCCCTAAAGGCTTTTTCAGTTTTGTTACCAGTTACACTAACCTATTTTTATGGTACTAACCAGTTGAGTTGAATGCATGCTATTTCTATTTTACAGAACAAAGTTAAATGTGTGAAATAGTTTTAAGTTCTAAAAAAGTTGGAAGTTATCGTTGGCCCTGTTGTGGACCCTTTTATGAAGATTTTCTTCTACCTTTGTGAACATTTTTAGTAAGTTTGTGTGTCTATACATGTACAGTGTTTTTATATTTTCCAAATTAATCTCATTCAAAATGTTATTTTATGTATTTAAATATATAATTGAAAGGTGGATCTTTGACTATAACTTTGTCTAATGGATGTATATATCGCCTTGATTTATGGTTGTTCTTCATGATATTTTGCAGGTACATTATCATTCTGACCTGTCATGTGATCATGTCCTATCCTGAAGCTTCCTCTTGACAGTTACGTTAAGTTGAAATCAGAAACGTTTTACTTTGTTGTACAGTGAAAAAAATATATAGTATCAAAATCATGCTTTGAGGGGGGGGGGCCTTCATGATTTCTTACACCGGGGCCCTGGGGTTTCTAGTTACGCCTCTGATCTTTTCCCTCTTAAACTATGAAACTATACGTATAGCCCGTTGCCCTGTCACAGAGCTTATACATCTTGACCCCATATCTGGCACGCTTGCTGGGAAGATACTGTTTGATAGACAAGCGGCCAGAAACTTAAAGGGGTTATAAAGGTTTGTGTTTTTTCACCTTAATGCATCCTATGAGACCAGCATACAAATTGTGAATAAAACAGTGAATAAAAATCAAGTGACATAAAATCAACTGTTTCCACCTGAATTTCGGGTTGGCCAGTGAATGGGGGGGGGGGGGGGGGGGGGGGGGGAGTAAGGGTGCTGCAGAAGTGGTGGGCTCCCAATTCGGATTGGCAAATGCAGCAGGAAAGGCACAATGGGCTTGACGGGCCTGTCTTTGTCTTCTTGATGGCTGCGGGACACTAGTTGTGCTAGCCACCTCACCAGATTGTACTGCACTTAAGGGACTCGCCACGTCACCAAGTGTTACTGCTGGATGTACGACCAGGATGTACTAGGCCGCTGGTGCTTGCCAGTTCACCAGAAGGAATAGCAGTGCTAGTACTGGCTCTCTGCTCCATACGAGAGCCCTACGGTTCTTGCACCTCAAAGACAGCAGAACGGGGTCGGGTACGCATGACCTTGGCAGGGACCACTACTCCGTCGTCAGAGCTATCTGTTGGGGTGCCACTGCTGTCTACTGGTCCGTATTCTGAGCCAGAATTGGACAGATGGGCGACTTCCTCTTCACTCTCATCTGTCAGGCTCAGAAACATGTAGGCCTCACCAGTGTACCTTCGATTGGACATTTTGGCCTCTAAGTTTACTGGTACACTAGTGAGACTCACAGGAAAGAGAGCAACTGACTGTCAGCGACTGCTTCAAATACTACTAAAAAAACTGTTAGCGTTCGCAGGGATCAGGCCTGACTCTGCGAATGCTGCAGTTATGTGTTTAGCGCTTTGTGACAGTGATCGACTGATACTGCGCTTGGGTGGGCTGGGTGGAGGGGCTAAACGCAGGTGCCAACAGGTATCTGGGCTGATCCCGCTAACACTGCGTTTTTGGGAACCCTAAACTACTGGGGACGCTAGTATAGATCTGATCAGATTAGAATCACAAATGACACGAGTACAGTGATCAAAGAAAAATATGAACACTGCACTGGGTGACACAGTGACAGGGAGTGAAGGGGGGTGAAGGGGGGTGAAAAATGTGCCTGTGTGTACTGTGTCAGTGTAGTGTTGGCGCAACTCACGTTTGGATGTCCTCTGTCTGGAACGGAAAAGAATTCCAGAGAGGGAGATGACATCACTTCCTCTGTCTGTGTTTACACTTATACAGGCAGGAGAGGATTTCATTTGTCAAGACCGATCAGCAGGTCCAGGCCAGAAATCATTGGCCTGGACCTGGAGAAGTGGTTAACCGAGTTTTACAGTTTATAGGTCACATTAAAAGGTATTCTGAAATGATTTATCTTGGTGTCTTTTTTTACATCACAGAAACCTGACATTTTAACAGGGGTGTGTAGACTTTATTCCACTGTAACATTCTGATTTAAAAAAAAAAAAAAAAAAAAAAAAGTGTATAGTTTCTAGTATTCTACTCACCCCTTTCACAGTTTGCATTTGCTCCTCTATCCAGAAGAATGCGCACCATTTCAAAATTGCCAATACTAGCTGCAAACATCAAAGGAGTCCATCCAAACTGAAAGCAGCATTCAACACTCAATCCTGAAAGAAAAAAAAAAAAAAAAAAAAAAAAAAAAAACACAAAAAAAAAAAAAAACACAAGGTTTTCAAATGCAGTACCAAAAAGTGTGCATTTTAATGCAAATTAGTGGAACAGGTTGAATGCATAAAATTACTTCTGAAGACCGACAAAAGCGAGAAAGTGCACGTACCCAATACACACCCTTACAGGGAAGAACAGGGCCATTGTATACAAAACCGAAGAGCACACTATTAAATCAGATTGAGCAAATTTTCACCAAAAAAGAACAAATGCTGTGATCTCCCTTGTAAGTTTTTTGAAACTACTGTTGTAAATTGCAGTAAACTATGCATTACAAAGACTTTCCTGATAGCATTGATTTTTTTTTTTCAATTAAAATTGCAAAAGCATGCCTGTTCATTAAATGGAGTCTGAATGTTCCACTGATTTAAAGGGCTTATTGTAAACTCTTGTTTTTTCACCTTAACCGACCGCCTCACGCAGATTTACTGCGGCAGAATGGCACGGGCAGGCAGAGTAACGTATGGGTACGTTACTTCCCTCTAGCGGTCTGGGCGCGATTGCGCCCCCCCGGGAGCCCGAGGCAGTCGGCATCATTCCAGGAGCGATCCATCCTGAGGGGGAGGCCACTGATTCATGGCCTCTACCTCACAATCGCTTCTGACGAATGAGAAGTTTCCTCTGCTTCTGAAACGTAAACAGAAGCAAAGGAAGTGATGTCACCTCGCCTCGTGCAGCCTTTTCGTTCCGGCGCCCGAGGAGAGAAGACATCCCAGAGTCTGCACCAACACTACACCAACACACATAAGCACATAAACCTCCCCGCCCCAATCACCCCCCTGCATCCCCTGTCACAGTGACACCAATGGCAGTTTTTATTTTTTTAGTGATCACTGCATTGGTGTCATTTGTGACTGTTATAATTGTTAGGGCAGTTAGTGGTAGGCCCCGTTAGGTCTAGGGTACCCCCCCTAACCCCCCCTAATAAAGGTTTAACCCCCTGATCACCCCTCAGTTAACCCTTTCATCCCATCGCCAGTGTCATTAAGCGACCTGTTTTCTGATCACAGGTGACGCTAGTTAGCCAGGTAGGTATTTAGGTTCACTGTCAGCTTTTTATAGCGTCAGGTACCCCCATATACTACCTAATTAAGGTTTTAACCCCTGATTGCCCCCTAGTTAACCCTTTCACCAGTGATCACCGTATAAGTGTTACGGGTGACGCTGGTTAGTTTGTTTTTTATACCCCCCGTTTATCACCCAAGAAAGGTTTAACCCCCTGATCGCCGGGCCGGTGATACTAGTTAGGTGTTAGGGTCTGCGTCGCCCCAGGTAGCGTCAGATTAGTGCCAGTACCGCTAACACCCATGCACGCAGCATACACCTCCCTTAGTAGTATAGTTTCTGAACGGATCCATTTATGATCTGATCAGATCTATACTAGCGTCCCCAGCAGTTTAGGCCCCTTTCATACTGGGGTGGTGCGGGCGCCGGCGGTAAAAACAGGGCTATTTTTAGCGCCGCTTTAGCGGCACTATTCGGCCCCTAGCAGGGCAGTTTAAGCCCCCGCTAGCGGCCAAAAAAGGGTTAAAACCACTTGCAAAGCGCCGCTGCAGCGGTGCTTTGCCGGCGCTATAGCCGCGCTGCCCAATGAATTCGACTGGCAGGAGCGGTTTAGGAGCGGTGTATATATACACACACTGATCCTTCACCGCTCCAAAGATGCTGCTTGCAGGAGTTTTTTTAACGTCCTGCAAGCACACCGCTCCAGTGTGAAATTCTTGGGCTTTCACACTGGAGACAGCAGTGGCTGTTTCAGTGCGCTTTGCAGGCGCTAGCACCTGCGTTTTGCCCCTCCGCCCAGCCTAGCTCACCCCACCCAAGTGCAGTATCGAGCAATCACTGTCACAAAACACTAAACACATAAACTGCAGCGTTCGCAGAGTCAGGCCTGATCCCTGCAATCGCTAACAGTTTTTTTGGCAGCATTTGACACATTTGCTGACAGCCTAGGAGCTTTTTTTACCTGTGAGTCTCACTACTGTACCAGTAAATTTAGAGTCCAAAATGGCAAATCGAAGGTACAGTAGTGAAGGGGCCTGCACGTTTCTGAGCATGACAGATAGTGAAGAGGAAGTCACTCATCTGTCAGATTCAGGCTCAGAATTCGATCCTGTAGATGACAGCGGCTTCATGACAGATAGCTCAGACGACGACGTTGTGGTCCCTGTCAAGGTCAGGCGTACCAGACCAGACCCCCGATCTTTTTCTGTGGTTGAGGTGCAAGAACCGCAGGGCTCTAGTATGGAGCAGAGAAGAACTAGTGCCGCTCATCCTTATGGTGAACTGGCAAGCACCAGCGGCCTAGTACACCCTGGTCGTAGTCAAACCAGCACTGCAGTAACACGTAGTGACGTGGCGAGTCCCATGAGTACAGTTCAAGCTGGCTAGGTGGCAAGCACAAGTAGCGTCCCGCTGCCACCAAGAAGACAAAGACAGGCCCGTCGAGCCCATAGAGCCCTTCCTGCTGCATTCGCCAATCCTAATTGGGAGCCCACCACTTCTACAGCACCGGTACTTCCCCCATTCACTGGCCAACCCGGAATTCAGGTGGAAACAGTTGATTTTACGTCACTTGATTTTTATTCACGGTTTTTCACCGAAGATCTCTATAGATCTATTGTGGACCAAAGTCATTTGTATGCTGGTCAATTCATCGCCGCTAATCCCCAGTACTCCCTTGCCAGAGATTGGAAACCAAGTACGGTTTCCAAATTTAAAGTGGATGTAATCCCGAAATGTTTTTTTTTTTTTGATGTTATAATGTAGAGTATTAAATTTCCTATCATTTGAGCCCAGTCTTGCCACAAAAAGTTAATCCAGCTCTAAGCAATCTTCTTATTGTTCAGTGAGATAAATCTTGACAAACAGAGAAAAACTTAGTCAAATCCTCCCCCTTGCTGTGAGTGACAGGTGATTTACATATCTCGTGCACTAGCCTAAGACATGCATTATTTTTTTTTAATTACCACCCCCACTCCTTCAGCAGCTCTGCAAGGATTGGCTGTTCCACACCTCAGCATGATTTGGCATGCTGAAGTCATGTGGTTACTTTCCTGTCTTTTCACTGGATGTTAGAGATCATAGCAGAAGTTCAGTGCAGGAGAAAATGCATATTGACAAGGGGAGTGTAGAGGTGGGCGGGGAGTCTGACATCACGACTCCACCCAACGAGCTCCAGACAACAGACCCACCCACAGAATCTGCAGTTTTTGGGTTCTCCTAACAGAGGGGAGACATTTGACAGGTAAAGATACATGCAGGAGGCATGTATATCCTTTTAGATAACCCCTATGGCAGTAGTTTAGAAAGGATAACATTGGGTTTACATCCACTTTAAGACCTTTCTGGGCCTATCCCTCGACATGTGCATAGTTAAAATGAGTACGCTGCGGTCATATTGGTCCACTGACCCAATTTACCATATGCCTGTGTTCTCTGCTTCCATGACCAGGGTATGATACGAGCAGATCTTGCGGTTCATGCATTTCAACAATAATGAACTCTGTTGCCCATGTGGAGACCCTGGATATGATTGGCTCTACAAAATTAGGCCGCTCGTAAACCACTTCAACCAAACTTTTGCAGACTTATTTACTCACCATCAAGTTGTCTGCGTTGATGAGTCCCTGATTAAGTTTACTGGCCGCTTGTCTTTCAAACAGCTTCTTCCCAGCAAGCATGCCAGATACGGGGTCAAGATGTATAAGCTCTGTGACAGGGCCACAGGCTATACATGTAGTTTTATGCTTTACGAGGGAAGTGATAGTCACTTAGAACCGCCGAACTGCCCAGATTACATAGGGAGCGCTGGCAAGATTGTGTGGGACTTCTTGTCACCCTTATTCGGAAAGGGGTACCATTTGTATGTGGACAATTATTACACGAGCGTGCCACTTTTTAGTCACTTGACCTTCAGATTGGAGCATGTGGCACCGTGCGATCTAATCGCCGGGCTTTCCCCAGAGGCTTGTAGATTCCAGTCTTAGGCTGGGGGAGAGAGCCTGCTTGAAGTGTAATAACTTTCTCGCTGTGAAGTGGAGGGATAATAAGAATGTTTTCATTCTTTCCTCCCTTCATGCAGACACGACGGTCAAAATTCCTACGGCGACTGGTGTTGTGGAGAAACCCCTCTGTGTCCATGAATATAACCAAAATATGGGAGGGGTGGACCTCAACGACCAGTTGTTGGCGCCATACCTAGTTGCCCGTAAGGCCAGACGCTGGTACAAAAAAAAGTGTCTGTTTATTTCCATTGGCTTTGCTGAACGCTCATGTGCTATACAGAGCTACAGGACGGACTGGATCCTTCCTTAAATTCCAGGAAGAGATTGTCAGAGCCTTTGTTTCAAGACGGTGCTCCACCTCACCTTCCCAATGCAAATGCAGTAAGCCAGCTGCATGAGAGGTATTTTCTGTATGTCCTTCCGAGTACCCAAACCCAACGAGCCCCCCAAAGAAGATGTCGTGTCTGCAGCAAGCGCGGATATAGGCGTGACACCCGCTATTATTGTTCCTCCTGTCCTGAGGATTCTGGTCTTTGCACTGGTGAATGTTTTGAACGCTACCATACACTAGTTGAGCGTAGGGTACAGCACTGCACAGACTAGGACACACTTTCACAGGGTCTCCCAAGATGCCATCGCATTTTAAGAGACCCGAACCTGGTACCGTTACTGTTACAACTGTTACAGTAACAAAACAAAAAATATTATATATTAAAAAAACAAAAATAGTTGTCGTTTTATTGTTCTCTCTCTATTGTTCTGCTCTTTTTTACTGTATTCTATTCTGCAATGTTTTGTTATTATGTTTTATCATGTTTGCTTTTCAGGTATGTAATTTTTTTTTTATACTTTACTGTGTTTTATTGTTACCATTTTTTTTTTTGTTTTCAGGTACGCCATTCAGTTGCAGTGCGGATTTATTTATTTTGACCGCAACAGCTGTAGAAGGTGATTTCACCACAGTTAAAAACAAAATGGTGCATGAATGCCCATTATTAGAAGTGGGTGGATGATGGGAGGTATTCTAATGGTGGGCATACCCATCTCTTTTTCGTTCTGCCCACAAGCTGCATGAAAAGAAAAAAAAAAAAAAAATTACAATATATGCCCAATGAGGACCAGCAACATACCGGTATGTTGCTGGACTTTGAGTGGTTATACCAGAATGATGCCTACGGGTTTAGGTATCATCTTGGTATCATTCTTTTCAGCCAGCGGTCGGCTTTCATGTAAAAGCAATCCTAGCGGCCAATTAGCCTCTAGACTGCTTTTACAAGCAGTGGGAGGGAATGTCCCCCACCCTCCGCCATCTTCATGGTTTTCTCTGGCTCTCCTGTCCCAACAGGGAACCTGAGAATGCAGCCGGTGGTTCCGTCAGCTGACCATAGAGCCGATCAGAGGCCAGTTTGGCTTCAATCATCTCTATGGCCTAAGAAACCGAAAGCTACGAGTATTTCATGACTTAGATTTCGCCGGATGTAAACAGCACCATTGGGGAATTGGGAAAGCATTTTATCACACCAATCTTGGTGTGGTCAGATGCTTTGAGGGCAGAGGAGAGATCTAGGGTCTAATAGACCCCAATTTGTTCAAAAAAAAAAAAAAAAAAAAAAAAAAAAGGAGTACCTGTCACTAACTTTTGCTATCATAGGGGATATTTACATTCCCTGAAATAACAATAAAAAAAAAAAAAAAATGAAAGGAACAGTTTAAAAATAAAATAGTAGAATAAATAGCACCCCTGTCCCCCCCACTCTCGCGCAAAGGCAAACGCAAGCATCGGTCTGGCGTCATATGTAAACAGCAATTGCACCATGCATGTGAGGTATCACCATAAAGGTCAGATCGAGGGCAGTAATTTTAGCAGTAGACTTCCTCTGTAAATCTAAAGTGGTAACCTGTAAAGGCTTTTAAAAATGTATGTAGTTTGCCGCCTATGCATGTTTGTGCGCAATTTTAAAGCATGTCGTGTTTGGTATCCATGTACTCGGCCTAAGATCATCTTTTTTATTTCATCAAACATTTGGGCAATATAGTGTGTTTTAGTGCATTAAAAATTAAAAGGTGAGTTTTTTCCACAAAAACAAAAAACAAAAAGGCGTTTGAAAAATCGCTGCGCAAATAGTGTGAAAAAAAAAAAAAAAGAAAGAAAGAAACACCCACCATTTTAATCTGTAGGGCCTTTGCTTTAAAAATGCCAGAATAGTTCAAACCCCCCCCCCCCCCCCCCCCCATGACCCCATTTTGGAAAGTAGACACCCCAAGCTATTTGCTGAGAAGCGTGTCGAGTCCATGGAATATTTTATATTTTGACACAAGTTGCGGGGAAAAAAAGACAATTTTTTAATTTTTGCACAAAGTTGTCAATAAATATTTTGCTCAAACATGTCATGGCGAGGCTGCGATTATGAGCACGGCGAGGCTGAGTTTATGATGTGCGACGTCCTAGCCATGCCCCATGTCCGGCTTTGGCCGTTGCCATAACTAAATCAGCTAAAAGTAGTTGGATTTGTATGTGCGTTATAATTAATCGAAATTAGAAAAATAAAAAAAATAAAAAAACAAACAACATTTTTCTTTTCTTTCTTCATTTTCAAAAACAAATTAGCGCTGCAAAATACTCACCATGCCTCTCATCAAATAGCTTGGGGTGTCTACTTTCCAAAATGGGGTCATGGGGGGGGGGGGGGGGTTTAAACAACAAACGAGGGTATATACAATCCCTTTAAACTGGTTGCCGCCCGCCCATGGCCAAATGACGGTGGGGCGGCTCTCGTTCTGGGACGCCGTCTCAGAATGGCCTTGCCATGTTGCTAGGACACGGCACGAACCCGATCTGTGGAAAGAGCCGCGTCCGCGGCTCTTTAACCATGTGATTGGCTGTGTCCAATCACAGCCAGCCAGTCGCATTTAAACAAGGAAGTGCCAGTAATCGGCGCTCCTCGCCTCACACTGACAGTGTGTTTGTGTTTGAAAATTTGTGTTAAGAAAATAACAAATTTGTTTGAGTATAGTGTAGCACGACCGCGCAATTGTCATTCAAAGTGCGACAGCGCTGAAAGTTGAAAAATGGTATGGGCAGGAAGGGGGTGTAAGTGCCTGGTAGGCAAGTGGTTAAGTAACGTCTATAATATGCAGTATATAAGACAGAAAAGCATTCAAATTAAAGCAGAACCCTATCAGTAAGGAAAGTAAAGACCATAAGCTTTTCATAATAGTCTGTGAGCCACCAAAAAAAGGTCGACTGAGAAGCTGGTTTACAGGGACCAACTGGAATGAAAATGAATCAGTGCAGTGTTTGAGAGACAAAACTCCCACAGGCCAAACCACATCTACAAAGTAAAGGGAAATGTCCTTTTGATGACCTAGAGCTGGACAGTGGGTAAATGGAATGGTGAAAGGCCAAACTGCCATACGTAGAAAAGAAGTTCTGGGCCCGTGCCAGACCAGAAGAAGGGGTTCTGAACAGGATTCTGTATAGACACATGCTTCGCGGAGGTGATGGCTACAAGAAACCACTGGGTAAGAGTGGAGAGGGAATATCGCTGATAGGTTCAAAGTCTGGTTTTTGAAGTGCTGAAAGAACCAAATTCAGTTCCCAAAGAGTAAAGGGGAGATCCCTTGAAAAAAAAAAAAAAAAAGTGGCGTCGGTAACAGTCTGTGGCATAAGGTAGCAAGAATAAATACAGTGCCTTGAAAAAAGTATGCATATGCCCCTTGAAATTTTTCACATTTTGCCATGTTACAACCATAAACGTAAATGTATATTATTGGGATTTTATGTGATAGACCAGGCATGTCCGGCCCGGGTTCCGGTTTTGAATGGCCCCCGCCTGGTTATCTGGACATATATACCTTTTGAGGCCCCCAACGATCTCCCAACGCCAGGGCCACAAAAGATATATATTCTGGTTGCCTTGGCGGGGACAGGGAGGAGGCAGGACAGGTGCCGTGCACACAGGAGTATTTCCGGTTTACACGGCAGCCTCTGTAATAGGAAGTCCCGTCTCCGGCGCTGCCATTGGACGACTGTTCTGTCCATCAAAGGAGGTGGGACTTTCTATTAAAGAGGACGCAGAGAAAACTGTTTTTCCTGTATCTAATCTTTTAGCACTCGTCCTGCACCCTCCGAGGCTGCAGATGTATGGGCATCAGTCAGGCTGCACTGATTGCAATGGTGGGCGCTGCATTCCTGGCCACAGTGGGCGCTGCATTCCTGGCCATGGTGGGGCTGCAGATGGGCACTGACCCTTATTTTGCATCATAATTCTTTATTTAAAATTTAAGTTTTTTCCCTGAAACTTCCCTCTTAAAAGTGAAGGTGCGTGTTATAGGTCAATAAATACAGTATATCCAAACACGCACGAGCGAATCTCTTTACTGACACACAACCACAAAGGCACCTTCTCACATCAAGAGTATGAAAAGACTCCTCAGAGTTGGATGGTGTAGGGCAAAAAGTAGGTAGAATTATTTCTTGTGCCCTATGAAAAGCGGTTGCAACTTTTGGCAAAAAACCCGGGTCAGTTTTTAGCACTACCTGGTCTGGAAATATATAGCAAAAGGGCTCTATTATAGCTAGATCTTGCAACTCGCTTACTCTTCTGGCCGAGGTAACTGCTACCAAAAGAACTAATTTGAGCGACCATAATTTTATTGTCGCTTCCTCTGGAGGCTCAAAAGGTCTTTCGATCAAACCCTGTAGAACCAATGATAAATCCCATTTAGGAAAAAATGTAAAAGGTATTGGCCTAGCTCTGGCCAATGCCTTGAAAAATCTAATTATAAGCAGCTCTTGAGATAACTTTCTCTCAAGAAAAACCGACAAGGCGGCCACCTGGACCTTCAGGGTACTGGCTGCCAAAACCATCTCCATTCCTTCATGGAGAAACTAATACTGAAAGTAATTCCTGTGGTAAGAATTTTTTAGCAATGCACCAGGAATTAAACCGCTTCCACGTTTTAAAAATAAATAACTCTGGTAACCTTTTTTCGGCTACTAAACAGGGTCGACACCAGTTTATCTGAAAAGCCTTTTCCTTTTTAGAATCTGCTCTTCAGTAACCACCCTGTCAGCTTGAGCTGGTCGATATTTGGATGCTGAAGGGGTCCCTGGGTTAAGAGATCTTTTTGAAGTGGAAGAACCCAGTGAGGTTTCACCGCCATCCTCTGTATAGTTGCAAACCAGGGCCTCTTGGGCCAAAAAGGAGCCACTAGAATCATACTTGTGGTCTCTTGTTGTAGTTTCTTTAAAACCAAAGGGATCATTTGAAAGGGGGGAAAGGCGTAGCACAAGTGGAAGTTCCACGGTTGTGCCAGCGCATCCAATCCTCTCGCTTGATCTTGCCCGTTTAGTGAAAACTAGGCCTTCACCTTTGAGTTCTTCTGGGATGCGAACAGGTCTGAGGAACTCCCCATTTTTCTGTTAATTTTTGGAATACCTCTGAGTTTAGACTACACTCTGCTTCTAGCATCGTTTCTCTGCTTAGAAAGTCGGCTACTAGATTCAGGTCTCCCTTTAAGTGTACAGCTGTTAGGGACCTTAAGTTGTTTTCCGCCCAGGATAAAATATGATGGGACGAGGCTAGCAAGACTTTGCTTCTCGTGCCCCCTTGCCTTGTAATATATGCCACTGCTGTGGCATTGTCCTATAGAACGTGGACATGGTGACCCTGGACTAGTTTCTCGAAAGCACATAGTCCTAGGAGAATAGCCCTTAGTTCGCTCCATTTGGAGGATCTCCTGGCTTCCCTGTTCGTCCAATTCCCCTGAGCCATCTGTCCATCCAGGTGGGCGCCCCAACCCCAAGAACTTGGATCCGTTGTCAACCTCCTCTCCTGGGGGAAACACCAGAGCAGGCCCCTGTCCAGATTGGAGTGGCTCCTCCACCACCAGAGCTTCCTCTGAACTCGAGGTGGCATTTTTATCATTTTTTCCAGGGACCAATTTCTCAGGATTGCCTGCTGAAGATCCCTTGCGTGGAAACGTGCCCACTGTACTGCTGGTATCGATGCAGTAAGGAGCCCCAAGACAGACATAGCTGCCCTGATGGAAATTGGCAGGTTTGTCTGGGTCTTTTTTACCGCACTCTGAAGTTTTTCTATCTTTTCCTCGGGGAGGAAGATTCTCTCCTGTATGGAATCGATAGTATAACCTAGGAATGTTATCTGTGATGGAATCATGTTTGATTTTTCCTCGTTTATTATCCAACCAAGACTCTCCAGATGTCTCTTTGTCCTTTCCAGATCTTTCCCTAACATGTCCCTTGTCTTGGCAAATATTAGGAGATCGTCTAAATATGGGACAATCGAGATTCCCTCTATTCTGAGTGGGGCTAAGGCCTCTGTCAAGATCTTTGTGAATATCCTCGGAGAGAACGACAGCTCGAAAAAGAAGAGCTCTGAACTGAAGATGTAGGATAGACTCTCCCCTCCTGATTGCAAATCTGAGGTGCTTTTGGGATGCTGGTGCTATAGGCACATGGAGATGTGCATCCCTCAGGTCTATGGATGCCATAAAACAGTTTGGGGTCAGGAGACCCCTTACTGAAAAGATCGTGTCCATTTTGAATTTCTTGTACCTGACCGATCTGTTGAGAATTTGCCCGAAGGCTTTTTCACCAGAAATATGTGCGAATAGCACCCCTGTTCCACTTCTTTGGGGGGGAACATTTATGATCACCTTCTGCTGAATTAATTCCTGTAGGATTGTAAACATTGCTGTAAGCTTCTCTGGGTCTCGGGGAGCCTGAGTTATATAAAACCGATCAGGCGGGGGTTTGGGAGAACTCCAGTCTGTAACCCTCTATTATCGTTTTGAGGATAAACAGACTGTCTGTTATCCTCTGCCACTGTGGAAAGAAGGTTTGTAACCTTGCTCCCACAGTCGGAGGACAGTCACTGGCTCTTAGTAGGGGTAGGGGGGCGAAATAGTACTCCTGACTTGCCCCTGCCTCTCTGAGACCTCCAAGGTCTTTTATAACCCCCCTCCTTTGTGTCTGCGGTTTTCCTAACAGGACGAAAATTTTTATTGCCCTGAGGGATCACCTTTTTCTTGTCAGCCGTTCTTTCAAGTATGGCTTCTAGACCCTGGCCAAAAACCAAATACCCCTCAAAAGGTAGACCACATAACTTGGTCTTTGAGGCTGTATCCCTGGTCCATGTCTTGACCCATAGAGCTCTACGGGTTGAATTAAATGCAGAGGATCTGGCTGACATTCTAACTGATTCAGCTGAAGCGTCTGCTATGTACCCTACTGCCTTTAGTAGTACCGGTAGTGTCTCCAAAAGATCCTTACGAGGAGTTCCTGCCTCGATATGAGCTTTTAGTTGTTCCAACCAATGCTCTAAGTTCCTGGCCACAAATTTGCTAGGGTGGAATCCCAAGCTTTCTTGAGTAGGGAGTCAGCCCTTTTATCCATGGGATCCTTAAGGATACCCATATCCTCAAACGCAAGGTCAGTGTTCCTCGACACCTGAGAGAAAGCTGCATCCAGCCTTGGTTTTTTGTTCCAAACCTGGGAGCTATCCTCTTCAAAGGGAAACCTGCGTTTGAGGGATCTAGAAAAGAAAGGGGCCCTCTCTGGGTCCTTCCATTCCCTTTTTATTGTTTCTGACAGAAACGTATGCACCGGAAACACCCTGTGCTTCACCTCACCCATGCCCTGAAACATTTTGTCATGCAACGACAATAGGGTTTTAGCCTCTGTAATATTTAGAGTAGTGTGGATAGTTTTTAAAAGATCATCCACCTCCTCTAGGGATAATTTGTAGCGAGAAGAAGCAGCAGATTCTTTCTCTTCCTCTGCTTCTTCTTCCGATTCTGTAACCACGCTACGATCTTCCTCTTCTGAGTCACTGCCCTCTCTGTATGCAGAAAAAGATGACTGGGAACGAGGTACTGAGCTGCTACCTGCAGCTGGACGCTTGTCAAGATAAGACCTGAATGTCTCAAAAGTATCGGCCAATTCCTTTCTGAAGGAGTTCAATAATTCTCCTTGCTGAGCCACAGGTGTAGTAGGAGTGGTCTCCTCCTTCACCAAGTCTGCAACGCAGGGTCTGCATAACACTTTTGCCCAAGACTCTTTAAGTACATTCTTACAAGATGGATATTTCCTTTTAACAGGAAAGGAGGAATGTTTGGTCTTTTCTTTGGCTTTCTGAAATACATAAGAAAATACCCGTATGTTTTTATCCTTACAAATAAACCATAGCATGCTGAAAAAATGGAGGAGCTAACACTTTAACCCCTCTACTTGAGATCAGTCAGTAAATCCCCCCACAGATTTACTTTACAACAATTAAAACACACTTACTTCCTGATTCAACATACAGGAAGAGTGTTGCAGGCTCTTAAATTCCCAGAATTAAAAGAGGGAGAATAAAACATGCCCATAGAGTAAGATACAGAGACCGTTGTCCCTGATTACCTGGACCTGGCTGACTTGTATGGCTCCTGCCACTACCATTTGTTCCTCCTCCATGCTGCAAGGATTCCCAATGGCGTTTGGTGCTTTTTTATTTCAAATTTCCTGGACCGCTCGCCGCTGCGAGGGCCGGATATGACGTCAGCAGGAAGAGGCCGACCTCTCCTCCCGGTTCCGGCCGCTGGAATGCAGAAGCCGCGTCGCTAGAAGTCCCGCCCCCGGAACCCAGAAGGCTGAGGCTTTGGGGATGAAGGGAGACGCCGCTCCTCTTAGCCTAGCCGCCGATCTGAAGGAGCGGGGACCCCCAGCAGCCTGACCCTTGCTGGGTATGAAGAGAGGACGACGCCGGAGCCACCCCCACACGTAAGGGAGGAGGCTGGGCTGGCCTGTAGCAAAGACAAAAGAATACCGGTATGCCCCATACTCTCTTCACCTGGAGACAGCGCAGCACACCCCTGGCTCCCTGCAGCGCTTCCACCATGGCGGAGGAAACACTACAACTGAGGTCATGGTGGAAGTGTCCGGTCTTTAAAGAAAAAACTGACTGCAGTGTTTCCTGGGAAAAGTGGGTGGAGCTGAGCTCTCTCCAGGTGCTGTCCTGAAAGACGAGGGGAGAAATTATAAAAATTTTTTTACAAATATGTGAAAAGCATAGCATGCATTTGTATTTAGGCCACCTGAGTCAATACTTTGTAGCACAGCCTTTCGCTAATTAATTAAATTAATTAATTTTGGTCTCATCTGACCAGAGCACCGGCTTCTCGCAAACGGGGCTTCTTATGGCTTTTTAACAATGGCTTTCTTCTTGCCACTCTTCCATAAAGGCTAGATTTATGGAATGCACAACTAATAGTTGTGCTGTGGATCGCTGTAGCTCCTCCAGAGTTACCATGGGCCTCTTGGCTGCTTCTGACTAATGCTACCCTTGCCCAGTCTGTCAGTTTAGGTGGACAGTTATGTCTTGGTAGGTTTGCAGGTGTGCCATACTCTTTCCATTTTCGGATGACGGATTGAACAGTGCTCTGCGAAATGTTCAAAGTTTGGGATTTTTTTTTATAACCTAACCCTGCTTTAAACTGCTCCATAACTTTATCCCTAATCTGTCTGGTGTGTTCCTTGGCCTTCATGATGCTGTTTGTTCACTAAGGTTCTCTTACAAACCTCTGGAGGGCTTCACAGAACATGTGCATTTATATACGGAGATTAAAGTACACACAGGTGAACCAATTACTAATTAGGTGACTTCTGAAGGCAATTGGTTCCACTAGATAGAGGTATCAGAGTAAAAAGGGGGCTGAATACAAATGCACGCCATACTTTTCAGTTATTTATTTGTAAAAAAAAAAAAAAAAAAAAAAAAAAAAAAAAATTTGAAAACCATTTATCATTTTCCTTCCACTTTACAATTATGTGCCACTTTGTGTTGGTCTATTACATAAAATCCCCAATAAAATACATTTACGTCTTTGGTTGTAAAATGATAAAAGATGGGAAATTTCAAGGGGTATGAATACTTTTTCAAGGCACTATAAATGACCTTAATGGTGCTGAAGGCCAAATGTTAGTCAAAATCCCAGCTGAGACCTTTCCTCATTCTCTTTTCTCATTCTCTGCCTTCTCTCAAGTTGCTTTAGATCTGAATGGTTTGCCGTCTCCACCATGGATAGAAATATGGCTGCGATCATGGAACTGGCCCTAAATCAACCTAGCCCTACGTCAGATCTATCCATGCTGTAGACCACAACCTAATCTAGTAATGCAGTGCTCATTGCCTGCTTCTCTGCATTACTACAGCAGGAATTATCTAAGGCATGCTTCGTTATTACAACAGATCTTAAACAGGACTTGCAGAGTATAGGACAGGGATATGCAATTAGCGGACCTCCAGCTGTTGCAAAACTACAAGTCTCATCATGCCTCTGCCTCTGGATGTCATGCTTGTGGCTGTCAGATTCTTGCTATGCCTCATGGGACTTGTAGTTCTACAGCAGCTGGAGGTCCGCTAATTGCATATCCCTGGTATAGAAGAATGATTGGATACCATAAAATCTAAGATGGATGGTACTATATCCAGAGTCAAAATTCCACGATCACTGAGCCCCAAATGGAGGAAGTGTATGCTAAAATTGAGCATTTGGGAGGAGAACAGATTACGTCGCTATAAATGTTCACATATGGGGCCTTCCACAAACCGCCACCGTCTTGGAGGAAGCAGTACACACGTTATTGAAGGGCCTGGTCCCGAACACTTCACCACAGCAGATTAATTTGGAGGTTATGTACATTAAAATCAAAAGGAGTGGTTTAGGAATTACAGCTCTTAATAGCCAGGCCCCCCTTTTTCAAAGGGACCAAAAGTAATTGGACAATTGAATCAAAAGCTGTTTCATGGCAAGGTGTGCGCTACTCCTTTATTTCTTCATCAATTAAGCAGCTAAAAAGGTCTGGAGTTGATTCTAAGTGTGGCATTTGGAATCTTTTTTTTTTTTTTTTTTTTTTTTATAGCAAAACACACGACATCATGCGTTCAAAGGAGCTGTCCATGCAAGTGAAACAGGCCATTGTAAGGCTTCAAAAACAAAACAAATCCATTAGACAGCAGCAATATTAGGAGTTGCCAAATCAACAGTTTGGTACATTCTGGAGGAAAGAAAGATGCACTGGTGAGATCAGCAACATAAAAAGGCCTAGATGTCCACAATGGTGGTTGGTCACAGGATGCTCTCTATGGTAAAGAAAAACCCTTCCACAACATCCAGATAACCAAAGGACACTCCCCAGGAGGTGGGCGTATCATTGTCAAAGTCTACAATGAAGAGAAGACTTCACAAGAGCAAATACAGAGGGTTCACCATAAAGGTGCAAACCATTCATAAGCCGGAACAATAGAAAAGGCAGATTCGATTTTGCCAAAAAAAATCTAAAAAAGCCAGACCAGTTCTGGAAAAGCATTCTTTGGACGGATGAAACCAAGATTAATCTGTACCAGAATGACGGGAGGAAAAAAAGACTTGGAACCGCTCATGATCTAAAGCACAAAACCTTATCTGTAAAACACGGTAGAGGCAGTGTGATGGCATGGGCATGCATAGCTTCCCGTGGCACTGAGTCATTGGTGTTTATTGATGATGTGACAGAAGCAGCCGGATGAATTCTGCAGTGTTTAGAGATATATGGTCAGTCAAATGCAGCAAATTTATTTGGACGGCGCTTCACAGTACAGATGAACAATGATCCAAAATACACTGCAAAAGCAACCCAGGAGCTTTTGAACGAAAAGAAGCTGAATTTTCTGCAATGGCGGAGTCAATCACCTGATCTCAACCCAATTTAGCATGCATTTCACTTGCTGAAGGCAAAACTAAACTCAGAAAGACCCACGAAGAACTGAAGACAGCTGCAATTAGAGCCTGGCAAAAGCATCAGAAAGGAGGAAACCCAGTCTTTGGTAATGTCCATGGGTTCCAGACTTCAGGCAGTCATTGCCAGTAAAGGAAAGGATTCTCAACAAAATATTAAAAATTAACATTTTATTTAGGATTAATTTGTCCAATTACATTTGAGCCCTTGAAAATGGGGGGACTGTGTATAGGGCTGGGAGATTTTTTTCTTAAAAAAAAAAATCTTCGATTCTCTTAAAAAAAACTCGATTCATGATTCGAATCTTTTTTTTTTTTTTTTTTTTTTTTTGGAAACCGCACCGGTCCCGAGGCGCTGCGGGCATGAGCTTTTAGGCGAGGCCGCGGCTTCGGCCTAGTCCGCGGCATCCGGCCTAGCGGACTAGGCCGAAGTCGCGGCCTCACCTAAAAACTCCTTGCCTGCAGCTCTTCAGGCCCGGCGCGGTGTCCGGCCGTAGCCGCGGACTAGGCCGAAGCCGCGGCCTCGCCTAAAAACTCATGCCCGCAGCGCCTCGGGACCGGCACGGTAAAAAAAAAAAAAAAAAAAAAAAATCTAAAAAAATCGATTTGCTTAAATTTTGAATCGATTTGACCTCTCAACTCGATTCAAGATTTAAATCGATTTTTTTCCCAGCCCTAACTGTGTATAAAAATGGTTGCTGTTCCTAAAATTTGTACTTGATATTAATGTTCAACCCCTTGAATTAAAGCTAAAAGTCTGCACTTCAAATTCATTGTTTTGTTTTCATTTTATTCTGGTGGCATACAGAGCCAAAAGAATGAAAATTGTGCCTGTGTACAAATATATATGGACCCAACTGTACATATGCCCTGACTCATGTTCATATAGTTCACTTGAAATGCCACTTCTACATGGCTAGTCGCATCTCTGCTTCAGTTTCTTTTGAGTCTGGCGTGGTGATAAAATGTGTATGAAACAAAATGGTCTTCCAGCCTAACTTTTTTACGCTTTAATGGACATGAGCCGGAGTGGATACACATGCCATTGTTAGTGATCTTGCCCCCACCTTGGTGGATGGTGGCAACTTTACGCATCATGTTGAGGGACTGGTTCCCTATCCGGGCTTTTGCCCTCAACCTTGCGTGTAAAGTCACAGAATTACCCGTATTTTGCTTTAGGCATTACACTAAGTTTGTGGGTTCTCATTCTTTTTTCTGCTCTTCTTTCTCCTGAGGCAGAAGGGGGGGACAGCCCATACTGCTGTCCCCAGCCTGCTTTGGCTGCTGCATGGGTACCAGTTTTTTATTGTTTTTTTTTTTTTAAGGTCGGGTCAGTCTGGCCAATTCAGCAGGGTAGGAAGGGGGTGGGCTGAGGCACAGAGAAGACTGTACGCTGCCCGTGATCTGCAGGCTGTAGCAATAAAAATTTAAAAAAAAAAAAAAAAAAAACTTTACCCAGTCAAGCGGATTCTTTCTCCCCTTTCGGGTGCCGCTGCGCAGTGATCTCCTGTACATGACAGTCCCAGTCTCTTCTATATCAATCCACCGTGCAGACCGGGACTGTAATGTACTTGTCGCACAGGAGATCACTGCGCAGCAGCACCTGACAGTAAAGAGAGTCCGCTTGACTAGGGGAAGTTTTTTCTCTTCTTCAAATTGCTACAGCCTGCAGACTACAGGTGCCCAGTGTCCTCTCTGCCTCCGCCCAACCCACATCCTTCTGTGAAATTCTCCGAGTGGGATGGCTCACAAGCCCCATTGCAGCCAGACCCCAGGTCCAGCAACCTAGCTCCAGCAGTCAGACCCTGGGCCCCAGGTCCAGCAGCCTAGCACCAGCAGCCGGACCCCTGGCCCCAGGGCCAGCAGCCGGACCCCTGGCCCCAGGGCCAGCAGCCGGACCCCTGGCCCCAGGAGCTGTGTGATCAGGCTGAATTTCATGGGCACTGGTAAGGCTGCATTTAAATGGCACTGGCAAGGCTGCATTTAATTGGCACTGGTAAGGATGACACTGGGGTGTCATCTAGTTTCCCCCGGTATGCCATGAGCAAGGGACCCAATCTGCCCTGGATCAGCATCATACGCTGCCATGGTAAGTGTGGGCCAGCTGTCAGCACCATTACAACCAATGACGCTCTAGGGCTAGGACACAAGGGACCATCCGTTGTTATGGTGATGGTGGCAGGCTCGCCCACACCATGCCAGCACGTAACAATGACAATGACCCAGGGCACGTGCCGTGCAGGGCTGCTCCCACATTCAGGCGAAGGCTGTCTGCGTCTTCCAGACCTCCTCCACCTCCTGGTCTCTGCCACACTGCTGGAGCCAAATGTTAGGGCTCTGATATGAAGGCAGGACCACGATGTGATGGGGGAACTTCTGATGTAAAGGGGGAGCTTCCGATCAAGGTAGTTGTGTGCATTTGTCTCAAGCTCAGATTTCCCCTTGATAAGTAACATTTAACCACTTCAAAACCGGGCCATAGTAAAAAAAAGTCCTTGATTTGAGTGTGGATAGCTGAATGATGCCTGTAGCACCGCCCGCCGCCATCCGGTGCTTCTCCGAGCTCTCCCGTGCCATCGGGGGCCCAGAGAAAGAATCGGCCTGCGCCAGATGACGACGATAGAGATTTCCATTGACCAGATGGTCACCAGTCATCTCTATGACCGTCGGAGGCCCAGGCGGATGTCAACAAAGCCGCGATCGCGGCTGTCAGCATGAAGATCGGTAAGTTTTTTTTCACAATCTCATGCTTTCCAGCCCGGAGGAGAGATGTGGGGTCTTATTGACCCCGCGTCTCTCCATAAAGAGGACCTGTTACATAGATTCCTATTACAAGGGATGTTTACATTCCTTGTAATAGGAATAAAAGTGATCAAAAAAATAAAAATGTAAAAATAAAAAAAAATAAAAATTGTTTAAAACGCCCCTGTCCCTGGTAGCTTGCGCTCAGAAGCGAACGCACACGCAAGTGCCACCCACATATGTAAACGCCATACATGTGAGGTATCGCCGCGTGCATTTGAGCGTGTGCAACAATTCCAGCACTAGACCTCCTCTAACTCTAAACTGGTAACCGGTAAAAATTTTCAAAGCGTCACCTATGGAGATTTTTAAGTACCGAAGTTTGGCGCCATTCCATGTGTGCGCAATTTTAAAGCGTGACATGTTAGTTATCTATTTACTTGGCATAACATCATCTTTCACATTATATAAAAAAATTGGGCTAACTTTACTGTGTTGTTATTTTTTTTATTCATGAAACCGTTTTTCCCAAAAAAAAAAAAAAAAAAAAGGCGTTTGAAAAATGATTGCGCAAATGCCGTGCGAGATAAAAAGTTGTAATGACCATTTTATTCCCTAGGGTGTCTGCTAAAAAACATATATAATGTTTGGGGGTTCTGAGTAATAGCAAAAAAAATGATGATTTTTACACGTAGGAGAGAAGTGCCAGAATAGGCCCGGTATTGAAGTGGTTAAAAAAAAAAAATCCCCATTTTAGTCTGGAGTAAGGATGAGCTCCGGCGTGTTCGCAAGCTGCACGTGCCGAGTCAGCCAGGAAGTCAGCAATGCGCTGCGCGAATCACAGGCAGCGAGACATTTCCTGATCTCTGCAGCCGCACACGGGCTTGGCATGTGCAGCTTGCGAACATCTTTATTCTGGAGTACCTTAAGATTTGTAAGGCTTTTATTGGGTGCTGCAACTTGTAGAAGGCTGAGAAACACTGCTCTATGCAATACAGGCAAATAATTGCTTGTGTGTGATGCCAGCAGGGTACTGTATAGAGCTTCCTTAAAACATCACAACACCATGCCTCAGTATTTATTAAGGCTGCATTTACACCTGAGCGCTTCATTTTCAGGCAGAAAGTCGCATGTTTTTAACCGCAATTTTTCCTCAGTTTGCTGCGTTTTTGCACAGGTCAAAAGGTCACCAATGCAAAAAGCAGAAAAACGCCTGTAATCTGCCCAAAAAGCAGCTCATGTACTTCTTTCAGGCATTTTGCTTGAGGTGACAAAATGCTCAGATGTGAACAGGGGCCATTTAAATGGGTTTTGCTTGTTGGGCGTTTTTCGAGCTGAAAACGCTCAGGTGTGAATGCAGCCTCAAATTAGCTCTCAGACCTGATGCTAGAAGTTTGCTGACTCTTGAAAGGAGTTGTGTAAGTATCAAAATGCCTTGAATATCAGTCTGGAGGAATGGGTGTTTTTAGGCAGACTGCATTGGTAAACAGACTCTAGCTAACTCCCACATAGGATACTGAGCCCCCATGATTAAACAGAAAATCAAGTGAATTAAAAGGTGCGGGCCAGGGACAGTAGGGCTAATGAAAGGATAGATGATGCTGGATGTCATTCTGCCAGGAAATAAGGCAGGCTGTATTTGAATTGCTGTAACTTTTAATGCACACTCGGAGCTGAAATTCAAGAAAGCAAATTCAGTACAGAACAGGAGACTGTACAACTGTGCATGACTGCGTAAGGCTGGAATGCTGGAAAGTACCTGAGCAAAAATGAAGCAGACACCGTTAGATGGGGGGGGGGGACACTAGGATTTATGTACAATGTAGATGATTGGAAGTGTTACATATTACTTTTCGTGCATATTTACGAATGAACAGCTGTTTTGACAAAACTATTGAACTAAAACAGAAAAATGCAGTAGTACATTGATCTCACCTGAATCTAAGAGTTCTTTAACTAACTTCGCATTTCCAACAACAAGAGCATTCTTTAATAAATCTTCATTGCTTTCAGACACCAAAGGCTTCTTTATTTGCTATGCATACACAAAAAGGAAAAAAAGAAAATAACATTTCTCTTTATGGCAAGGTAACAAGAACATATGTTGGGAATTGCACACAAAAAAAAAAAAAAAAAAAATTATTAGTAAAAATGTTGCTCCAACGCATTCCCGCCACCCCCTGCCAGCCCTTTAAAGTGGAATTCCAGTCAAAAATATAAACCTCCCACAGATTTCCATGCTTTCTGACATCCAAATCTGTATTATGCACTTTTTCATTTTATGAATAGTTGATTAAATACATCTATCTAATCCAGCCATTCAGAACCCCTCCTCTCCTGTACCAACAACATTTGATGTCTTCAGATGAAAGTCCTGCATTCTGTCACTTCCTTGTTCCGTTGTCGGAGCTGATGATGCCAGCTCTTCCCCCACTCATTTCCCCCCTCCCAATTCCTTTTCTTGTGACGAATGCATGTCACCGCAAATGTCGGTCCCCATCTCCCAGCCAGCCAGCTCCGCTCTGCTCCCACTCAGTCCCACCTTTCACATTCCTTCTCATGAACGATGAGGCAAGATAATGCACACGCTTACCAGCCACTCTGTGCTTGCAAGTGAATCAGGATTGTGGTCATGTGATGGGGAGCAACACTGCTTAAAAAAGGAAAAAAAAAAAAGGGGGGGGCGATTTTTAGTTTATGGGGCATATCAGGAAGGTTAATGATTGATTAGGGTTTCCTTCGACTTTAAGAGGTTCTAAATGCCGGGAAGTAGAAGCAGGCATTCCCATCATGTGACCGATTTGTTTGGCAGTTACAGCGTCACATGATCGGAAAACTCCCGATCACAAGTATGTATCGGGAGCTTTGTGTTAATTGACGGTTACTGTGCCAGGTGCATGGAGAGAGAGTGTTAAAGCCCACTCGCTGAGGGGAAGCAATAATTGTGTATGGCTGGCGGGAAGAGGTTAATGAAACCGCAAAATATTGTATAATAGTGTACCACCTGCTTCGTTTAACCCTTTCACTGCCAGGTCCGTACAGACCAGCAGATTACAACCCAGTTATTAACCTCAAGTGTGACACCCCCCCCCCCCCCAACCTATCCTTTTCTATCCTCTTTATCCCCCCCCAGCCCGGCAAACCCCAACCCTCCTCTGCCACTCCTGCCGGGTTTCAGGTGCTGAAGGGGCTGAGAGGACCCAGATGTGCCCCCCTTCCCCCCATCACTTTACCAACCCCCGTAATAACCCTCGCACCTCCAATCTGCCTGTGCCAACGGCATCCCTCCTTCCCCTCTTGCTGCTGCCCGCACTAAGCTCCGGCAAGCGGCCAGGCTGGAGGGTGCGGGGGGGGGGGGGGGGGGGGTTATGGGAGAAGTGGTGTGGCTGAAGCTGGGGCTCACTACAGATCGCTCCTGATTGCACTGACAGCTGAGCATAGTAGTAAACTGAGGAGTTTACTATGTGTTAGTTTATGACTGAATGAGGAATCTCTATACAGATTCCTTATTCACTCATATAAAGTAGAGGTGCACCGAATGAAAATTTTGGTGCCGAAACGGAAAATGTAGGGTGCACTTGGCCGAAAACGAGTTTTTAAAAAGAATTATATTCAACTTTTTTATATCAATTGAAATGCATATGAACTTATCATCGGCCATTATTGGCACCTTTAGTGCAAGAACAGCTCAAGAAAAATGTATCCCTTTAAATTCTATGGATGTCTGCACACTGGTCCGTTGTGCTTCCATTGTGGTGTTAAAAATCCAGCTTGCTGCATTTTTGGTCAGTTAAATAAAAACGCACAAAAAAAAAAAAAAACAAAAAAAAAAAAACCACGCACCTCCCAGATCAAATGCAGCAAGAACGCATCATTAACGCACCCCTGGTATGTTTTTGATGTGGGGTTCGCATTGGTGCGATGTCAGACATCACATGTGATTCACACCGCACTGCTGTGCAAATCAAATGTGATGCAAACTCAGATACAGATTGAATGGCTGAATTCACAACACATTAGGACCAAAAGTCGTGCGGGACCCTTTTTTGGTCCGCACCGGAATCGGAACGCATGGGTGTTCACACCCATGCGATCCGAATCCTGCCCGAATGGACAATTCGCACTGCGATATGCAAACCGATCTGGGTGTGTCATTAACTTTGTATTGACACTCCAAGTAGTTTGCATAGGTCAGTGTGAACTGCCTGTGAGTCAGGTGCGATGCGGGAACCCGCAGTGGATTTGCAGGGTTCCCACATTGCACCAGTGTGAACAGAGCATAAATCATGGTAAAATCACCGCAAATTTGCGATAAAAAAAAAAAAAAAAATCGCACCTTTTCTCTTATCTACCGAATGTCGATAACCATTTTCGTCTGAAATGTTTAGGCGGACAAAATTTCAGTGCATCTCTATTTTATAAGCGCTGCAGAGGAAGGGACTTTCTTCAGACCCTTTCTCGGTCTCAAAAAAAAAAAAAAAAAAAAAATGATATGGGAGTCTGTTGAGAAAGACCCCCCCAACCTCCCACCAAAACATAGCAAGACCCCTTTCACATGGAAAGCATGTGGAAAACACACTTTAGTATGCCACATGTGAATGATGCTTTAGTACAGAGGTGTCCAACTAGTGGCCCCCGACCTCTTGCTTTGGGATGGCGGGTTGGCAAGCCCAGATTGCAGGTTGCCTACCTGCCATGCCAGAGCACAGTGTTGTGAGTGAAGCCAGCGGTAGAGAAAGCAAGCAGCTTCAGGGCTGCATAAGCCAATGCTTCCTGTATAGCACCAGCTCCTGACACAGGCGGAGTGATACCAAATGCACTCTGCCTGGGACAGCAACAGCCGGCGATACCTGAACGGAAAACTGTTAAAGGTAAGTTTATTACTAGAATCACAGTGTATATATGGAGATCTCTGTTCTGCACTGGTTACTGGGCAGCTTTGATGCGCAGGTGTAGCGCAGTGCACCTGCGGCTTACCTCCACTGAGCCATAGACTTCTGTTAATACCTGCAGGTTTGGTGCACTTTCAGAAACTGCACTACACTTGCAGGATATAATATAATTCTGTGGCAAAGTGCTGCTAACCTGCAGGAAAGCCACAAGTGCACTGCGGTGCAGGTAGATTGCAGACCAGTGTAAAAGCAGCCTTAGGCCCCTTTCCCACGATCGGTCCAACCCAATCGGACCTTCAATTTACCTCTATGGAGTGTCAGATGTAAAACAGACTTGTGACTGTTTACACACCCGCCTACCTTCAATCCGAACTGCTAAAAAAACAAAAAAAAAAAAAACAAACAGAAGCAGATCCATCCGCTTCCATCTGATTGGATCAGAGAGCCCATAGATTAGAATGGGCTGTGGCTGTGTTTGTGTCCGCTTTGCATATGCAGAGTACCTGTCATCAGCCCACTTCGCTCATTGTGGCCTGCGACTGGTTACCAAGTTGCTTAAAAGGGGTTGTAAACCTTCATGTCACTGACCAGTCCCCCAGCCCTCCCGTTTTACTCACCTGAGCCCCGTAATTCCCACGCCGGACACAGGCTCACTCTCTCTGCCCATTGTCTTGGCGCTTGATAGCAGCGCAATTGGCTCCCACTGCTGTCAATCAAATCCAATGACGTGGGGGGGGCAGGGCGGAGTTCGGCATTGCGTGTCTATGGACAAAAATGCTGGACTCTGGTGCATGGCCACACGGTAACTCCCAGGGAGAGCGCTTCTCCTAGGTTACATAGTTACATAGTAGGTGAGGTTGAAAAAAGACACAAGTGCAACCTATGTGTGTGATTATGTGTCAGTATTACATTATATATCCCTGTATGTTGCGGTCATTCAGGTGCTTATCTAATAGTTTCTTGAAGCTATCAATGCTCCCAGCTGAGACCACCGCCTGTGGAAGGGAATTCCACATCCTTGCCGCTCTTACAGTAAAGAACCCTCTACATAGTTTAAGGTTAAACCTCTTTTCTTCTAATTTTAATGAGTGGCCACGAGTCTTGTTAAACTCTCTTCTGCGAAAAAGTTTTCTCTCTATTGTGGGGTCACCAGTACGGTATTTGTACATTGAAATCATATCCCCTCTCAAGCGTCTCTTCTCCAGAGAGAATAAGTTCAGTGCTCGCAACCTTTCCTCATAACTAAGATCCTCCAGACCCTTTATTAGCTTTGTTGCCCTTCTTTGTACTCGCTCCATTTCCAGTACGTCCCTCCTGAGGACTGGTGCCCAGAACTGGACAGTATACTCCAGGTGCGGCCGGGCCAGAGTCTTGTAGAGTGGGAGAATTATCGTTTAATCTCTGGAGTTGATCCCCTTTTTAATGCATGGCAATTATTCTGTTTGCTTTGTTAGCAGCAGCTTGGCATTGCATGCCATTGCTGAGCCTATCATCTACTAGGACCCGCAGGTCCTTTTCCATCCTAGATTCCCCCCAGAGGTTCTCCCCCCACTGTATAGATTGCATTCATATTTTTGCCACCCAAATGCATTATTTTACATTTTTCTACAATGAACCTCATTTGCCATGTAGTTGCCCCCCCCCCCCACCCGATCTGGGGAGGAGCCGCAAGCGCCGTTGGGGGACCCCAGAAGGCAAGGATCGGCGCCATTCTGTGCAAAACGAACTGCACAGTGGAGGTAAGCACATTTTTTTTTTTTTTTTTTTTTTAAAAACAAACATGAGGGTTTACAACCCCTTTAAGTGGCCCTCGCGCTTCAAAAGGTTGAGCCCCCTGCTTTAGTAGAAATTTAGCAGGAATTTTGTGATTTAAAAGATGTAAAAAATATTTAACTCATTACAGTTTTAACTTTGACATTTACTAGGAATTTTGCACATATTGCCATGTATGAATCCATTATTGGTTTTAGGGCATTTTTAGCAAAAAATATTGTTTTGATAAACATTTGCACAAATTTTGTGGTGCCTTAAAAATCAGCAGCACCTTCTTTTTTATTCTACTGGCCACGTGCTTTCAGAAAATATGGTTGGGTTGGGTTGGGTTGGGGGGGGGGGGTCAGAGGTCTTTTACAAACTCTGAAAGTGAAAGGAAAACGTCCAGATTTTTAGAGAAATTTTTGCATTCGTCAGATTTTCACTATTTCTCAAAAAAGCGCAATTTAAGATTTACAAATATTTGTTATTTTGTAACCCAATACAGGTTTAGCTTTTATATTTAGAAGGAATTTAGTAAAAGTTGCTGTGTTTGCATCTGCTCATAATGATTTTAGTGCATTTTTACCGAAAAGATTGTTTTGGCAAACATTTGCGCAAATATCACAGAGCCTTAAAAATCAGTAGCACCTTCCATTTATTCTATTGGTCCTTTGTGCTTTCAAAAAATGTATAGTTGGTTTGGGGGGGGGGGGGTGTCTTTTAAAAACAAAGTGAAAAATGAAAACCACCAGATTGAGAAATTTGGTTATTTATAGTTATGTGTAAGCTCAGTTTTCACCATTTTGCAAAAAAGGTGCCATTTAAAATTTACAAATATTTGTTATTTATTAACTCAATACAGGTATTGTAGGTTTGGCTTTTATATTTAGCATGAATTTAGTAAAAAATTGCTGTTTGTATCTGCTAATAATGATTTAGTGTGAAAATAGTGAAAAATATTGGTTTTGATAAACATTTGCGCAAATATTGTGCCCTAAAAATCAGTAGCACCTTATTTGTATACTCCTGGTCATATGCTTTCAGAACATATATGGTTTGAGGGGGTCTTAAACTGAAAGCTGTAAGGGGGGGGGGGGGGGGGGGCAATCTAAAAATTGCAAAAATGGCCTGCCCTGGGTTTAAAAGTGGAGCACAGGGCCTGGCGGGGTAAGGGTTAAAGACAAAACAGTTTTTTGCACTGCCTTTAGTGAAAATGAAATGCTGGCCAAGTACAAAAGGGTCTATTTTAGAGCTGCACGATTCTGGCTAAAATGAGAAATCACTTTTTTTTTTTGCTTTGAATAAAGATTACGATTCTCGCAGCGCAACATCTTTCACATTATACAAAAAAAACTGGGCTAACTTTACGGTTTCATTTTTATTTTTTAATTTAAGTATTTTATCCCAAGAAAAAAAAAATTGCATTTGAAAAAGACAGCTGCGCAAATACAGTGTGAAACAAAATCATAAAGGTACACGTTTTTTCACCTTAATGCATTCTATGCATTAAGGTAAAAAAAACATCCGACGATTAGCGGCCTCCCAGCCCCGTTTACTTACCTGAGCCCTCGAAAGTCCCGCGTCATGAACGCGCTGGCTTCGCAACTCTTTCATTGGATGATTGATAGCAGCACAGCCATTGGCTCTCACTGCTGTCAATCAAATCAATGATGGAGGGCAGGCCGAGTGATACAGTCGGTGGCTATAGCCGCGGACTGTATCACGGGAGCGTGCCGGCAAGCTAACCCTCTTGGGAGAGCGCTTCCCAGAGGGGGGTTAGCCGTTGCGGGGAGGAGCCGAGACAGCCACTGAGGGACCCCAGAAGATGAGGATCGGGGCCACTATGTGCAAAACGAAGTGCACAGTGGAGGTAACTATGCCTTTTTTTTTTTTTTTTTTTTTTTATAAATAACAAACAAGGGACCTTTCCAACCCCTTTAAGTGGTTAAACTGACCTCATTTACAGGACAGAAGTTATGATGATGATTATTATGATCTAAGAACAAAATGTTACAATGTTTCCCTTTATCTCCGATGTTGAGATAAACTTGGCAGGCTGCCTGGATTTTTATTTTTTTGTCAGCAGTGAGTAGAGAACTCTCTGCACTTGTTAAATAGAATTGGGGAAATGCTGTTTTAAGATCGGGAGGAGGAGAATGTCCTTTTAAGATCGGGAGGGGATAGAATCCCAATTTTGATTCTTTAACGATTAATCGTGCAGCTCTAGTCTATCTTTTTAATAAATTTGCTTTGCGAAAGTCTCAATGTGTATATACATACATATACATACACACCTGTAAAGTTTGTGTGAGTACCATCAATTTCTTTTTGTTGTCCTTTCACCATAACATTCCCTAACAACCTTCAATCCCAAGAGCCCTAAGAACATTTGATCATAAAAGTTCAAGAACATTCACCAACAGAGGCTAACAACATTCAACCAGCAGGGGAAATCATATGAAAAAGGGGAAATGTGTGTTCAGCTGAGTGAACTTCCAGCTGTAATGAAGTAAAACACTATTGTTCAACCTGATAAATGTGACAGTCTTCTTGTTCAGGAATCTTGGTTGAAAGGAAACCGTCCTAAGAGCCAGTGACTCATCCCTGCCAAGCACATTCAACTGTCAGCTGAGGATTTCTGGCGATGCTGGGCACAATGCAGATGTAAAATCTTTTTTTTTTTTTTTTTGTTACAAGAAGAGAAGCTACCCCTTTAAGTGTAAACCACACTAAAAATGCAAGCGCCGTTTCTTAGTGAAATAGACAAACCTTACACAATGCTCAAAATAAACTCAGTGCTAATAATAATAATCAGGTGATCAAAAGAACTTCAAAATTAAAAAAAAATGGCAAGGTAGTGATACAAAAATCACATATTAATACATTTATAATTCCATGTGTCACAACCAATACTAAAATTGTAAAATACTACTAAAATAATAATACTTAAAAAAAAAAAAAAAAAAAAAAAACTCCTCCCATCACCACAGGAAACACGTTGCCATTCAGTTTTAAAAGGCGGTCCCTCAGGCCCATGGTCAGTCATCGCCAAGACTCGAAGGATGGAACTGAAAGGTATAATCATAACAGGTAAGTCATATCAATTCACCAATTTAATTTAAGGGTGGGGTCGTGCTGTCCTGAAAGACTACTGGAAATAGAGTTAAGTCTAACTCCGGTTTTCCCCAGTGCTCTTCCAGGACAGCCCTTGAAAGGATCCCCAAGTACTCACCAGATTGGGGGGGGGGGGGCTCCGCAGCTTGGGGGTGTAACGATATCAAGTACGGGACATGAAAAGCTGTAGCTAGCTGCCATCTTGTGTGGAAGTAGCCATGACAGTTTGGCTAACCATGTAACCTCACAGAGAACTCTGAACTCCCTCCTTCCTCGTCTTAGGAATTCAAAGCTTTTTAAGTTCAACAGAAAAGGTTATCTCAACAGAGAAAACAGAACCAGGTTAGGTCAGTAGAAAACATTTGTTGTAAGGGCAGTGTTCAGGCCTGTCGTAAAACTGTCACCCTCCCCATTCAGAGACCTAACAGGCCTTGGTTGTAAATTTGTCTGAATACACCTCAGTAGAATAAGTATGAAATTTCAGCATGTTTCATAACTTCTGACTTAGTGATAGCACAGCCATAATCTGGACATATTTAGTTTCCTCAGATAATATGGAATGTTTCAAGTCCAGACACCCCTATGTCAGGTCATATGGGAAACCCCTGGGACCACTTATTCCTCCAAAGCAGGCTATATGTTATAGAGATGGCATGTTTAGACTTGTTTTGAAGGAAATCTCAAGTTGAATAATAATATGGATATTTGGAGTCTGTAAACACTATAGATGCAGATATATGAATATGTATTACAAAATCTACCTGGGACGTGGTCATGAGTGTAGACACCTCCCAGCAACCAACCCCTAAACAGGATGACCAGATGATTGGTTACTGGTCGCTGTCAACACCCCCTTTCATTTGACAGAAAAGAGGAGATGCCAAGACAATGGGCAGTTCTCCTTTTACCATCCAAGAAGAAACATCTGCCAAGTCGAGAACCGAGTACCTAGCTCATCGATCGAACTCTGATCAACCCTCGGACATTAATTGCAAGTATTCTTTCTTCCCAATTCTACCTTATTGCTTTGTGGCTGTATATTGTCTTTATCTTTTGAAACATCTTTTTTCTGTAAATATTTTATTTGCATCAACTTTGACCTTTTCATAATAAACCCTTATGTTGAAAAGTGTTAACCTTGTCTCTAAAGCTCTTAATGCAAGCTATAAACGAACCTGCCTCTTGAAGGGCGCTACTGTTGTAGAGTAAGACTCTGAGCAGACCTGTCTGTGGTGGCAGTGTGTGTGGCAGATGCTTATTCTAAAATTATAATTGGTATTGCTAAAATTACGAGTCTCCCCCGGCTCGGTCTTTTAAACGGGGGTGGTGGCAGTTAAAGGGTTAATTGTGTAATTAGCCCAGTGACAATCACTCTCGTTGCTCGCACCTAGATCGTGATCCTGCAAGCTGGAAAATCTTTGTGCTGGGCGCAGCTGAGAGTGGCATTGTTACGTAAGTGACAGCGTGGTGTAAGGTTGGCCGGTCCTTTGTCGCAAGTTAGCGAGGAGGGCGGGGATCTGACACCCGCGTTCGTCACAGGGGGACCTTCCTCCCAAAAGCCTGGTCCTGACTAGACAGTAGGTCTAGTTGGTAGTGCCTTGTAAAAGGTGGCAAAGCTTGACTATCTGCTTCGGGGTGGCAGCAGCCTTTTCCACCGAGAGCGCTCTTGGAGTGTGCCTTAATATCCCCAGGAGGTTCTTTATCTAGTATTCTATACCCCTCTGTAATAGCCAACTTAATCCATTTAGCTAAAGTGACTTTAGAGGCCTTTTGACCCTTACGATTACTGGACAACAGGACAAAAAATGAATCCGCTCTCCTTAACACTTTGGTTGCTTCTAAATACCCTAGAATACACCATCTCACATTCAGCAAGTGGAATTGCCTCGCTGTCGTTTGAGGCATTTTGACAGAACGTAGGTAGAACAACGTCCTGGGATTTATGACATTTAGATGCCACTTTTGGCAGGAACTAAGGATCCGTCCTTAGGATGACCATCATCCAAGATCTGGAGGAAAGGCTTTCTGAAGGAAAGAGCTTGCATTTTACTCACCCTACGGGCTGTAGTGATCGCAACTAGGAGCACTGTCTTAAGCGTGATCAGTCTTAAGAGGCCTCCGAGATTTGAACGACACCCCCAGAAAGGCCCCGAGGACTACCGATAGGTCCCAGGTTGGGAGTTTGTGACCTGGACTGGTCTGTCTTGCAACTGCTTTACAGAACCTTGCGATAAGCAGATCTTCCTGTAAGCATTTTTCTAGGTAGAAATTCAAGGCAGCGACCTGTACTTTAATTGTACTTAGCGAGAACCCTCGATCTAACCCTTCTTGAAGAAACTCTAGGATGCTAGTTGTGTTCTTGCTTTCCTACCCTCTACTATCTAACCAGGCATTAAATTTTTTCCAGATTTTGCCATAGATGATATCTCTGGTGACTGGTTTTCGACTCTAAAGCAAAGTTCGTATAACCCTCTGACAGCCTGAGGAGCATGGGACTTTCTTCCTCAGCCACACTGCTAGCTTTAGTGTGTTGGTTTGTGGATGCAGTAGAGGTGCCTGCGTAAGAAGGTCCTGCCTGAGGGGTAGCCTCAGAGGGGGCTATTCTGCTAACTTTAGAAGTGTTGTAAACCACGGTCTCTTAGGCCAGAATGGTGCTACCAAGATTAAACGTGTCCCCTCTACTAGAAATTTTGCTAAAACCCTCGGAATGAGGTGGAGGGGTGGAAATGCGTAAGCCAGGCTGAAGATCCAGGGGTTCTGCAGAGCGTCCACCGCCAGGGGTTGATCTCCTGGGCATTGCGGGGAAAAAAAAAAAAAAAAAAACCCTTGAACTTTTGCATTTTTCCTGGTCGCGAACAGATCCACTTCTGGTTTCCCTCAGTAAGCCATTATGTAGTCGAATGATTCTGGATGCAGAGACCACTCTTGATTCAAAACTTGTTGTCGACTCAAGAAGTGTGCAGCATCGTACTGCTCTCTCTCATCAGATGTACTGCAGAGATGGATTTGAGGTTGTTTTCTGCCCACTGAAAGGTGTGGTCTGGAACTGAGGCAGCCATGGAGGGGTGAGTGGGGGGGGGGGGGGGGGGGGGGGGGGAGCGTCACTGCGGAGAGGCTGAGTGTGGGCGGACCTGGGTGGGGATTGTTTGCCGCCCCCCCGCGAAAAAGGTTTAGTACCAGCCATGACAAGGTCTTACTATGTTTTTGTTTTACTTTTTACATTTTTTTTAGTTAAATCTCTTTGGTGAGATAGAGGCATAAAACAGACCCCCATATCATTTTTTTTGAGACAGAGAAAGGGACTTAAGATAGTCCCTTTCACTGTAGCACTTTACTTGAATGAATAAGGAATCTGTATAGAGATTTCAAATACGTTCATAAAATGACAGTCTGATACATAGTAACACTCACAGTTACTGTATATCAGCTGTCAGTGTAAATTGTGAAAATAATGGGGAGGTAAAAAAAAAATATTGAAGGGGGGCAGGAGGCGGAGCCTAGCGGAGCAGACATGCATTGTTAGAGCTCCACACCGCTGAGGAGAGAAGAGAAGGACAAAGCGGAGCCTGCAGGCTCAAAAAGGTATCCATTTGAACCTTTTTGCCCCTGGGAACAAACTGTGAAAGTTTGGGCAGGAAATATGGTACTGGGAGGAAACCGTGGCAGAAATAAAAATCACCTCACAAAGAGCTCACAGGCACTCACTGCAGCTGAAGCAGCTCCAGTCACCTCACAAGATACAGCATCAGGGCGCTCTCACAGACAGAAAATGTCACAGCAAGACTCTCCATTTGAGTCAGATACAGAACAAATCCTCTCACAAACTTCTCCACAAGCCTCCTCAGTATCCCCAGTAATATTATTACAATTTGAAAAGATGCTTCATAAGGCTTTAAAACAAACCTCAGACCAAATAACAAAAAGCCTAACCAAAGAAATAAGAGAGCTGGGAAACCGCACCGCAGCCTTAGAAATAAAAATGGATGAAATTGAAATTACAACCCAAGAAAATATAACAGAATTGGAACAATTAAAAAAAGAGAATTTAATACTTCAAACTAAGCTCGAAGATTACGAAAATAGAGCCAGACGTTCAAACTTGCGCATAAGGGGAATACCTGAAACTGTGACAGACCTGCAATCTACTATTACTGCTCTATTACAAGAACTAAAGCCAGATATCCCTATTGAACGTTTAGAACTGGACAGAGTACACAGAGCCCTCACAGCCAAAAAGAAAGATGGACCCCCACGTGATATAATCACAAAATTTCATTATTACAGAACGAAAGAACAAATACTAATTGCTGCAAGAGAAAAAAAAGGAACTTAATTTTCAAGGACACAATTATCAAATTTTTGCTGACCTATCCCAACTTACTATTACTAAAAGACGATCCATGAAACCCCAACTAATGGAAGTGCAACGCCACAACATTATGTATCAATGGGGCTTCCCCTTTTCAGTCAGATTTAACTACTAAGGTACAATTTACAGAAGCAGATCAGCAGATGAACTACAACAAACCCTTTTAAAATTAAATCTGACAGAACCCACAAGCAGCAACACTCCCACACGCAGAAGAATGGCATCATCTTCACCTTCAGGCAGCACCCAGAAAATTTCAGAACAAAATGGGAATCATCATTCTCACAAAAGAGGCCGTTATGCCACATCATCCATGGACCAAGAAGATTCAATGGACTGACATCCTAATTCCTAATATCTCTTCATTTATTATACTAAGAGATGGTTCTCTATAAGAACCTGTATTTATAACTGAATGTGACTGCATTCTGATAGTCACACACTGTGTGGGATCATGTTACATTCCAGTTATATTTCCTATTACTTCTAAATCATATAGCCTTAGAATATATAAGTGAAATAAGGAAATTCTTGTTCAGTTATAGATTATCAGGTAATAACAATAGATTTATTACTTTTTAGGACACATATGTTCAATAATCCAGAAGTAATGGAAGCTTTTTCTTTCTTTTCTTAAAACAAATATATTATTACCTAACTAGTTCCTAGAATTATGTTTATTCTAATCTGAAGCAATACAACCTCAATTTTATGAGTTAACATATCTAAACAGTTACATATGAATAAAATATGTAATTGTTTACTCTAAAAGGGTTAAAATCCCAAAATAATTCAAACTATCTTCATCAATACCAAAGTTATTAACAGTACCTTTCTAACTGAATTATTTAGCCTAGGGCAAGACTAACCATATACAACCACCCTGGAATAAATAATTTCAACAAAAACTATATTCTGCACTCCAATTAATGAAACATCATTTTGATGTCTTTTGACATAGCACTTCTCTCCTGTAAGCGGAAGATCCGTGTACCCCCATTAGCCCTCCTCATTCTCCCAACCATATTATGTGGGAGTGTGACGAAGGCACTTATTCCCCTGAGAGAGATATTTATTCTCTTTCACGGGTAAATTGTGATTACTTGCAAAAAATAATTTATACAATGTATCATCTAATCTCATATGTTTTTTGTTTACTCTTTACTCCAGAATTCACTGGTTTCTTTTCTATCTATTCATCTCTTCAGTCCACACAGGTTGATCTGCGCAGTCAGCTCTGCATAACAAAAAGTAAGTCAAAACTATTTGATCTATTGCCATGGCACCACTGAATATACTTTCCCTGAATGTTCAGAGAATAAATGTCCCTCAAAAAAGGACCAAAGCCTTCCGTACTTTCCATAACAAGAAGGCTCACATAGTATGCCTCCAAGAAACACACTTCACCAAAGATTCTACTCCAAAATATATTTCTCCTTTTTATCAACAAATTTACACGGCTTCTGCCTGTAAAAAGCAAAGGGGAACTCTAACTGCATTTCACCGATCCACACCATTCACCTTATCAGAAATTAAAGACCCAGAAGGTAGATACCTGATACTCATGGGTTATATAATGGATACAGCAATCACGGTGATTTCCTACTACGCTCCTAACAAACAACCTACACCATTCCTCTCACATATATTACAAGTGATTAATACACACAAAATAGGAACAGTGATAATGTGTGGGGATTCGAACCAGGTCCTCCTCCCATTTCTAGATAAATCACCTTTTACACCATCCAAAATAACCTCTAGATTACCTTTTTCTCAACTTCTTTCCAAATACAATCTGGTAGATTCGTGGAGAGAAAGTAACCCAATGAAAAAGAAATTCACTTATTTCTCGCACCCTCATCAAACCTTCACCAGAATAGATCATATTTTTCTAACAATAGGAATGATACCAGAAATTATTGCATCAGATATAATTCCGATTCCGTGGTCTGACCATAATGCAGTATACACTACTATAGCCTCAGCCATACCAAAAGCGCATGACCCAACGTGGTACTTACCGGACATAATGCTCAAACACCCACTACATCAGATGGCCATTGAACAAGCTTTAAAAGGAATACATATCAATTAATAATACAACAGACATCTCCCCAATAACACTGTGGGAAGCTCATAAGCCTGTCTTGCGTGGTACAATACAAAGACAAATGGCACTATTTAAAACGGGTAGTACTAAGTATAAAATTGATGCGCTTTAAATAAATAGTGCACAATATGCTGCTACGACTAAGCTAAAATCCAGGAATAAAAAATGCATACATGTGAATAAAATAGATAAATAATTATGGTGCTAATACATGTGTTAAAATAGCCAAAATAAATCTTCAAATTGGTGATGTGACGGTGAATATAAATAAACTAGAAAAGGTACAATTTCTGGGGAAATTGTGAAAGTGTTCTTGCCTCTACAACTGGAGTGGGCGGAGTAACTGGGTGGGGTGGAGTGGCTTGAGTAACTGTGAAAAGTGTTAAAAAGCTTAATATTGTAAAAAGTATAAATAGTAGTAAAAAAGTTCCATCATTCGCTGAAAGAGCTGAACATTTTTTTCAAAAGTAATTTTTTTTTTCAAAAATGAATTTTTTTTAATCAAAAATGATTTTTTTTTCTTCAAAAATGATTTTTTTTTTCAAAAGTAATTTTTTTTTTCAAAAGTAATTTTTTTTTTCAAAGGTAATTTTTTTTTTTCAAAAATATTTTTTTTTTCGAAATTATTTTTTTTAAAGTAATTTTTTTTTCAAAAATATTTTTTTTTTCAAATATATTTTTTTTTCAAAAATAATTTTTTTTTTAAAAGTAATTTTTTTTTCCAAAAATATTAATTTTTTTTTTTCAAAAATATTTTTTTTTTTTTCAAAAATGATTTTTTTTTTTTTTCAAAAATGATTTTTTTTTTTTTTCAAAAATGATTTTTTTACTTTTTTCAAAAATATTTTTTTTTTTACATGGGGCGGTCATAATGTTTTGGCTGATCATGGGGTTGTCAGCTTTTGTCACCTCCCACTCTAGTTTTGAACATTTAGCCATTCATTCCTATGGGACCAATTTCGCCGCAAAAACGTCATTTCGTGGACCATTCGGCGAAACATTCCACAAAGTAATAACACACCAATCGGGAACAATCCGCTCATTTCGGTATATTACTTGTCTCTGTAGTGTAAAAACTGTGGGAGGAGTCTACAAGCATTATCAAGTCTAGCAGATGAAGTCACATGCATTTGGGGTGTCTCAGCATCTTGTGTTTACAACCACTGTTTCCTAGCAACGCTCATGCCCTGTTTATGCTTCCCAAATACTGCTTCATCAAAACTGCCCCATCAGAATTACCCCATCAAAACTGCCCCATCATATTCCTCTATTATAAATCAGTGCATGGTGTGTCTGTCCCCTCCCCCGGGCTCTGTAATCAGCTGAGATGCTCCAGCCACCTCCCCCCTGTGTATAACAGAAGCTTTGGTAACCATGGCAACAAAACAAACACTAACAGTACACTCTGATTAATGGCTAAAATTTCCTGAAATGACCTCTAAACAAATGGCCGTATTTTAAAAACTATACATCCTACAGCGAAGATCTTTATATTGTGAGAATCACAAGACCCAGACCTAGATTTTGATGTATAGTATGTCTCTGAAATATTAAAAATGAAGGCACAGTCGCAGTTTAGAAATTGCCCTTCAAATTTGGAGGGGGCTAGAGTGTAGTTTCAATGAATGTCAATGGACGGCGTGAGTTGCAAACAAATGGTCATATTGTGAAAACTATCAGGACTATGGCTTAGCCGTGGACATGTTTAGTGGCAGCAGGGATAGCTGAACGTTTTGATATAAGATTTGTGTAGGTGGGCTTGAAAATGAGGGAGTGGCGGCAGTTTAGAAATCATGTTCTGATTTTCCAGCTTTTGTCATCTCCCACTCTAGTTTCCCCATTCATTCCTATGGGACCAATTTAGCCGCAAAAACGACGATATTTTGTGAACCATTCGGCGAAACGTTCCACAAAGTAATAGCACACCATTCGGGAACAATCCGCACGTTTCGGTATATTACTTGTCTATGTAGTGTAAAAACTGTGGAGGAGTTAGGGTGGTAAATTTGGCTATAATAATAAGAATAATATATATGTGAGATAACAGTAAGTGGTCTTGCTATGCAAGAACACTTAATAATGACACTCAGATTACAATGTCCAGATAGAGATAAATAGTGGGGGAAAGTAAAAATAATTAAACAGTTCCTTCCCTTAATCCAGATTGATTGACTCACTGGGTTAGATCGTTTGTATCAGGATATTTAGTTTTTCTCGGATCCCACTTTAGCCATAATACTGCTGATGATTCGGCTCTCAGGATAAAGGTTTTATGCAAAGCAAGCAAAGAAAAAATAGATCATTGTGCAGTGAACTTACTAGATAGTGCACAAGCAAAACAGGGACAAGAGATACACTCAAACACTCCCGGTCTATTAGAAGCATTCAACTATGCAGATTGCAGTCAGCCGCTGTGGACGAAGTTTCCCATAGAGAAACAGCTGCTGTTAACCTTCAGGTGTATTGCAGCACTGAACGTCCTAAGCTCCTCCCACACGTTACATCACTGACACGTGACTTTTTCAAGGATCCTTGAATTCCTGGATTTTAGCTTAGTCGTAGCAGCATATTGTGCACTATTTATTTAAAGCGCATCAATTTTATACTTAGTACTATTTGTTTGGTTATCTGATCACCCTATATTGATAGTGCTATAATAAAATCAGTAAATTAAAGCTGCTAACTATATTGGTTTATATATATTTTTTAGCACAATTTATTTATATCACACATATCTATCCACATCAGCGCTTGGTTTTTATTCATTTTTTTTAGCACTATTTAACCGCTTGACATCCGGAGGACGTCATAGGACGTCCTCGACTTTCGGGGCTTATATCTGAATGATGTCTGAGGCTACAGAGATCATTCAGATACCGGCATTTTCAGCCGGCGATTCCGTACACCATAAGAACGATCATAGCGGCTGTTCTACCGACTCACCTCAGCGATCGGTGAGTCGGATAGCGGATCCGCCGGCGCCGGATGTTCACCATAGAGATTTCCGGCGGACCAGATGGTCGCCGGAGTCTCTATGATCGTTCGGAGGCCGGGCGCGATGTTATGACGTCACGCCCGGCCTCTGCATTAAAAAAAACGGCGCCGCTTCAGCTGTGAAGCGGCGATCGTTTTATTTTTTTTTTTTTTATTTTAGGCTTCCCAGCCTAGAGGTGAGATGTGGGGTCTTATTGACCCCATATCTCACTGTAAAGAGGACTGATCGTGTCATAATCCTATTACAAGGGATGTTTACATTCCTTGTAATAGGAATAAAAGTGATCAAAAAAAAAAAAATTTTTAAAGTGTAAAAATAAAAATTTTTAAGTAAAATTAACAATAAAAAAAAAAAAAAAAAAAATTTTAAAGCGCCCCTGTCCCCGTGAGCTCGCACGCAGAAGCGAACGCATACGTAAGTCCCGCCCACATATGAAAACGGTGTTCAAACCACACATGTGAGGTATCGCCGCGAACGTTAGAGCGAGAGCAATAATTTTGGCCCTAGACCTCCTCTGTAACTCAAAACATGTAACCAGTAAAAAATGTTAAAGCGTCGCCTATGGGGATTTTTAAGTACCAAAGTTTGGCGCCATTCCACGAGCGTGTGCAATTTTGAAGCGTGACATGTTAGGTATCTATTTACTCGGCGTAACTTCATCTTTCACACAATGCAAAAAAATTTGGCTAACTTTGCTGTTTTGATTTTTTTTAAAGCATGAAACTGTTTTTTTTTTTTAAAAAAACGCGTTTGAAAAATTGCTGCGCAAATACCGTGCAAGATAAAAAGTTGCAATGACTGCCATTGTATTCTCTAGGGTCTCTGCTAAAAAAACATATATAATGTTTGGGGGTTCTATCTAATTTTATAGCAAAGAAATGATGATTTTTGACATGTATGAGCAAAGTGTCAGAAATGGCCTGGATGTGAAGTGGTTAAACGGGAACGCAAAAATCTAGCAAAAAAACTAGAACTCAATTTTAATGCAGCCTACATATCATTTCAAGATAATCCATCTCAGAGTACAAAATCTCATCTGGAAAAATCTAGATTGGAATACGATCTATTTCTCACTGAGTCAGTTGATAAATCCCTCAAACGCTCCAAACACAATTTCTACATGAATACAAACAAACCAGGTACATATTTGGCTCGGGCATTAAATTCAACTAACAAATCTTTCAAACCAATACGTTTGAAATTATCAAAAAATGTTTACACTTGTAATCCAGTTAAAATAGTCCATAAAATTTCACTCACATCTCGCAACTTTATACAAGACAAACAATGGATTTAATCCTACAGAGGCTGAATCCTTCTTCTCAAAAATAACCTTACCTGAGTTATCTCAGAATCAAAAAAGCAGTTTGGATGAGCCTATAACTATAGATGAAGTTGCTAACGCCATAAAAGACCTAAAACTTAATAAAAGACCAGGCCCAGACGGCTACTCGGCTTTATACTATAAAACATTCTCAGAAATACTCTCTCCCATTCTCACTGAAACTTTTAACAAACTTCTAGTTGGACATTCTTTTCGGCAAGAAACACTAATGGCAATTGTTTGTATGATCCCAAAACCCCTTTCTGATGATACTTCCTGTGTGAATTATCGGCCTATCTCTGTTAAACCTCGATATTAAATTATTAGCAAAAATAATAGCAAAACGCCTCAATAGCATTATAGGAAAATTAATACATAGAGATCAAGTAGGCTTCATGCCAAATAGACAGGCAGGCGATAATATACGCAGGGCAGTGTTATTGGCACATATTGCTAAAAAACTGAAAATCCCTTTATGTTTTCTATCTCTCGATATTAAGAGGGCATTTGACACAGTATCCTGGCAATATATGCAATATTCATTACAAAAATGGGGTTTTGGACCCCACTTTTTAACATGGATCAAAGCATTATATAATAAAACCAAAGCCTATATAAAATATGCTGGATACAAATCTGAAGCCTTTAATATCGAAAGAGGTACCCGACAGGGTTGCCCATTATCTCCCTTATTATTTGCGCTTATACTCGAACCCATGGCCCAATACATCAGAACAAACCAAACTATAACTGGCATTGAAGTAGGAGGTATTACACACAAATTATGTATATTTGCAGATGATATATTACTTTTTCTATCATCACCACATGTCTCTGGTCCTAACTTAATACCAGCTCTTGATGGATTTGCAGCCCTATCCGGCCTTATGATTAATCCTAAGAAATGCCTAGTGCTTAATATTTCACTCACAAACATGGAATTGATCCCGGCTAGGGCTGCACTCCCATTCACATGGGCAGAAAAATCAATCCCATATCTTGGAATTCATTTAACAGCATCTCATTCTGACTTATTCTCAACCAATTATCCTCCTGTATTAAGACAGATCACAAATCTAATAAAACAATGGTCGCAACTTCCTTTATCCTGGATAGGGAAGATTAATGCAATCAAAATGACTATTCTACCCAAATTGCTTTATCTATTCAGAGTCCTCCCTATTCCAATTCCTTCCTATTTTTTGAGAATAGTACAAAAAAGAGCAACTTCGTTTATATGGGGCTCTTCTAAACCACGTATACCTATACACACACTACATCTTCCCAAAAATAAAGGAGGCCTGGGATACCCCAATTTTACTAACTACTACAGAGCAGCACATTTGGCCAGTCTGTCCAAATACCATGCAAAACAGGAAATCCCATTATGGGTATTTATAGAGGCTTCAGAAAATGACCCTCTATTAATATCAAATTTATTATGGCTTGATCCTAAAGACCGCTTTAAAATTCATAATCCCATAACTAAACACTTCTTATCTCTCTGGGATAAACTAAAAACCAAATATCAGTTACAATCTCCACACAATCCTCTCCTTTCTTTTATCAGAAATCCGGCCTTTTATCCGGCATGGATCTACCCAAATTCTTTTAAAGCTTGGACAACATCAGGCATTCAGACACTAAATGACTTCATAGCATCTAAATCATTCCTTTCATTCCCATCGCTTAGAGAAAAATATGATCTACCAAACTCTGAGATATTTAGATATCTCCAAATCAAAAATTTCTATACACCATTCCTAAAGGGGGATACACCATTATCCCAATTATCCATTTTTGAATCAATCTGTACAAAAGATCCATTTGCTAAAGGTACAATTTCATCACTTTATAATCAATTATATGGAGTAGTAAATCTTAATAGACCCTCTTACGTTCAGAAGTGGGAGGAGGACCTGGGACGAACTTTAGAAGACACGGACTGGTCTAACATATGGCTCACATCTAAGTCATCTTCACCCAACATCTTAGCACTGGAGACAAATTATAAAGTCCTAACTCACTGGTACCTTGTACCCGCTAGAGTGGCAAAATATTCACCTAATACCTCAGCTCTTTGTTTTCGAGGATGCCCAGAAATAGGCACTTATTTACACATATGGTGGACGTGCCCAGTAATCCAAACCTTCTGGAAGGAAGTCTTCGTGATTGCATCTAAAATATTTAAAAAAATAATACAACCAGATCCATATTTAACTTTACTTAATCTAAAACCGGAATGGTTAACACTCTCTCAATTCAAACTTATGATCCAACTAATAACGGCTGCAAAACAAACAGTGGCCAAGGCATGGAAATCTCCTACATTGGTACTAGCAGAAACAATTCACAGAATGAATAATACAATGTCCCATGCTAAGATGGTAGCCATCGATCAAAATCAAATTCCAAAATTTGAAAAACTTTGGCATCCTTGGATAAAACAACAGTTCCTGTCAAACTTCAATGACTCTGTCCTGTTGCCATGGTGTTGTGGAAAATGTTATATTAATGTGTTGTCATAAATCTCCCAGTGTGTCTGATCAACCACAGCCCGTTCTAAAGAGCTGACTGGAGCAGTCCGACGCTGGCTGTGACCTGTTAGGTAGTGGAAAACTTCCTGGTGTTTGGAGAGAAGTGTTTGCGGAGAAAGGACATGTCCGCCAGCAAAGGGCCCCTGTGCAATGCACAGAACGATCGTCTGGTGGGAATGCGTTCACTCTGCAAAGACATTATCGGTTTAGAGGTGTTTTGCTCTTGTCACCCCTGGTATGCCTGATCAACATGTTTGGGGTGCCATGACGTATACCTGCAGATAATCTCCCATGCACAAGGAACTTTAGTCATCGTCATTTAGTATATTGTATCATGTCCTGTAGTCATTGTTCATTGGTTGTTTTGTATTCTGTTGTTAAATCCTTATATGGTCACTTACATCCTGTGAGGCTGAGGTCACACCCTGTGAAGGAAACGATTGGCTGTTGGGGCCAGGGCTTCCTGTTTGTGATTGCTTTTGTGGTCTTTTGAATAAAGGAGGCAGACAGAGCTGTAAAGGCCAGTCTTGCTGAGATGAGAATGTAAGAACCATGTGTTTTGTCTTGTTGGATGGCTGGGGCACACACCAGAGGATGGATACGATCAAAAGGTGAGATGCATTGCATTTATTTCATTAGACGAAATTGCTATTATGTTTAGAAACAGGAGATTTGGCTGTGTGCTTTGCGTATAACCAAATTTCGCTAACAATGGTAACAGATTAAATGACTTACAGAGACACCCATTCTAAGGCTTCAAAGAGAACTAAAAAGAATAATAAACTGACGAGCGGGACAACCTTGTGGACCATACCTCTACCTTTCAACCCTTTTTCTTCTTTCTCTTTCCTTTTCTCCACCTTACGATTAGAGCTCATTATCAGAATTTATTTGACCTATATACACTCTACTTGTAAACAATATGTATAGTAGGTATAAATCATTTAAATACCTACAAAAGTAACTAAGGAAATGATATATATCTTTAATTTAGGTTTACGTGAACCCAATGTTTAATATTTGAAATTTCATGATATTTACCTATATAAACCCTACTGTAAAACAATGAGCTTACTTTATAGATCCTTGTAAACTTACTTTATGTATCTTTATAACATTGTATACTCAATAAACTTCTTTTGACAAGGAAAAAAATATTGAGGTATGATGTCCTATTTCAATTTTTTTTCACCAATTTTTACCTCCATTATTTTCACAATTTTTCAATTCAGTAGTGCACATCATCATTTCCATACACTTTTTCTAGTCACCATCCTGACAGGCCATGCTGGACGTTTTTGTTTGCCTGATTTTGCTCTGCTGGCCCATAATTGGATCCTTTACCCACAGCTCCCAGGTGAGACATCTCCGATGCCCGCCGGTGCGACTTTGGCACGCAGCACCCTGCATCTGAGTGTATGGATCCCTCAGTTTGATTCCCACAACTCAATCTATTTGACATATTTCCATGCTCTTTACTATGTTATTTCTTGTTACTATTTTACATTGTCTATGCATCAACCCCTGAAGAGTTAGGCTGAACTCACGAAACATGTTGGATCACCATAGATGCTATGGCACACCTACTATGGATTATTTTACGATTGTAACGATGTAATGGATACGTACATTTGGGCCAACTGTTTGGCATTTTGACATTTTTCCCAGTCTTATTGCTGGCATATTCAATAAATCTATGCTATGTTTTTATTACTGACTATGTGGCACTTCATCTAAAGTCCCAATGGGCAAAACTATTAATCTGCTATAAATTTATGGTCATTGAAGGGACCATGAGCTTATAGAAGAGGGGGAAATGAGGTCCGTACACCGTATGAACTTGGCCACATGCAGGCACTTTTGCACCTGGCAGTGAAAGGGCTAAAGTGCCTCCGATTAACCCCAAATAAAGTTCAGCTGTTCCAGTAAGTCTTTCCTGACATTTTCTTAGTCCCATCCTACAGCAAAAGCCATGGTCCGCAGAGAGCTTTCAAAGCATCAGACAGATCTCATTGTTAAAAGGTATCAGTCAGGAGAAGGGTACAAAAGAATTTCCTAGGCATTAGCTATACCATGGAACACAGTGAAGACTGTAATCAAGTGGAGAAAATATGGCACAACAGTGACATTAGCAAGAACTGGACGTTCCTCCAAAATTGATTAAGAGACGAGAAGAAAACTGGTCAGGGAGGCTGCCAAGAGGCCTACAGAAACATTAACCACTTTAAGACCAGCCGCCATCATACTGCAGCAGGTTGGCTCTACTGGGCGAATCGCCGTAGGTGTACATCAACCACTTTAAGAACGATAGGGGGGCGCGTGACGCCGGAGCCGATGCGCGTGGCCGGTGGATGCGATCACTCCACAGAGAGCCAGAACGGGGATCTGTCAACGTAAACAGACAGATTCCCGTACTGACAGGGGAGGAGAGACAGATCTGCTGTTCCTAGTGATTAGGAACAGTGAACTCTCCTATAGTCAGTCCCATCCCCCCAAAGTTAGAAACACCTCCCAGGGTACACATTTAAGCCCTTGATCGCCCCCTAGTGTTAACCCCTTCCCTGCCAATGACATTTACACGGTAATCAGTGCATTTTAGCACTGATCGCTGTATAACTGTCAATGATTTCAAAAAGGTTTCATCTGTCCGCCACAATGTTGCAGTCCCGCTAAAAACCGCAGATCGCCGCCATTACTAGTAAAAGAAAAAATAATAATGCCATAAATCTATCCCCCATTTTGCAGACGCTATAACTTTTGTGCAAATCAATACAAGCTTATTGTGATTTTTTTTTACCAAAAATATGTAGAAGAATACATATTGGCCTAAACTGATGAAGAAATTTGCTCTTTAAAAAAAAATTTGGGGATATTATTGCGAAAAGTAAAAAACACTGTCGCTCTTTATGTTTATGGCGCAAAAAATAAAAACCGCAGGAGATGATCAAATACCACCAAAAGTAAGCTCTATTTGTGGGTAAAAAAAAAGACAAAATTTTGTTTGAGTACAACGTCGCACGATCGCGCAATTGTCAGTTAAAGCGACGCAGTGCCGTATCACAAAAAATGGCTTAGTCATTAACCACTTCAGCCCCAGAAGATTTTACCCCCTTCCTGACCAGAGCACTTTTTGCGATTCGGCACTGCGTCACTTTAACTGACAATTGCACAGCCGTGCGACAATGTACCCAAACAAAATTAGGGTCCTTTTTTCCCCACAAATAGAGCTTTCTTTTGGTGGTATTTGATCACCTCTGCGGTTTTTATTTTTTGTGCTATAAAAATAAAAAAAAGACAATTTTGAAAAAAAGCGCAGCATTTGCCAGAGGTGGTCGGCTTTAGTTCGCGGGCGATGAGAGGTCCATTGTTGGCCACCCCCTCCCGATCGTTCCCAGCGAATGAAAATCCTTCCTCTCCCTCTGTCATCCCTCCTCGAGCCGGTCTTTTCGTTCCGGCGCCGAGGAGAGAAGACATCAAGTAAGTGCACCAACACTACACGTTCAGTAGAACACACTAAGCACACTTTTCACCCCCCTTCACCCCCCTGTACCCCCTGTCACACTGACACCAATAGCAGTTTTTTTTTTTTTTGCATTGGTGTCACAGTTTGTGACAGTTATAAGTGTTAGGGCAGTTAGGTTAGCCCCCTTTAGGTCTGGGGTACCCCCCTTTAGGTCTAGGGTACCCCCCTAACCCCCCCTAATAAAGGTTAACCCCTTGATCACCCCCCCCCCTCGTCGCCAGTGTCGCTAAGCGATTGTTTTTCTGAACGCTGTATTAGTGACACAGGTGACGCTAGTTAGGGAGGTAAGTATATAAGTTCGCTGTCAGTGTTTTATAGCGACAGGGACCCCCATATACTACCTACTAAAGGTTTTAACCCCATGATTGCCCCCTAGTTAACCCTTTCACCAGCGATCACCGTATAAGTGTTACGGGTGACGCTGGTTAGTTCGTTTGTTTTTTTAATAGTTTATTATAGTTTATTATAGTTTTAGGGCACCCGCCGTTTATTACCTCATAAAGGTTTAACCCCCTAATTGCCCGGCGGTGATATAAGTTACGTTTTTAGGGTCAGATAAGGTCTGCGTCGCCCCAGGCAGCGTCAGGTTAGCGCCAGTACCGCTAACACCCACGCACGCAGCATACACCTCCCTTAGTGCTATAGTATCAGATTGGAACGATATCTGATCCAATCAGATCTATACTAGCATCCCCAGCAGTTTAGGGTTCCCAAAAACTCAGTGTTAGCGGGATCAGCCCAGATACCTGCTAGCACCTGCGTTTTGCTCCTCGGCCCAGCCCACCCAAGTGCAGTATCGATCGATAACTGTCACTTACAAAACACTAAGCACACATAACTGCAGCATTCGCAGAGTCAAGCCTGATCCCTGCGATCGCTAACAGTTTTTTGGTAGCGTTTTGAAACAGTCGCTAACAGTCAGGAGCTTTTTTGCCTGGGAGTCTCACTAGTGTACCCCTAAATTTAGAGCCCAAAATGGCAAATCGAAGGTACACTAGTGAAGAGGCCTACACGTTTCTGAGCATGACAGATAGTGAAGAGGAAGTCACTCATCTGTCAGATTCAGGCTCAGAATACGATCCTGTAGAGGACAGCGGCTCCATGACAGATAGCTCTGACGACAGAGTTGTGGTCCCTGCTAAGGTCAGGCGTACCAGACCCCGAACTTCTTCTGTCCTTGAAGTGCAAGAACCGCAGGGCTCTCGTATGGAGCAGAGAAGTACTAGTGCCGCTATTCCTTCTGGTGAACTGGCAAGCACCAGCAACCTAGTACACCCTGGTCGTACATCCAGCACTGCAGTAACACTTGGTGACGTGGCGAGTCCCATAAGTGCAGTTCAAGCTGGCGAGGTGGCAAGCACAAGTAGTGTCCCGCTGCCACCAAGAAGACGAACACAGGCCCGTCGTGCCCATAGTGCCCTTCCTGCTGCATTTGCCAATCCGAATTGGGTACCCACCACTTCTGCAGCACCCGTACTTCCCCCATTCACTGGCCAACCCGGCATTCAGGTGGAAACAGTTGACTTTACGCCACTGGATTTTTATTCGCTGTTTTTCACCAAAGATCTCTTTAGATCTATTGTGGACCAAAGCAATTTGTACGCTGGTCAACACATCTCCACTATTCCCCAGTCCTCCCTTGCCAGAGATTGGAAACCAATTGCGGTTTCCGAATTTAAGCTCTTTCTGGGCCTTTCCCTCAACATGGGCATAAATAAAAAGAGTGAGTTGCGGTCATATTGGTCCACTGACCCAATTTACTATATGCCCGTGTTCTCTGCCTCCATGGCCAGGGCACGATACGAGCAGATTTTGCGGTTCATGCACTTCAACGACAATGAACTCTCTCGTCCTCGTGGAGACCCTGGATACGATCGGCTCTACAAAATTCGGCCCCTCGTAAACCACTTCAACCAACGTTTTGCAGACTTGTTTACTTCCCATCAAGTTGTCTGCGTTGAGGAGTCCCTGATTAAATTTTCTGGCCGCTTGTCATTCAAACAGTACCTTCCCAGCAAGCGTGCCAGATACGGGGTCAAGATGTATAAGCTCTGTGACAGGGCCACAGGTTATACATGTAGTTTTATGGTTTACGAGGGCAAAGATAGTCACGTAGAGCCGACAAACTGCCCTGACTACATAGGAAGCGCTGGCAAGATAGTGTGGGACTTGGTGTCACCCTTATTCGGAAAGGGGTACCACTTGTACGTGGACAATTATTACACGAGCGTGCCACTTTTTAGCCACCTTTTTGATCATCAGATTGGAGCATGTGGCACCGTGCGACCTAATCGCCAGGTCTTTCCCCAGCGGCTTGTAGATTCCCATCTTAGGCTGGGAGAGAGAGCCTGCTTGAAGTGTAATAACTTGCTCGCTATGAAGTGGAGGGACAATAAGAATGTTTTCATTCTTACCTCCCTTCATGCAGACACGACGGTCCAAATTCCTACAGCGACTGGTGTTGTGGAGAAACCCTTCTGTGTCCACGAATATAACCTTAATATGGGAAGGGTGGACCTCAACGACCAGTTGTTGGCGCCGTACCTAGTTGCCCGTAAGGCCAGGCGCTGGTACAAAAAAGTGTCTGTTTATTTCAATTGGCTTTGCTGAATGCTTATGTGCTATACAGAGCTTCAGGACGGACTGGATCCTTCCTTAAATTCCAGGAAGAGATCGTCAGAGCCCTTCTGTTTCCAGACGGTGCTCCACCTCACCATCCCCAACCAAATGCAGTAAGCCGGCTGCATGAGAGGCATTTTCAATATGTCCTCCCGAGTACCCCTACCCAACGAGCCCCCCAAAAAAGATGTAGTGTCTGCAGCAAGCGCGGATTTAGGCGTGACACCCGGTATTATTATCCCTTCTGTCCTGACAATCCTGGTCTTTGCATTGGTGAATATTTTGAACGCTACCATACACTAGTTGAGTATTAGCGTAGGGTACAGCACTGCACAGACTAGGGCACACTTTCACAGGGTCTCCCAAGATGTCATCGCATTTTGAGAGACCCAACCCTGGTACCAGTTAAAAAAGTTAAAGTTACAAAAAAAAAAAAGTGTAACAAAAAAAAAAAGTAGAAAAAAAAAAAAAATATACAAAATAAAAAAAACAAAAATAGTTGTTGTTTTATTGTTCTCTCTCTATTGTTCTGCATTCTATACTGCAATGTTTTATTGTTATGTTTTTATCATGTTTGCTTTATAGGTATGCAATTTTTTTATACTTTGTTTTTTTATTGTTAACCACTTTTTTGTTTTCAGGTACGCCATTCAGCTGCAGAGCGGATTTATCTTGACAGCAACAGCGTTTGCTCCCACGATACATAAAGCTGTGACTCCAGCGCTGTCGGAGGTGATTTCACCACCAGTTACATACTTCAGCATATATGCCGAAGCGTGGGGGCAGCAGTGGGTGGAGGAGCGATGTGCTCCTGCCTTTTGCGGGAGGATGCCCCCATGCTTCGGCATATATATATATATACGGTGCATGTGCCCATCATTAGAAGTGGGTGGATGAAGGGAGGTATTCTAATGGTGGGCATACCCACCGATCAATATCTATTTTTCGTTCAGCCCACAGGCTGCATGAAAAAAAAAAAGTTTACAATATATGCCCAACAAGGACCAGCAACGTACTGGTATGTTGCTGGACTTTGAGTGGTTATACCAGAATGATGCCTGCAGGTTTAGGTATCATCTTGGTATCATTCTTTTCAGCCAGCGGTTGGCTTTCATGTAAAAGCAATCCTAGCGGCTAATTAGCCTCTAGACTGCTTTTACAAGCAGTGGGAGGGAATGCCCCCCCCCTCCCCCACCATCTTCCATGTTTTTCTCCGGCTCTCCTGTCCCAACAGGGAACCTGAGAATGCAGCCGGTGATTCGGCCAGCTGACCATAGAGCTGATCAGAGACAAGAATGGCTCCAAACATCTCTATGGCCTAAGAAACCGGAAGCTACGAGCATTTCATGACTTAGATTTTGCCGGATGTAAACAGCGCCATTGGGAAATTGAAAAAGCATTTTATCACACCGATCTTGGTGTGGTCAGATGCTTTGAGGGCAGAGGAGAGATCTAATTTTTTAAAAAAAAAAAAAAAAAAAAGAAGGAGTACCTGTCACTACCTATTGCTATCGTAGGGGATATTTATATTCCCTGAGACAATAAAAATGATTAAAAAAAAATAAAAAATGAAAGGAACAGTTTAAAAATAAGATAAAAAAAAAAAAAAAAAAAAAAAAAAAGCACCCCTGTCCCCCCCCCGCTCTCGCGCAAAGGCGAACGCAAGCATTGATCTGGTGTCAAACCTAAACAGCAATTGCACCATGCATGTGAGGTATCACCGCGAAGGTCAGATCGAGGGCAGTAATTTTAGCAGTAGACCTCCTCTGTAAATCTAAAGTGGTAACCTGTAAAGGCTTTTAAAAATGTATTTATTTTGTTGCCACTGCATGTTTGTGCGCAATTTTAAAGCATGTCATGTTTGGTATCCATGTACTCGGCCTAAGATCATCTTTTTTATTTCATCAAACATTTGGGCAATATAGTGATTTAGTGCTTTGAAATTTAAAAAGTGTGTTTTTTTTCCCCAAAAAATGCGTTTGAAAAATCGCTGCGCAAATACTGTGAAAAAAAAAAAAAAATGAAACACCCACCATTTTAATCTGTAGGGCATTTGCTTTAAAAAAATATATAATGTTTGGGGGTTCAAAGTAATTTTCTTGCAAAAAAAATAATTTTTTCATGTAAACAAAAAGTGTCAGAAAGGGCTTTGTCTCCAAGTGGTTAGAAGAGTGGGTGATGTGTGGCATAAGCTTCTAAATGTTGTGCATAAAATTCCAGGACAGTTCAAACCCCCCCCCCCCCCAAATGACCCCATTTTGGAAAGTAGACACCCCAAGCTATATGCTGAGAGGCATGCTGAGTCCATGGAATATTTTATATTGTTGTCACTATGTCATATATAAGTTGTCACTAAATGATATATTGCTCAAACATGCCATGGAAATATGTGAAATTACACCCCAAAATAAATTCTGTTGCTCCTCCTGAGTACGGGGATACCACATGTGTGAGATTTTTTGGGAGCCTAGACGCGTACGGGACCCCGAAAACCAATCACCGCCTTCAGGCTTTCTAAGGGCGTAAATTTTTTATTTCACTCTTCACTGCCTATCACAGTTTCGGAGGCCATGGAATGCCCAGATGGCACAAACAACCCCCCCCCCCAAATGACCCCACTTTGGAAAATAGACACCCAAAGCTATTTGCTGAGAGGTATAGTGAGTATTTTGCAGACCTCACTTTTTGTCACAAACTTTTGAAAATTGAAAAAAGAAAAATAAATAAATACATTTTTCTTGTCTTTCTTCATTTTCAAAAACAAATGAGAGCTGCAAAATACTCACCATGCCTCTCAGCAAATAGCTTGGGGTGTCTACTTTCCAAAATGGGGTCATTTGGGGGGGTTTTGTGCCACCTGGGCATTCCTTGGCCTCCGAAACTGATAGGCAGTGAAGAGTGAAATAAAAAATTTACACCCTTAGAAAGCCTGAACGCGGTGATTGGTTTTCGGGGCCCCGCACGCGGCTAGGCTCCCAAAAAGTCCCACACATGTGGTATCCCCATACTCAGGAGAAGCAGCTAAATGTATTTTGGGGTGCAATTCCACATATGCCCATGGCCTGTGTGAGCAATATATCATTTAGTGACAACTTTGTGCAAAAAAAAAAAAAAAAAAAAGTGTTACATTCCCGCAACTTGTGTGAAAATATAAAATATTCCATGGACTCACCATGCCTCTCAGCAAATAGCTTGGGGTGTCTACTTTCCAAAATGGGGTCATTTGGGGGGGTTTGTGCCATCTGGGCATTTTATGGCCTTCAAAACTGTGATAGTTAGTGAGGAGTGAAATCAAAAACCCTAGTTAGACTTACCGGTAACGGTATTTCTACGAGTCTTTCAGGACAGCACCTGGAGAGAGCGCAGCTCCACCCACTTTCCCAGGAAACACTGCAGTCAGTTTCTTTAAAGACCGGACACTTCCACCATGGCCCTCAGTTGTTCATAGAGTACCTCCAGCCATGCTGAAATTAGATAAGCAGAACACAGCAATAACACATCTTACAACCTCAAAACTTAGGGCGGGTCATCGGCGCTGTCCTGAAAGACTCGTAGAAATACCGTTACCGGTAAGTCTAACTAGGGTTTTCTCCCTTCGACTTTCAGGACAGCACCTGGAGATGATAAAAGAGTACTTACTCTAGGGTGGGACCACCGCCTGCAGGACCTTCCTGCCAAACGACTGCTCCGCTGCTGATAGCAAGTCCAACCTGTAGTGGCGGGTGAAGGTGGAGAAACTTGTCCACGTGGCCGCTTTACAGATCCGACCCGGGGAAGCCCCTGCCCTCTCTGCCCAGGACGTTGCTACTGCCCTTGTTGAATGGGCTACTACCCCCTTAGGGGGCTCTGCTCCTGAAGCTTTATAAGCTTCGCTGATGGCCATTCTGAGCCATCTACCTATGGTGCTTTTGGATGCTCTATACCCCTTCCGTGGACCAGAGAAGAGAACAAAGAGCGAATCTGATCTTCTAAAATCCTTCGTTATCTCTATATAGTGTAATAAACACCTTCTCACGTCCAGGGAATGGAAAGACCTCTCCTTAGCACTGGACGGGTTAGGACAAAAGGCAGGGAGAATTATCTCTTGTTCCCTATGAAATGCTGATGCCACCTTTGGCAAGAAACCCGGGTCAGTTTTTAGCACTACCCGGTCTGGAAAAATATAACAAAAGGGTTCTCTTATGGAAAGAGCTTGTAACTCGCTTACTCTCCTAGCTGAAGTTACTGCTACTAACAGGACTATTTTTAACGACCATAGCCTGATTGATGCTTCCTCTGGAGGTTCAAAAGGCCCTTTGATTAGACCCCGCAGAACCACAGACAGGTCCCATCTAGGAAAAAACTTAAAAGGTATTGGCCTAGCTCTGGCCAATGCCTTGAAAAACCTAACAATAAGCGGCTCCCTTGATAATTGCCTCTCAAGGAAAACCGATAATGCAGCTACCTGCACTTTTAGGGTGCTAGCTGCCAACCCCATCTCCATTCCCTCATGGAGAAACTCTAGCACTGGAGCAATTTCCTGTGGCGAAAGTATCCTAGTCGCACACCAGCTATTAAATCGCTTCCACGTTTTGAAGTAGATGGCCCTGGTAACCTCCTTACGACTATTCAGCAGGGTAGAGACCAGTTTATCTGAAAGGCCCTTATTTTTTAACATCTGCTCCTCAGTAACCAACCTGTCAACCTGAGATGCTGGGTATTTGGGTGATGAAGGGGGCCCTGCGTTAGGAGGTCCTTCCGAAGCGGAAGCTCCCAATAAGGTTCCACCGCCATCCCCTGTATTGTTGCGAACCAAGCCCGTTTGGGCCAGAAAGGAGCCACCAGAATCATAGTCGTGTTCTCTTTCTGTAGCTTTCTTAAGACCAAAGGGATCATCTGAAAGGGGGGAAAGGCGTAGCACAACTGGAATTTCCATGGCTGCGCTAATGCATCCAATCCCTCTGCCTGATCCTGCCTGTTCAGTGAGAAGAAGGCCTCTACTTTTGCATTCTTTTGGGATGCGAAAAGATCTATTTGGGGCATTCCCCATCTTTCTGTTAGTTGTTGGAAAGTCTCTACATTCAGACTCCATTCTGCTTCCAGTATTCTTTCTCTGCTCAGAAAGTCTGCTAGAAGGTTTAAATCTCCCTTCAGATGTATCGCTGTTATGGAGTTTAGCCTGCTTTCTGCCCAGGCTAGAATCTGGAGTGCCAAGGATAGCAGAGCCCTGCTCCTTGTTCCTCCCTGCCTTGATATATAAGCCACCGCTGTGGCATTGTCCGATAGGACCTGAACATGATGGCCCCGGACTGTTCTTTCGAAGGCCCATAGACCCAAGAGAATAGCCCTCAGCTCTCTCCAATTGGAGGACTTTCTGGCTTCCCAGTCTGTCCAACTCCCCTGAGCCATCTGCTCGTCCAGGTGGGCGCCCCAACCCCAGGAACTTGCGTCTGTTGTTAATCTTTTCTGCAAAGGAAAACTCCAGAGCAGACCCCTGTTCAGGTTTGAGTGATTTCTCCACCACCAAAGCTTCCTCTGAACCCGCGCAGGTATCCTTATTAATTTTTCTAGGGACTCTCCATAGGACCAACTCGTTAAAATTGTCTGCTGGAGCTCCCTTGCATGTAGACGTGCCCACTGCACCGCTGGAATAGTCGCAGTGAGTAGCCCTAAGACCGACATAGCTGCTCTTATGGAGATTGGCATATTTGTCTGCGTCTTCTTCACTGCCCCCTGAAGCTTCTCCCTCTTCCCTTCGGGGAGAAAAATTTTCTCCTGGATGGAATCTATCATGTAGCCCAAGAATAGTATGGTCTGAGATGGAATCAAGTTTGATTTCTCCTCGTTGATTATCCATCCTAGACCCACCAGGTGTCTCATTGTCTTTTCCAGATCTCTCACTAACAGGTCCCTTGTTTTGGCAAAAATTAGTAGATCGTCTAGATAGGGCAGGACTGATACCCCCTCTACTCTGAGTGGGGCCAAGGCCTCCGCCAGGATTTTTGTAAAAATCCTCGGAGAGGATGACAGCCCGAAAGGGAGAGCTCTGAACTGGAGATGAAGGGTAGATTCCCCCAGTTTTATCGCAAACCTTAGGTGTTTCTGAGATGTTGATGCTACTGGTACATGTAAGTATGCATCTCTCAGGTCTATGGAAGCCATAAAACATCCCGGGGTCAGGAGATTCTTCACTGAGAATATTGTGTCCATCCTGAACTTCTTGTACCTGATAGTCTTGTTTAGAATCTTCAGGTTCAGGATGAGCCTGAATTTTCCCGACGGTTTCTTCACAAGAAATATGTGTGAATAGCACCCCTGTTCTAATTCCCCAGGGGGCACATTCACTATCACCTTTTGTAGCATCAAGTCCTTCAGGATAGCTGTCATTGCTAGTGACTTTTCTGAGTCCCGGGGAGCCTGGGTTATGTAAAAACGCACAGAAGGAGGTTGAGAAAATTCCAGCCTGTAACCCTCCAAGATGGTCTTGAGAATAAACTTTGCTGCTTGTTATAGTCTTCCACTGTAAAAAGAAGGTCTGTAACCTTGCTCCCACAGTTGGGTGACCGTCACTGGGTTTTTGGGCTTGTGGTTGGGGGGCGAAAAAGTACTCCTGACTTACCCCTCCCTCTTTGAGACTTCCAAGGCCTTTTGTAGCCTGCCTCTTTGGTATCTGGGGTTTTCCGAAAAGCACGAAAATTTTTGTTGCCTTGCGGAAGTACCTTCTTCTTTATAGGGAAAGCCTTCTTTTTGTCAGCTGTTCTGTCAAGAATAGCTTCCAGCCCAGGACCAAACATTAGATCACCTTCAAAGGGTAAACCGCATAATTTTGTCTTTGAAGCAGTATCCCCTGTCCATGTCTTGACCCATAACGCCCTGCGAGCTGAGTTTATCAGAGTTGTGGATCTGGCTGACATCCTGATTGACTCCGCTGAGGCATCTGCTATATACCCTACCGCCTTTGATAACACCGGGAGCGTATCTAGCAGATCCTTACGAGGCGTCCCTGCCTCAATGTGGATTTTCAGCTGCTCCAGCCAGTGTTCCAGATTTCTGGCTACCACCGTTGAGGCCATGGCAGGCTTCAAATTTGCTAAAGAAGAATCCCATGCCTTCCTTAATAGGGAGTCTGCCTTTTTGTCCATGGTATCTTTAAGGATACCCATGTCCTCAAAGGCCAGGTCAGTATTCCTAGATACCTGGGAAAAAGCTGCGTCCAGTCTTGGCTTTTTATGCGAGCATCCTCATCAAACGGAAACCTTCGCTTGAGGGATTTAGAAAAGAAGGGGGCTCTCTCTGGATCCTTCCACTCCCTCTTAATGGTCTCTGATAGGAATTTATGTACAGGAAAAACCCTGTGTTTTTCCTCCCCGAGGCCTTGGAACATCTTATCGTGTAGGGATAGCTGAGCCTTATCCTCTGTGATGTTAAGGGTAGTATGAATTGTTCTTAGTAGATCATCTACCTCCTCAAGGGATAACTTGTACCTAGAAGAAGGAGAAGAAGCTTCATTTACTTCTTCTGCTTCCTCATCCGAATTTAGTAAAATGTTACTTTCCTCCTCCTCTGAGTCGCTGCCCCCTCTGGATGCTGAAACAGAGGATTGAGAATGTGGCACCACACTGCTATGCGCCGTTGGACGCCTATCTAGGTAGGACCTGAAGGACTCAAAGGTGTCTGCCAGTTCCTTCCTGAAAGAGCTTAGCAATTCGCTTTGCTGAGCTGCAGGACTAGCAGGAGCTGTCTCCTCCTTAACTATGTCCGTAATGCAAGATTTGCATAATATTTTGGGCCAGGAATCCCTCAGTAACCCCTTACAAGAGGGACACTTCCTTTTAACAATAGGGGAGACATGCTTGGTCTTTTCTTTAGCCTTCTGCAATATCCCAAGGGAAAAAAGACAATTGCTGAACCATATTTCACAAACAGCTTACATGCTGTATAAAAAGGAACACAGAAAAAAACACCACCAAGGAAGTTAACCCTTTAACACCTATGATCTGTTCCACAGCCGGTGAATCACCCCACAGATCCACCTTAAAACATAATTAATCACTTATCCCTCCTTTAGTACTCAGGACCAAGTGATCTGCAGGCTCCCCCTTTTTTTTTTTTTTTTTTTTTTTTTTTAGGGAAGGGATAATATATAAACATTATAAATGCCCATAGAGTAAAGACAGAGACCAGTATCCCTGCTTACCTGAGCCTGGCTGATTGTTGTGGCTCCTGCTCCTGCCACCGCCGTCTGATCGTCCTCCATTATTGACAGGACACACAGCGGCGTTTGTGCTCTTTTATTTGATTTTCCCGGGCCGCTCACCGCTGTGAGGGCCGGAAATGAAATCAGCCGTGGAGACCGCCCCCCCCTCCTGCGTTCCAGCGGCCGGAACCGGAAGCCGCGTCGCTCGAGGCCCCGCCCCTGGTCGGAAATGACGCGCTTGCCATCCGAACCCGGAAGGCGTGCGGCCCGTGGAACAGACGCTGCTCTACTCCACAGCCCTGCCACCGGTCTGTAGGAGCGGGACCCTCGCAGCCTGGCTCTCGCCGAGCATGAAGAGGCACCGGAGAATCCCCCACACGTCAGGGAGGATGCTGGGCTGTCTTAGGAAAAGAAGAAAAACGATCCGGTATGCCCAAACTTTCACCACCTGGAGAAAGCGCAGCACACCCCTGGTTCCCTGCAGCGCTTCCACCATGGCGGAGGAAACACTACAACTGAGGGCCATGGTGGAAGTGTCCGGTCTTTAAAGAAACTGACTGCAGTGTTTCCTGGGAAAGTGGGTGGAGCTGCGCTCTCTCCAGGTGCTGTCCTGAAAGACGAAGGGAGAAAATTACGCCCTTAGAAATCCTGAAGGCGGTGATTGGTTTTCGGGGCCCCATACGTGGCTAGGCTCCCAAAAAGTTTTTTTTGTCATTATTCAATCACTTGGGACAAAAAAAAAATATTCAATGGGCTCAACATGCCTCTCAGCAATTTCCTTGGGGTGTCTACTTTCCAAAATGGGGTCATTTGGGGGGGTTTTGTACTGCCCTGCCATTTTAGCACCTCAAGAAATGACATAGGCAGTCATAAACTAAAAGCTGTGTAAATTCCAGAAAATGTACCCTAGTTTGTAGACGCTATAACTTTTGCGCAAACGAATAAATATTGACTTTTTTTTTTACCAAAGACATGTGGCCGAATACATTTTGACCTAAATGTATGACTAAAATTGAGTTTATTGGATTTTTTTTTATAACAAAAAGTAGAAAATATCATTTTTTTTCAAAATTTTCGGTCTTTTTCCGTTTATAGCGCAAAAAATAAAAATGGCAGAGGTGATCAAATACCATCAAAAGAAAGCTCTATTTGTGGGAAGAAAAGGACGCAAATTTCGTACAGCATTGCATGACCATGCAATTAGCAGTTAAAGCGACGCAGTGCCAAATTGTAAAAAGTGCTCTGGTCAGGAAGGGGGTAAATCCTTCCGGGGCTGAAGTGGTTAAAAAAAAAAAAATTTTTTTTCTTCCTCAGCTTAGGCCGATATGTATTATTCTACATATTAGATAAAAAAAAAAAAAAAATACCAATAAGCGTATATCGATTGGTTTGCGCAAAAGTTATAGCGTCTACAAAATAGAGGATAGTTTTACGGCATTTTTATTTATTTATTTATTTTTTTTATTAGTAATGGCAGAGATCTGCGATTTTTATCGTGACTGCGACATTATGGCGGACACTTGACACTATTTTGGGACCATTGTCATTTATACAGCGATCAGTGCTATAAAAATGCACTGATTACTATGTAAATGACACTGGAGGGAAGGGGTTAAACACTAGGGGGCGATCAAGGGGTTAAGTGTGTCCTAGGGAGTGATTCTAACTGTGGGGGGGGGGGGGCTACCACTGACATGACAGCGATCACTGCTCCCGATGACAGGGAGCAGTAGATCCCTGTCATGTCACTAGGCAGAACGGAAAAATGCCTTGTTTACATTAGGTATCTCCCCCGTTCTGCGGCTCCATGACACGATCACAGGCCACCGGCGGACATAGAGTCCGCGGGACCCGCGGGCATGGTCACGCTGTACGCGGTGCACGCCCGCCCGCTAGCCTCGCCAATTAAAGGGGACGTACAGGTACGCCTATTTGCCCACCGCTGCCATTGTGCCGACCTATATCGGCGTGCAGCGGTCGGCAAGTGGTCAAGGAGGCAAATCCCATAGATCCTTAAGTGGTTAAAGGAGCTGCAGGAATATTTGGCAAGTACTGGCTTTGTGGTACATGTGACAACTATCACCCATATTCCTGGGCTATGAGGTATAGTGGAAAGACCGAAGCCTTTTCTTATGAAGAAAAAACATCCAAGCTAGGCAAAATTTTGCAAAAAAGCACATATGAAGTCTCCCAAAAGCATGTGGGAAAATGTGTTATGGTCTGAAACCAAAGTTGAACTTTCTGGCAATAATTCCAAAAGATATGTTTGGCACAAAAAACACTGCACATCACCAAAATAACACCATACCCAAAGTGAAGCATGGTGGTGGCAGCATCATGCTTTGGGGCTGTTTTTCTTCAGTTGGAACAGGGGCCTTAGTCAAGGTAGAGGGAATTATGAATAATTCCAAATACCAGACAGTATTGGCACAAAACCTTCAGGCTTCTGCTAGAAAGCTGAACATGAAGAGGAACTTCATCTTTCAGCATGACAACGACCCAAAGCATACATCAAAATCAACAAAGGAATGGCATCACCAGAAGATTAATGTTTTGGAATGGCCCAGCCAGAGCCCAGACCTGAATCCAATAGAAAATCTGTGGGGTGATCTGAAGAAGGCTGTGCACAAGAGATGCCCTAGCAATCTGACAGATGTGGAGTGTTTTTGCAAAGAAGAATGGGCACACTGCCAAGTCAAGATGTGCCATGCTGACAGACTCATACCCAAAAAGACGGAGTGCAGTAATAAAATCAAAAAGGTGCTTCAACAAAGTATTGGTTTAACCACTTACCCACCGGCCCATAGCCGAATGACGGCTACAGGGCGGTTCGATAACTCTGGGAGGGCGTACTATGACATCCTCCCAGAATGGCACGCACCCGAGAACATCCGTGACGCATTAGGGTTCACGGTAAATGGCCGCCGATAGTGGCCGTTTACCACGTGATCGCTCTGTCAAATGAGGGAGCAATCAATTGTAAACAAACCGGTGTCACGTCCGGTTCCTCTCTCTCCCCTCCTCGTACCTATTGGTACAGTGCGAGGGGAGAGATCGGTGGCAGCAGTGCTGTGGGCTGGATGTGTAGTACCCACAGCGCTGATATGAGCCCATTCCAGCCATCCATACCCAACCAGCCATGCTCAGCATACTCACCCATCCATACCCAGCATACACATCCATCCTCATCCATACCCAGCATACTCATCCATCCATACCCATCCATACTCAGCACACTCATCCATCCATGCTCAGCCATCCACACTCAGCATAGTCATCCATCCATCCCCATCCATCATTAGCCATACCCATCCATACTCAGCCTCAACTATTATAGCGCAAAAAATAAACAAACCCAGCGGTGATTAAATACCATCAAAAGAAAGCTCTATTTGTGTGAAAAAAAAGGACAAAAAAATTCATATAGGTACAGTGTTGCATGACTGAGTACTTGTCATTCAAAATGTGAGAACACTGAAAGCTGAAAATTGGTCTGGTTAGGAAGGGGGTTTAAGTACCCAGTGGGTAAGTGTGCGCACACATATGCAACCATATTATTTTATTTTTACTTCCACCTAAAAAAGATTTCAGTTTGTTGTTCAACTCAGTTGTACAGTTTATAGATCACATAAAAAAAAAAAAAAAAAGTGGAAAAAGTTCTGAAATTATTTATCCAACACTTTCGTTTCTTTCAGTATGGTTCCTCTATCCACTCCCTTTGTTTTCCCTTTTCATGCAGTGTTTCTATGGGCTCACCTATGATTCTCATTTCACACACAGGATTGCCTCCGGTCTCGTGGATGCCTGTAGGGCGCCCCTGCCTAGATGTCCGCCGCGGCTCCGGGTTGGGGGCACTTTCAGATGGTATTTGTTGCCGGACACTACATCACCTCTATATGAATTACAAGTTAAAGGGGTTGTAAAGGTAAAAATTTTTTCACCTTAATGCATTCTATGCATTAAGGTGAAAAAACTTTTGACAGTACCGCCGCCCCCAGGCCCCCCGTTTTACTTACCTGACGCCTCGAATCTTCGCTCCTTGTCCTCGTCAGCTTCATTGCAGCTCAGCCTGGTTGCTGATTGGCTGCAGTGGATGGATTGAAAGCAGCGCAGCCATTGGCTCGCGCTGCTGTCAATCACATCCGATGACGCGGCGCGCCGGGGGGCGGGGCCGAGTGATACAGCGAGCGGCTATAGCCGCCGGCTGTATCACGGGAGCGCGCCCGCAAGCACTCACCACCGTGCGAGGGAGCTCGCATGAAGGTGGTAAATGCTTGCGGGGAGGAGCTGAAACAGCCGCCGAGGGACCCCAGAAGACCAGGTTCGGGGCCACTCTGTGCAGAACGAGCTGCACAGTGAAGGTAAGTATAACATGTTTGTTATTTTTAAAAAAAAAAAAAAAAAAATAACTTTACAACCCCTTTAATATCCTTATTTATAGATCCATCATGTTGCTTGCTCCTGACGAGTGGCGCTCCAGCCACAAAACGCGTAGAGCTGCCTGTTCAATTTTCATCTATACTTACCTACATTTTAAAGTCCATCGTTAATAACCATTCCAGGATCAATGAGGCTTTAGGCTCTGCAAGTTTTATCAATTTTTACGATTCCATTACAAAATTGCTTTTGGTGAACTTTCAATTTATTGCCTGTCATATCGTTTGATATTCAAGTATTATATTACCATCTTCTCAAACTATGTGTTTCTAATTGATATTATTAACTGTATTATATGACATGCATTTAACCAATAAATTTCAACAATGTTCATCTATTTAGTCTTTCGCTAACCACGCGCTTCACTCAAAGTCCTACTCCCTGCTCTGCCCTTTTTTGATCAACCACAGGGATTAAAATATATGACTTTACCGGGTCATCATTTCAAGTCCCAAGGGATGGAATACATGGCCTTACCATGTGTTCATTTAAAGTCCCTTAATATTTCCATTTGTAAACTAAACTCTTTTGGGACCAGTGACATTTATACAGCGATCAGTGCTATAAAAATGCACCGATTACTGTATAAATGACACTGGCAGGGAAGGGGTTAACACCAGGGGTGATCAAAGGGTTAAATGTGTCCTAGGGAGGTGTTTTCTCACTGTAGGGGGAGTTGACTGACTGTGAATACAGAGAGATCGCTGTTCCAATCACTAGGAACAGACGATCACACTGTACTTCCCTGACAGATGGGGATCTGCTTTGTTTACATTGGCAGATCCCCATTCTGCCTCTCTGTGGAGCTATGGCAGGCAGACATGGTGGCCGACAGCCACGCGCATCGGCGTAGGTGTGCTTGCTGTATATTACACAAAACGCCATACCGGTACGGTGATTCACGCAACAGGGCCGCCCTGCCACAGTACATTTTCGGCGGATGGTCGTTAAGTGGTTAATACAGAAAACTGAAACTGGGTATTTGACCTACTAAATGCTCTGGCAAGTTTGTCAACATTTTCGGTAGCGAAGGGGCCAAGTACCCCCTTGTTGGGTTCGCAGCAAGTTCTAACCTGAGCCCCATTGAAGTCCATGGGAGCCGAACAAGACAAATCAAAAATGCCATAAAATGGGTATGGAGCTTCGGGTACTGCACTAGGGGGCATTAAAAAAATAAAAATAAAAAACATTTTTGCATTAATACAATCGTTTTTTCAGGAGCAGGGATTTTAATGACGCTAAGTGCAACAATAAAAATGAAAATCTCCTTTAAATATAGTGCCTGTGGGGTGCCCTTAGTCTGTCTGTAAAGTGGCGCATCTGTAGCATGCATAGAACATGCTGCAGCAAAAAAGACATTTCTAAAATAAAAAAATAAAAAAACCTGAGTCAAATCACATTTAAATTGACTCGCGGTTGCAATTGCAGGCACCCGGCTATTAAAAAAAAAAAAAAAAAAAAAAAGTGTGGGGTCCGGCCTTGCAATGCTGTACAGTACGCAGGGCGTTCAGCCCAACACTAATTTTCTAATGGCCAAAAAAATTGGATTTTTGGTTTACCTGTGAAATCTACATCACAGGACACAGAGGAATTAATAGTCATCGCTACATGAGTTGTGCTGCCACCTGCAGGGCAGAGATGACAGTTGCTCTTAAAAATCTATGATTTAAAATTGAGTTGATTTAAATCAAGTCTTTTTACTAGCGATTTAAATCAAATCCACCCTGGCTGAGCCTGTGAAAAAGGGAGAAGTAAAAAACCTGTGAGCCAACCACAGCCCCTCCATGGGAGTACCTTCACCATACACCCATGCCCTGACACCAGCCAGAGCTCTCCTTGGATACGCAAAGCTAGCCGGGATCCAAAATAGTATTTGTAGGGAGGGAGAACCCTGAGCATGTGTGCGCTCATCTCCCCTGGTGGCAAAATTTAGCTCTGTTCACATAGGGGAAGTGAGAGCGAGTACCTGCCAGAAATATGTACCCACTTCGAAAAAAAAAAAGGGCAAAAGTAATGGAGGGTTGGGGGGGGGGGGGGGTTGTGGCAGAAGTGGAACTTAACTATTTATGTGAAGTTGCACTTTAACCAACTCAATACTGGGCACTTTCACCCCCTTTCTGTCCAGACCAACTTTCAGCATTCCGTGCTGTTACACTTTGGATGACAACTGCTCAGTCATGCAACACTGTGCCCATATGAAATTTTTATTAGAGGCGCACTGAATGGAAATTGTGGTACCAACATTTTTATATATATTCATATTCAACTTTATTATTTTCATGAATTTAGGTGAATATTAATTTATTGTCTGCCATTATCTGCACCTTTAGCACAAGAAAAGCTCAAGAAAAATGCAGCCCTCTAAATTCTATATATGTCTTTACACTATGTATGTACGTCTTTACACTGGTCCACGCTGGTTGCACTTCCATTGTGTTGCTAAAAATCCTGCTTGCTGCATTTTTGGTCAGAGAAAAAAAAAAAAAAAAAAAAAAAAAACACAACACACACCTCACCTTCGAGTTGAAATGCATTGAAAACGCAGCAAGAACGCACCCGTGTTGTTCTTGATGCAGTTTTTAAAGATGGCCAGTGCTGCAAAACAAAACCTTGTATGCTAAATACTTCCTGCAAACCCGCCCATCAGTTGGCCGACTAAGGATGAGCTCCAGCATGTTCGCACACTGCACGTGCAGAGCCCGCCAGGAAGTCGGCAATGCGCTGCGCTAATCTCAGGCAGTGAGACATTTCCCGATCTCTGCAGCCGCACATCAGGAAAATGTCTCACTGCCTGTGATTAGTGCAGCGCTGTGCCGACTTCCTGACGGGCTCTGCACGTGGAGTGTGCGAACACGCCGGAGCTCATCCTTAGTAACTCGCCCCGCAATAGCATACAAAGTTTTGTTTTGCAGCACTAGCCATCTTTAAAAATTTCGCTCCCAACTGCCCATCATTTATAAATCCGCCCTTCACCGACATGAACTCGCCACGGGAGCGCGGGGCACAATCTGACAGAAAAATTTCTTCTGTCGGCTATTGTGCGCAGGCGCCGTCTCAACAGCTGATCACAAACTCAGCTGTTGTGCTTTTGTCGTTCGTCCCGAGCACTTCTCAACAGAACACCGGCTCTCTTCATGCTGTGACAGCACATCCACGTGTACCTGCCTCCAGGTGTACCTTATGGTTGCCACCTCATCCCTTTAAACCCGAACACATTAATTACACAGGTTGTGTGGATGATTAAGGTGGTAATTAAACTCACTTGGTGCCTTATCTGCATTTAAAGTGGAGTTCCACCCACTTTTACAACTCTTCAGCATCCCTCACTAAACTGTGCACTGTAAACAAATTGGATATTTTTTTATTTTTTTTCTCAGCACCTACTGTATATCTGCTGTATTCATTTTTCACTGCCTCCTCCCAGCCCATCGCATCATTTCCTGTTTGCAATGCCTTCTGGGAAGGGGCGGCAACTTCCTCTGAAACTGCCGTTGCTATGGAAACCTGACCTGAAACCTATTACACTGCTTGTGCTGCACTGAGCATGTGCGAGATCTGCAAGGATGAGATCCAGGAAGAAATACAGTCTGGCTTCAAATGCCCACGGCCTGCTGTAAGTTTATAAAATAACAAACTACTGCTATAAACTAAGAAAACAGACCTTAGTTTACAGACTAACTTTACTAGAATACATTAAGCTTGTGCATTATAGGGGTATTTTTATTTAAAAAGTATAATTTCGGCCGGAACACCACTTTAATTAGCCTCAGAACCTGTGTAATTCAAAGTTGTTCAGGTTAAAAGGGTTAAGGTGGCAACTCTTGTGTACCCGCCTCCATGTGTACCCCCCTCCATGTGTACCTTCCCACCAAACTATCACTGTATGCATCTACCAAGTAGAGAACACCTAAGTGTACCCCTCTCTCCATGCGTATCCCCCCCTGAACTATCACTGTATGCATTTATCAAATAGAGAAGACCTAAGTGTACCCACCTCCATGTGTACCCCCCCTCTCCATGTGTACCTCCCCACCAATCACTGTATGCATTTACCAAGTAGAGAACACCTAAGTGTACCCCCCTCTCCATGCATATCCCCCCTTCTATATGCGTACCCCCCCCTGAACTATCACTGTATGCATTTACCAAGTAGAGAACACCTAAGTGTACCCCCCTCTCCATGCGTATCCCCCCTTCTATATGCGTACCCCCCCCTGAACTATCACTGTATGCATTTATCAAATAGAGAAGACCTAAGTGTACCCGCCTCCATGTGTACCCCCCTCTCCATGTGTACCCCCCCCTGAACTATCACTGTATGCATTTATCAAATAGAGAAGACCTAAGTGTACCCGCCTCCATGTGTACCCCCCTCTCCATGCGTATCCCCCCCTCTCCATGCGTATCCCCCCCCCACTGAACTATCACTGTATGCATTTATCAAATAGAGAAGACCTAAGTGTACCCCCCCTCTCCATGTGTACCCCCCCCCCCCCAATGATCACTGTATGCATTTATTAAATAGAGAAGACGTAAGTGTACCCACCCCTCCATGTGTACCTCCCCACCAAACTATCACTGTATTCATTTACCAAGTACAGAACACCTAAGTGTACCCCCCTGCATGTGTACCCCCTTCTCCATGCGTACCCCCCCCTGAACTATCACTGTATGCATTTATCAAATAGAGAAGACCTAAGTGTACCCGCCTCCATGTGTACCCCCCTCTCCATGCGTACCCCCCCCGAACTATCACTGTATGCATTTATCAAATAGAGAAGACCTAAGTGTACCCCCCCTCTCCATGTGTACCCCCCCCCCAATGATCACTGTATGCATTTATTAAATAAAGAAGACGTAAGTGTACCCACCCCTCCATGTGTACCTCCCCACCAAACTATCACTGTATTCATTTACCAAGTACAGAACACCTAAGTGTACCCCCCTGCATGTGTACCCCCCTCTCCATGCGTACCCCCCCCTCAACTATCACTGTATGCATTTATCAAATAGAGAAGACCTAAGTGTACCCACCTCCATGTGTACCCCCCCTCTCCATGTGTACCCCCCCCACGGAACTATCACTGTATGCATTTATCAAATAGAGAAGACCTAAGTGTACCCGCCTCCATGTGTACCCCCCTCTCCATGCGTATCCCCCCCCCACTGAACTATCACTGTATGCATTTATCAAATAGAGAAGACCTAAGTGTACCCGCCTCCACGTGTACCCCCCTCTCCATGCGTATCCCCCCCCCCACTGAACTATCACTGTATGCATTTATCAAATAGAGAAGACCTAAGTGTACCCCCCCCAATGATCACTGTATGCATTTATCAAATAGAGAAGACGGAAGTGTACCCACCCCTCCATGTGTACCTCCCCAAACTATCACTGTATTCATTTACCAAGTACAGAACACCTAAGTGTACCCCCCTGCATGTGTACCCCCCTCTCCATGCGTACCCCCCCCCCCCCTCAACTATCACTGTATGCATTTATCAAATAGAGAAGACCTAAGTGTACCCACCTCCATGTGTACCCCCCTCTCCATGCGTATCCCCCCCCCCACTGAACTATCACTGTATGCATTTATCAAATAGAGAAGACCTAAGTGTACCCCCCCTCTCCATGTGTACCCCCCCCACTGATCACTGTATGCATTTATCAAATAGAGAAGACGTAAGTGTACCCACCTCCATGTGTACCTCCCCACCAAACTATCACTGTATTAATTTACCAAGTACAGAACACCTAAGTGTACCCCCCTGCATGTGTACCCCCCTCTCCATGCGTACCCCCCCTCAACTATCACTGTATGCATTTATCAAATAGAGAAGACCTAAGTGTACCCACCTCCATGTGTACCCCCCCTCTCCATGTGTACCCCCCCACGGAACTATCACTGTATGCATTTATCAAATAGAGAAGACCTAAGTGTACCCGCCTCCACGTGTACCCCCCTCTCCATGCGTATCCCCCCCTCTCCATGCGTATCCCCCCCCCACTGAACTATCACTGTATGCATTTATCAAATAGAGAAGACAGAAGTGTACCCACCCCTCCATGTGTACCTCCCCACCAAACTATCACTGTATTCATTTACCAAGTACAGAACACCTAAGTGTACCCCCCTGCATGTGTACCCCCCTCTCCATGCGTATCCCCCCCTGAACTATCACTGTATGCATTTATCAAATAGAGAAGACCTAAGTGTACCCCCCCCAATGATCACTGTATGCATTTATCAAATAGAGAAGACGGAAGTGTACCCACCCCTCCATGTGTACCTCCCCAAACTATCACTGTATTCATTTACCAAGTACAGAACACCTAAGTGTACCCCCCTGCATGTGTACCCCCCTCTCCATGCGTACCCCCCCCCCCTCAACTATCACTGTATGCATTTATCAAATAGAGAAGACCTAAGTGTACCCACCTCCATGTGTACCCCCCTCTCCATGCGTATCCCCCCCCCCACTGAACTATCACTGTATGCATTTATCAAATAGAGAAGACCTAAGTGTACCCCCCTCTCCATGTGTACCCCCCCCACTGATCACTGTATGCATTTATCAAATAGAGAAGACGTAAGTGTACCCACCTCCATGTGTACCTCCCCACCAAACTATCACTGTATTAATTTACCAAGTACAGAACACCTAAGTGTACCCCCCTGCATGTGTACCCCCCTCTCCATGCGTACCCCCCCTCAACTATCACTGTATGCATTTATCAAATAGAGAAGACCTAAGTGTACCCACCTCCATGTGTACCCCCCCTCTCCATGTGTACCCCCCCACGGAACTATCACTGTATGCATTTATCAAATAGAGAAGACCTAAGTGTACCCGCCTCCACGTGTACCCCCCTCTCCATGCGTATCCCCCCCTCTCCATGCGTATCCCCCCCCCACTGAACTATCACTGTATGCATTTATCAAATAGAGAAGACAGAAGTGTACCCACCCCTCCATGTGTACCTCCCCACCAAACTATCACTGTATTCATTTACCAAGTACAGAACACCTAAGTGTACCCCCCTGCATGTGTACCCCCCTCTCCATGCGTATCCCCCCCTGAACTATCACTGTATGCATTTATCAAATAGAGAAGACCTAAGTGTACCCCCCCCAATGATCACTGTATGCATTTATCAAATAGAGAAGACGGAAGTGTACCCACCCCTCCATGTGTACCTCCCCAAACTATCACTGTATTCATTTACCAAGTACAGAACACCTAAGTGTACCCCCCTGCATGTGTACCCCCCTCTCCATGCGTACCCCCCCTCAACTATCACTGTATGCATTTATCAAATAGAGAAGACCTAAGTGTACCCACCTCCATGTGTACCCCCCCTCTCCATGTGTACCCCCCCACGGAACTATCACTGTATGCATTTATCAAATAGAGAAGACCTAAGTGTACCCGCCTCCACGTGTACCCCCCTCTCCATGCGTATCCCCCCCTCTCCATGCGTATCCCCCCCCCACTGAACTATCACTGTATGCATTTATCAAATAGAGAAGACAGAAGTGTACCCACCCCTCCATGTGTACCTCCCCACCAAACTATCACTGTATTCATTTACCAAGTACAGAACACCTAAGTGTACCCCCCTGCATGTGTACCCCCCTCTCCATGCGTATCCCCCCCTGAACTATCACTGTATGCATTTATCAAATAGAGAAGACCTAAGTGTACCCCCCTCCATGTGTACCCCCCCACCGAACTATCACTGTATGCATTTACCAAGTAGAGAACACCCCAGCCACGTGCCAAAATTAGTTCTGACAAAGAACAGGCTCTCACTATACACAGTCTTCTATGCGGTCTTGCGTTTCACTAAATATACCTCTTTCCGCTCTCTATGATCCCCAATATACCAGTCATCGTCACTGTCGCTGCTCTCTCCACCCCCAGGAACCGCATGGATCAGACCAGCCGCCATCTTCTCAACTCCTCTCAGTCTGTAAAGTCCTCACAACTCCCGTCTCTAACATGTGACACGCCAGGAAGCCGCGCTGACGTCACGGCCTCAGAGGAGCCTGGTCACCTGAAAGAAGGTTGCTCTGCTGGAATTTGCCGTTAGGGGGTGCTGTGCGCTCCCCTTTTACGCGGGTGAAACACACAACAGTCTCCATCAAGAGCCAAGGAACGCAATCAGGCTTCTAGAAGCGTCTGCGATTGTAGTTGTGATCATAAAAGTGTAAAACAAGAGTGTTTTTCAAAGGCTTTGGTTATCTATCATATTATGACTGTTAAAAAAATTGGAAAAAAGTAATGCATGCATCAACAATGATAAAATAAAAAATGTGTATTTATTAACCACTTGCCCCCCGGAAGATTTACCCAACCCCCCTTCCCCCCCATGACCAGGCCATTTTTTGCGATACGGTACTGCGTTACATAAACTGACAATTGCACAGTCATGCAAAGCTGTGTCCACATACATTTATGTCATTTTTTCCCCCACAAATAGAGCTTTCTTTTGGTGGTATTTGATCACCTCTGTGTTTTTTTTATTTTTTGTGCTATAAACAAAAAACAGACAATTTTGAAAGAAAAATTTATATATATTTTACTTTCTGCTATAAAACATATCCAATAAAATATGTAAAATAATAAAATGTCTTCATTAATTTTGGCCAATATGTATTCTGCTAAATGTTTTTGGTAAAACAAATCCCAATAAGCTTATATTGATTGGTTTACACGGACGTTATAGCGTCTACAAACTATGGGATAGATTTATGGAATTTTTTTTTATATACTAGTAATGGTGGTAATCAGCGACTTATAGCGGGACTGCGACATTGCAGCAGACAATTGGAAACTAACTGACACTTTTGACACTTTGCGGGAACCAGTGTCGCTGTTCTAATGACACTGACTGGGAAGGGGTTAAACATCTAGGGTGATCAAAGGGTTAGCTGTGTGCCTAGCCACTGTTTTGGTGTACACTGTGTGCTGCTTTCATTAGGGAAAGAGATGGATTTTATTTCCTGTGATTATTGAGTGCGTTACCCCCCCCCCCCCCACGTAGGCAGAAGCACAGAATCGCTTATATATACGTGATCCTGCACAGAAGGGCCATCATACTGTTGCAGTAAATCTGCTATAAGGCAGTCCTAACTGGTTAAATCCCAACAAAAATTTATCGGACAAATGATCATCTTTTTTTTTTTTTTTTTTTTGCATGCTAGTCTCTTATCGAAAATAAAGAGTTTACTAAAGTTGCGAAAGTTCTCGTACGACAGAATAAAAATTTGGAGGTTATGTAACGTGTTGTGGTGTATTTGTATTGTATTTTCGAACGACAACTGTACTGATTAAACGAAAATCGTACCATCGGGTATCGTACGAGAACATTTTTTGTGCTTGTCTCATCAGATAATTTTGCATGAACTGTCATTATTGGCTGATGATCTCGAAAGCTGTGTATTATAGATCAGACTATTGTACGATCGATTTGAAAGCGGTACAATTTTCTGATCATGTGTACTGGCCACAACCCATCCTACGCTGTTCTATTCACCTTACCCAGTGAAGCCAGTCATATTCAAGTGCCCATCCAGGTCCCTCCCCAGTACGGATGAGCAAACGTTTCGGCCCAAGCATAAGTTCCATAAACACTTTGGTTGTTCGGATGTTCTGCTAACACCGAACAATATGCGGTGTTCAGGGCAACTCCCCATGTTGAGGGCATGTGGCCTGGTTCGGTTCAGGAGGGGGGAGCGCTCTCTTGTCCCCCCCTCTTTTCCTGCGGCCTGCCAGGTTATTTGCTCAGATAAGGGTCTGGTGGTGTCCGAGTGGCGGCGGGGCCACCCGTTTACGTAACCCCCTCTGACGCCCCAGAAAAGTCATGGGGAAGTCCCCGTGTGTTAGAGGGGGCAGGGTCACCCAGGTACGTCACCGTGTGGCCCCGCCCTCAGTTATATAAGAACTGTCACCTGCGAGGACGCGTCAGACGGTGGGTGCCTCCCATGGAGGCGGATTGGTGGCGGCCTGCGGGTTTTTGTTTTGTTTTTTTCGGTCCGTTGGCGGATCGAGAGAGAAAAATGAATGGATTTCATGGGACATTTTTATTTTTTTATTTTTTAATAAAGGACTTGTCCCAAAGTGTGTCTTGTGTTTTTTTTTTTTAACATTTTTACACTTTTTTTGTGAAATTGTAGGGGTACAATGTACCTGTTACCATTTCAAACAGGGGGGGCCGTGATCTGGGGGTCCCCTTGTTAAAGGGGGCTTCCAGATTCCGATAAACCCCCCACCCACAGACCCCCACAACCACCAGGCAAGGGTTGTGGGGATGAGGCCCTTGTCGCCATCAACATGGGGACAAGGTGCTTTGGGGGGCTACCCCAAAGCACCCTCCCCATGTTGAGGGCATGTGGCCTGGTACGTTCGGGGGGGCGCTCTCTCATCACTCCCTCTTTTCCTGTGGCCTGCCAGGTTGGGTGCTCAGATAAGGGTCTGGTATGGATTTTTGGGGGGACCCCCACGCCATCTTTTTTTAATTTTGGCGCGGGGTTCCCCTTAAAATCCATACCAGACCTGAAGGGTCTGGTATGGATTTTGAGGGGGACCCCTACGCCATTTTTTAAAAATAAATTGGTGCATGGTTTCCCTTAATATCCATACCAGACCTGAATGGCCTGGTATGGAATTTGGGGGGACCCCCACGCGATTTTTTTTTTTAATTTTGGTTTGGGTTCCCCTTAATATTCATACCAGACCCAAAGGGAATGGTAATGGACTGGGGGGATCCCATGCCGTTTTTTTCAATGACTTGATCTGTATTGCTGGGACCCGACAATTCATTATAGCCGCGAGTACTTTTAAATGACTTTTTTTCCTTTAGAAATGTCATTTTGTGCAGGGACTGTTCTAAACACGGAAAAATACAAGCATACTATAGACATCCGCCAGGTACGAAATTGAAAGGAATATTTCACTTTTATTGTTTCACTTTAAGCATTATTAAAATCACTGCTCCCAAAAAAAACAGCCGTTTTTAAAACTTTTTTTTTGCATTGATACATGTCCCCTGGGGCAGGACCCGGGTCTCCAAATGCTTTTTATGACAATAACTTGCATATTAACCCTCAAAATTAGCATTTTGAGTTTTCACGTTCGTGTCCATAGACTTTAACGGTGTTCGAACAAATTTTTTGCCTGTTCGCATGTTCTGCTGACAACCGAACCGTGGGGTGTTCCGGTCATCCCTACTCCCCAGCACAGTTAGGGGAGGGGGGGGTGTTCATTTTATTTCAGAATTGAGCTTTTGCATTTAGGATTGCAGGGCATTGTACACACTGCATACTCTTTACAGTTGCAATGCACTGCATGCCTGAATGCAAAAATTTAATAAATGCACATTTATTTTTTACATCGTTGCTGTATTTATTACATTTTTTCCAAAGGTGAACTTTCCCTTAGGCCCCTTTCACACTTATACGACTTCAAAGTCGCGCGATTTCGCGGCCACGATTTTACCGCGATTTGCCGCAATTTGAGAGCAGTACTACTTTGTACGACTTTGCCACATTTTTGGCATTAACAAATGAAAACATACAGTGGTTGGTATGAATCATAAGGGGGAACTCCACGCCAAGTTTTAAATAAAAAAAACTGGCGTGGGTTCCCCACCAGGGGCATTCCAGGCCCTTAGGTCTGGTATGGATTGTAAGGGGAGCCCCCTACGCCGAAAAATCGGAGTGGGGTCTCCCCAAAATCCATACCAGACCCTTATCCGAGCACGCAGCCCGGCCGGTCAGGAATGGGGGTGGGGACGAGCAAGCGCCCCCCCCCCCCCGGACCGTACCAGGCCGCATGCCCTCAACATGGGGGGTGGGTGCTTTGGGGCATGGGGGGGCGCCCTGCGGCCCCCCCACCCCAAAGCACCTTGTCCCCATGTTGATGAGGACAAGGGCCTCTTCCCGACAACCCTGGCCGTTGGTTGTCGGGGTCTGCGGGCGGGGGGCTTATCGGAATCCGGGAGCCCCCTTTAATAAGGGGGCCCCCAGATCCCGGCCCCCCACCCTATGTGAATGAGTATGGGGTACATGGTACCCCTACCCATTCACCTAGGCAAAAAAGTGTCAATAAAAAACAGTACACAGATTTTTAAAGTAATTTACTAGGCAGCTCTGGGGTCTTCTTCCGACTTCGGGGGTCCTCTTCCGACTTCGGGGGTCCTCTTCCGACTTCGGGGGTCTCTCCGGCGTCTTCTCCCCGTGTCCTGATCTTCTGCCGGCTCCTCCGCTATCTTCTGCAGCTCAATTGCTAGCGGTGGCCCGGACTTCTTTTCTTCCACAGATGTTGACACGACGCTCTCTCCAGCTGCAATGGTCTCTGAACGCTCCGCAATGGACTTATATAGGCCACCCCCTTATGCCTTCACAGTCCCTGGGCATGCTAATAAATTACTTTAAAAGGAGGGGGGGGGCGCTCGCTCGTCCCCACCCCCATTCCTGACCGGCCGGGCTGCGTGCTCGGATAAGGGTCTGGTATGGATTTTGGGGAGACCCCACGCCGATTTTTTGGCGTAGGGGGTTCCCCTTACAATCCATACTAGACCTAAGGGCCTGGTATGCCCCTGGGGGGGAACCCAGGCCAGTTTTTTTATTTAAAACTTGGCATGGAGTTCCCCCTTATGATTCATATTAACCACTGTATGTTTTCATTTGTTAATGCCAAAAATGTGGCAAAGTCGTACAAAGTAGTACTGCTCCCAAATCGCAGTAAAATCGCGGCCGCAAAATCGCGGTGAAATCGCGGTAAAATCGCGCGAGTTTGAAGTCGTATAAGTGTGAAAGGGGCCTAAAGCTGACCTCCAGCCTTATTGTCACTTTAATGGGCCAAGCTGGCCCAGACAAACTTTTTTCTACAATAACGAATGTGCTCACTGGGCGCACTGTACAAACTGTATGTATAGAATAAAAAGTGCAGCACTAGTGTCATGTGTTAATAATCAAAATGTAAACACCATAATGTGTCAGCAATAAAGTGCATAAAGTGCTAATGAAAACACATAATACCAGAAAACAGGTATGTAAAAAATAGCTCAATAGTATAATAAATACGCATGTGTAGGTGCTTGAAATGCAAATTAGAAATGTGCTAATACAATGCTGATAGTCTCAATGATGAATAACAAAAAGTCCACCAACATTCATGTTGGAATAGACCTCAACCCACTGGACAAATGTGAGTGAGAAGTACAGTCTGTGCAATGACGGTGGTGATGAACAACCATCTGTAGAACGAAGGAAGAGAAGAAACACCGGGGACTGTGTATAGCACCCTGGAGTTTAGGCAGGGAGCTCCTCACAAGTTTACTTGCCAGGAGTAGTTATCCTGGTTGATTGATAGAGATCTATTGATTTCTCCCTAAGTTTGGCATTGTTGCACTTTTCTCTTCTACCACAAGGTGGCCGGGTACTTGGTGGTACTAGATATAAGAAAGGCAACCCAAGGTCAGGTTATGGGTATGTGGGGTATCTCAGCCAATGGGCAGGGGTTTTCTTTAATCCCTTGGTCTTCTGGGAGAACCTATATAGTCGGGTGGAGTCAGGTGATCTATGTTCTCTGCCACCTGGACGGCTGTCTGGGTGGACGTGTGTCGTATTGCCCGGGCTGCTAGGCCAGAGATGGGGCCTATCCTGGGCACATCTGGCTGCTAGGCTGTCTGAGGGCCTATCCAGAAGCAAGAGAGCAGTGCAGAGTTGGGACTGCGGCATGCAGTGCAACCAAAATTGACGGTTCTGCTGGCCGGAGAACCTATCCTGGTCGGAGATAGAGGGGAAGCTGTTGCCAGTAAGGGACTATCTGCCTTATTACCAGGGACTACAGTGAGTAACTGAAGCAAGTACCGGAACAGTATTCTCACCAGAAGGGGACGGTGAAGAATCGGGAAACTTCAGTGGGAATAAAGCCAGGGACCCAGCCAGTTGAGGTGATGCTTGCAGAGCAGCCTTTTGTGTCAAGCTAGGGACCAAGCAGCCAACGTGGGTGAAGCTTGAGAGGTATCTAGAGTGCCAAGCTAGGGACCCAGCAGAGAAGTGGAGGTGATGCTTGAGAAAGATACTGTACCACCATGAAGATTGGAAGAGCTTAAGGGATTCAGTGGCAGTGAATTAGAGGGTCTAGTGAGAGACCGGGAGCTCAGTGTTTGGAAGAACTACAAGGAGAGGTTGTAGTGAAGCTGAAAGAACTGTTATGCTTTGTGTTAGGAACTGTTAAAGACTGTTGCCATAGAAAACAGCATTCCTGCAGGTGCAGATGTGGCTTCTTGCTGGAGGCCTTTCCCTGCACAGCTGTCCTCCTATTGAAGTCTCGGAGTCTGCTAATTGAGTTTACAACTATCTAAGGGTGTCCTGGCCCTAACCCTCTTTCCCCCAAAAATACAAAAAATGCTGTTAAGAGAAATAAAACCTCTTTTACATCAAAGAAGTGTCTGGCGCCCAATGACTTTCACCATCTTTGCACCCACTATGCCTCACAACCCACTACATACAGAAGGATGTCAGCCATCTCTGGCCCTGGGGGTTCTCATTAGACCGATAGAGGCCTAGGACCTTGCTACATGTGCATCCACCACCCGGGGGAAGGATAGGTACTCTTACCGGAAATCGTGGACCCACACATCAGCAGCAGTCGGTCAAACAAGCTTAGTAATGGATACAGGACTTCAGACCTCGATCACCGGAGCAGCAATTGATGTCCACGGAACTCACGTCCAATAGATGGTTGATAGATGGAATCATAAAAAAGAAGAAAACTTCCACATAGTATAGATCAAAAAACGTATGGATCTATTTAAAAGGAAAGTACTGACCTCATGATGATGTGTACAGATAAAAATCACTGTGATTATCAAGGGATACCCAAAAACAGGTGCAATGTGTAGAGCTGGCTGACAATAAGCCGACGTGTTTGGCCCTACAGGACTTCACTGCTCATACCCCAGTTGAAGTTCTGTAGGATGAAACACACATTTGTGCAGTGGGTTTAGGTCTATTCCAACATGAATGTTGGTGGACTTTTTGTTATTCATCATTGAGATTATCAGCCTTGTATTAGCACATTTCTCATTTGCATATTAAGCACCTACATATGAATATTTATTATACTATTAAGCTACTTTTTACATACCTGTTTTCTTGTATTATGTGTTTTCACACTTTATTACCGGTATGCGTTTTAGCACTTTATGCACTTTATTGATGATACATTATAGTGTTTACATTTTGATTATTAACACATGACACTAGCGCTGCACTTTTTATTCTATATCTTACACAATTTGTCACATTGTAGTGCTAGCAGATCTTTGATTTGGTAGTGCAGTAATTCACACATTTCTGTTCATAAACTGTATGTAACTGCAGCTTTATTTTTCACAAAAACACAGAACTCTGTGTATCTTGAACACGATCTGGCTGTTTCTTCTCCCTGCAAAGTAGGGAGAAAAACAGACAGATAGTAAAGTAAAAGCAGCACACATTACACATTGTTAGGCACATAGTTAACTCTTTGATTGTCCCTAGATGTTAACCCCTTCTTAGCCAGTGTCCTTAGTACAGTGACAGTGTACAGTATTACATACCTCCCAACCGTCCCAGATTCGCTGGGACTGTCCCGGGATTTGATACAAGTCCCGGCGAATGAAGGGTTTATCCCAGAGTGGAGCCCAGTGCTGGAACATGTGGCTTGCCTGTGAGCATGAACTAGCGCACAAGCATAGCTGTGTAAATATTACAGGTAGCCGGCTGTGAGAGATGCCCTACTGACTCCCTGTCCTCTCTCCTGCTGACATCTGTACCCTGCCCTACTGACCCCCTGTCCTCCGTCCTGCTGACCCCTGTACAATGCCCTATTGACCCCCTGTCTTCCATCCTGCTGACTCCTTTGCACTGCCCTACTGACCCCCTATCCTCTGTCCTGCTGATCGTCCAGCCAGCATGTTATCCTGCTGGACATTATATGACGCCCAGTCAGGATGACAGAACCACTTCCCGGCTGTCATTCTGCATACGGCAGGCAGGAAGTGGTTAAATGTCATTTGCATACAGTGTTGCATGACAGCGCAATTGCCAGTTAAAGTAGCGAAGTGCTGAATAGTAAAAAATGGCCTGGTTATAAAGAGGGTAAAACCTCAACTGGTTAAAGTGGAAGTTCAGCCAAAACCCAACGCTAAACCTACTCTCAGCCACATTCTAAACCTAATCTATCTAGCCCTGTAAAGAAAAAATCGCTATACTTATCTTTCTGAAGCTGCTCTGGTCCGGTCTCCCGCGTTGGCTGCTGTGTACAATAACAACAATGGCTGTGAAATGCCTGGAGAGTGACGTCACCCATAGTGTTATGGGACTTCCATTGTTGGCTGCCTCTCCTGCACACTCCCACACACTGAAGCTGCCACTGACAGCTCAGCATGGGACTGGACCGGAGCGGCTGCATAATAGATAAGTATAGCAATCTCTTCTTTACATTGCTAGATAGAATAGGTTTAAAATGTGGGTTTAACGTTAGATAGGGTTTGAGCAGTCGGATGTAAACGGACCGCCTGCCCTTTTACACCAGACTGCCATCCGATCCAATAGATGGAAGGGGAATGAACACCTATCCATCTGTTTTTAGCAGATTGGATTGAATGTCAGTGGGTGTAAATGGACAGAAGTCAGTTTACACCCACCACTCCATAGAGGTGAATACTGACAGGCGGACCTGATCGTTCCATTCATGTGAAAGGGGCCTAATATATCATGAGTAGTAAATACAGTAATTTTTAGCAGGGATTCCCTGAGACCAGAAAGTCATTTAACCACTTCAAGACCGCCCACCGCATATATACTGCGGCAGGGCAGCTCTATTGTGCGAAACAACGTACCCGTACGTTGTTTCGCGCACTAGCTATTGTGGGTGTGCGCACTCCATGGAGGGGGAGCAAATTCACGGGTCCGGCGGACTCAATGTCTGCCAGCCACCCGTGATCACCCCACAGAGAGGCAGAACGGGGTAAACAAGGCAGATCTCCGTTCTGACAGGGAAGTATACAGAGATCTTCTGTTCCTAGTAATCAGGAATAGTGATCTCTGTGCTCTTCATGTTAATCCATCCCCCATGCATTTAGAAAACACTTGCAGGGAACACACATAACCCTTTGATCGCCCCTGATGTTAACCCCTTCCCTGCTGGTGTCATTTATAACGTGATCAGTACATTTTTTTAGCACTGATCACTGTGTTGGTGTCACTGGTCCCCAAAAAGTGTCACTTAGGGTCAGATTTGTCCACCACAATGTCGCAGTCCCGCTAAAAATCACTGATCGCCACCATTACTAGTAAAAACAATAAAAAAAAATTAAAAGTCTATAAATTTATCCCATGGTCTGTAGACGCTATAACTTTTGCGCAAACCAAGCAATATACGCTTATTGGGATTTTTTTTTACCAAAAATATGTAGAAGAATACATATTGGCCTAAATTGATGAAGAAATTTTTTTTTACAATTTTGTTTGGATATGTATTATAACAGAAAGTAAAAAACATTGTTTTTTTTATTTTCAAAATTGTCTTTTTTTGTTTATAGCGCAAAAAATAAAAACTGCAGAGGTGATCAAATACCACTAAAAGAAAACTCTATCTGTAGGAAAAAAGTACATAAATTTTGTTTATGAAAAATATATAAATATAGCGCTCGCAAACACAAAAAATGAATGTGAAAAAATTATAAATGATAAAACAAAACAAAGTTCAAAGCAAGTGACTTAGGCTCGGTTCACACTAGGATGACTTGTCAGGCGACCTAGGTCGCCTGACAAGTAGCGTCCCGTTCAGTACAATGGAACCGTTCTAATCGGAGCGACGCAAGTAGCTCTGACTTAGAAAAAGGTTCCTGTACGACTTTGGGGGCGACTTGGGGCGACTTGCATAGACTTCTATACAGAAGTCGTTTTGCAATTCGCCCGGGCAGTCGTGTGCAGGTTGCCTCGGTGAGGCGACCTGCAAGTCGTGCCGCCTCTGGTGTGAACCGAGGCTAAAGGTGCTCCAATCCAAAGTGAAGGGAAGAAAGGTACTTCAGAAAATTCAGGTGCACAACACCCCCTCATGTATCCCCACTCACCAAATCGACACGACCCCCAGCTTTTCAGTCTGGTGGGTCACTTAAGGCTTGGTATGGATGTTTTTGAGATGGTAAATAGGAAGTCAGGTCATCAGATCCAGGATTCCGTGGTGAAGAGTTTCAGCCAGACAAATAACGTACCCAGAAGTAAAAAAATGGAACTAATAGTGAAGTATCATCAAAGAAGGTTTATTTAAACAAAAGATGGGTACTTACAAAAAATAAGATCAAAACAAGCATAGAGCATGGAGCTGTTCCTGTGAAACCACCGTTCCTAGCGTGTATTCCAAACGTGCGTTCCAAACGACCAGATGTGACGTCAGTGATACCGGAAATAGTGCAACGCTTCGCCCTCCCACAGGGCATCATCAAGGGTCCTGTTTACTCATTGTACTGTATCAAGGAAGGAGCAGCATTGTCACCCTAAACTGCTCTCCTGATTTGGACTACAAATACCTCATCTTCTGCTCATCTCCATTACATATGGGAGAGGAGGTTTGTTGCTCACAGAAGATAGTTTGGAAGGCTTGCAGGCAGGTGCAGGTTTTCCAGTAGGTGGAACTGTGCCATTTTTACAGATTGAGTGGAGTCCCTTAATAGACTTGTTTAGTTTAAGCTGTCTGATTGGGTGCTGCAATTCTGCTGACCTTTGGCAGCCATTTGGTGTGACATTCTATAAATGGTACCCACATCATCTGGCCATGCTTGGAGAGAGTGGTAGGTCAGGGACTGACACCCCTGCTTGGTAGGGAAAGTAAATAACACAGGGAAAGGTTCCTGCTGAGTAGGACTAGAACAAGGACAACACCTGCCTTTAGAAAACATTCTGATATCCAGATAATGAAAGTAGAGCTCTTCCTAGCAGCACTGTTTTGCCATCCCTGCCTGAATCATCAAGAACTGTGTGTGTGTCTCTCCCTCCTTGATTGGGTACATTAGGCCCTACCTGCAATCTGTTAACATTGTTTAGATTGACGTATCAGGTCAGTTTATAGGTACAAAGATACTGACATGTATTAGGTCTTATTTGAACACAAGAAAACAAAAGCAGACACTATACCTCAAGACTGGTAACCTGCAATATATTACTTTTTGTTCTTGGGTTTAAGTAACTTTTAAATAATTCCATGGTACATAGGATCAGCCATTTGGCAATTCACCCCAGAACTTTTGACTGCGTTTTAAATTATATCTGCGACTACATGCTCTTGTAATAACCTTTATTTATGTTTGCTTTATCTATATCTTGAAGTTACATTTTATATAGGATTATATTTTTTCTCAAAATTACAGATTTATGCTTTGGCCTAAAAAGCTTATGAATTCATACTTGAAGCATACTTGAAACAGTACTGATGTGCAAATTTTACACATGTTTTAGATTAATCTAATGTGTGTCAGATGACCAAAAAAAAAAAGTTTCTTAACTAAACAGGAGATAGGAATATGCGTAGGTTTCACTGATGTCCTGTCCACACCTAATAAATACATGTGTAGATCAGCTGAGTATTCCAAATGACCATATGATGAAAACATGCACAGTTTCTGTTTTATCCTTGCTATGATCTTCCCCTAATAGAAAAGGGCTCATCGCTGATGACAATAGTTTGATGTACTGTATATTGTCCATACATTGTATAGTATATTGTAACCACTGTAGAAAATAAGTTACTAGCATGGTGTTAAACACAATTTAAAAAATATTACAATAAAATCTTTTGAAATACAAAAAAAGATTGATTCAAGGAATGTAAAACTAATATTGCTTTTGTGTTAACTTAATGGGGCATATTTATAAAGCAGTGAATATGATACACCAATCCTTCATTGCAGGTGAATCTTCCTGGCACATGAGTTATATTGAACTATTGCATTAGGGTATGCACCCCAAAGCTCAAACACACATGCCTTTCTCTGCAGTCTCAGCTGCACTGGACAGTAAATGAATGGAAAGCACTCTGTGCTGAGCGGCTTATTGTTGCACACCTATGGTTAGAGTGTTTGATTCCCCTGCAGTGAATGTTTGGTAAATGAGTTAAGCTGTTTCTTGATATAGAGCGGTCCTTTACCCAGCAGGGTACCGACGTGCTTACAAACCCATACACAGGCCAATTTATAGACAGGATCTGATTAACCTACCAGCATGTCTTTGGAGTGTGGGAGGAAACCAGAGTACCCGGAGGAAACCCACACAGGCACAGGGAGAACATGCGACCCTATTTGAACCAGCGATCCTATTGCTGCTAGGTGAGAGTGCTAACCACTACAGCACTGTGCTGCCCACATTCCACATTTTACATTTACTGCTTTATAAATATACCCATATTTCTTAGGGAATGTCCAGTGTATAATTTTTCAATATATATTAATTCAAATATATAGTAACTAATTATATAAAGAGTGCACTAATAAGTCCTTAAGTCCCAACTCCAGGAATCCACTCTTGCAGTGCTCCCTGCTTCCCCTCCCCTTCACTACAAGGATTAAATACTTGGTATGTCTAGGGGTGCGACAATAAGGAGTAAACACTTCCCTTATTCTGCCCTCCAGCAGGCTTCCTTCAGTATTGTGACCGATCATTGCATTCACCTCTGTAAGTTGTGACCAGCTGGGGTCCATTCAAACGCACAACACAGGGTTAATAGACCTCCACCCACAAACTGGATCTTCAGGGAGAGGAGAAGAGAGTGTGAGCTGTCTGCAACAGGGGTGTAATGTAAATAACTGTTCCTGTACTGTAACCCCTAGCCACAATCAGTAAGTACCCCCTTGGCCTCAGAACCTCTCATTGCCCCTTTAGTAGAAATTACGTCTTGTAGGCAGTTTGTATAAGTGAACTCAAAAGGAATTTAAGCCTTTCAGTGCAGGGCGACCCCACTGAAGGGTGGACTTTTCCAAATACCTGGAGTTGGGCTTTAACCATTTGACCTCTGAAAGATTTACCCCCTTCATGACAAGGCCATTTTTTGCAATGCGGCATTGCGTTTACTTTATCTGACAATGGTGTGGTCATGCAACGCTGTACCCAAATAAAAGTTATGTCATTTTTTTCCCACAAAGTTATACTGCAAAATTCCTTAATGTGCAAGATGTTTTAGGTTTCCTTGCATGAACTGCCCATTTCCAAACCCTGCACAATATGGGATTCGATTCAAGATTTGACTAGGCTCTCCATGACTTGATTTCAAATCTTTTTCTGTTGTGTTTTTCTGGTCACTGTTGTGTTAACAGATCCATTTCTTGTTCTTCAACTTTTGGACAAGTTGCCTCACATTCCAATCAATCATAGTTTGATATAGGGCAGAATTCATAGTTGACTTTATGACTGGAATGTGCCCATGTTCCTAAAGTAGCAAAGCAATCCAAAACCATAGTATTTCCATCAACAAGCTTCACAACTGATATGAGGTTCTTCTCTTCAAATGCTCTCTTGGGTTTAAGCCAAATACATCTACTGTTACTCTGGCCAAAATACTTTATCTTTAATTCATAAGCCCACAACATCCTCCTCCCAAGTCCATCTCTATCTTTGGTTCAACACTCCATAGCACATTGTTCCAGAAAGCCTGGTGTTTGATTTTTATATTCAATGGCAAATTGTAGTTTGCTCTAAAGTTCTTTTTGAACAGCAAAGGCTTTTCCTGGCACACTTCCCATACTGGTTACATTGCTGCTTTCTCTTTCTGATTGAAGATGCATGCACTTTAACATCAGCTGTTGCAGGGTTTACCTGCAGATCTGAAGACATTTGGGGGTTTTAGAAGACTTCTTTAAGCATTGAACTGTCAGCTCTAATCTTAACTGGGAGAGAGTAGAACAGTTGATGAGGGGGCAGGGTGGATATTGGTCATGGCTAGAAGGAAGGTGGGCAGATTGAAAGCTGACTGTGGCAAGTAGAGGAGGATGCATAGATGATTGTATTTGTGGCTAAGAAGAGAGACAAAGTTAGAGGTGATCCTGATGGGTTGGGGTAGTAGCTATTTGTGTGGGAGAGAGGCAAAGGAGGGGGGGGGACTAATTGTATCAGGAATGCAGATGGGGAGAGGCATATGAAGGTGAAAGCAAGGGAGTGAGTAAAACAAAAAGTTGATGTTAATGGGGGGGGGGGGGGGGGGGAGTGATCGCTGATGGTACCCAGAGGGAGTAAGTGGGAGCTGATTAAAGCTGGGGGAAGCACAGTGGGAGGTGATGATTAGGGATGGGCAAACGGTTCGGCCCAAGCACCATCGCTCCCCCGAACTGACCACAATGCATTGCAAGCCCTGATTGGCTGAAGCAGTGAAAGCTTCAGCCAATCAGGACACAGAGCACTGTCAGAGACATGATTGGACGCTGTCATCATGACTTTATCCAATCATGGCTCATTCCCGCCCCATGATTGGATAAAAGTATTCTTTCAATGGCAGCCATTTTCAGTGTGATTTCGGCATGGAGAGAGATAGAACAGGGCTCTGTTCAGTGCTATTAGTTAGTTAGTGTGCTATATAAGGATGAGCCGAACACCCCCCGGTTCAGTTTGCAGCAGAACACGAGAACAGGCAAAAAATTCTTCGAACACGCGAACACTGTTAACAGCTATGGGACACGAACATGAAAAATCGAAAGTGCTAATTTTAAGGGTTAATATGCTTCGTATTGTCATAAAAACTGTTTGGGGACCTGGGTCCTGAGGGGACATGTATCAATGCAAAAAAAGTTTTAAAAACGGCCATTTTTCGGGAGCAGTGATTTTAACAATGCTTAAAGTAAAACAATAAAAGTGAAATATTCCTTTAAATTTCGTACCTGGGGGGTGTCTATAGTATGCCTGTAAAGTGTCACATTTTTCCCGTGTTTAGAACAGTCCCTGCACAAAATGAAATTTCTTAAGGAAAAAAAGTCATTTAAAACTACTCGTGGCTGTAATGAATTGTTGGGTCTCGGCAATACAGATAAAATTCATTGAAAAAAACAGCATGGGGGTCCCCCCAAAAATCCATACCAGGCCCTTTGAGTCTGGTATGAATATTAAGGGGAACCCCGAACCAAAATTAAAAAAAAAATTGCGTGGGGGTCCCCCCAAATTCCATACCAGGCCCTTCAGGTCTGGTATGGATATTAAGGGGAACCCTGTGCCAATTTAAAAAAAAAAATGGCATGGGGTCCCCCTCAAAATCCATACCAAACCTGAAATTTTAAGGGGAATCCTGTGCCAAAATTAAAAGAAAATGGCGTGGGGGTCCCCCCAAAAATCCATACCAGACCCTTATCTGAGCACGCAACCTGGCGGGCAGCAGGAAAAGAGGGGGGGATGAGAGAGTGGTCCCCCCTCCTAAACCATACCAGGCCACATGCCCTCAACATGGGGAGGGTGCTTTGGGGTAGCCCCCCAAAGCACCCTGTCTCCATGTTGATGGGGACAAGGGCCTCTTCCCCACAACCCTTGCCCAGTGGTTGTGGGGGTCTGCGGGTGGGAGGCTTATCGGAATCTGGAAGCCCCCTTTAACAAGGGGACCCCCAGATCCCACCTCCCTGTTTGAAATGGTAACTTTTTTTTAAAAGGTATAAAATTGGGTATATTGGATTGTACGATATTTTTTATTTTACTTATTTATTGTTTTTAAGGTTGAACTGGATGGACTTGTGTCTTTTTTCAACCTGACTAACTATGTAACTTTGACTGTTCTAAACACGGGAAAAATGCTGCACTTTACAGGCATACTATAGACACCCCCCAGGTACGAAATTTAAAGGAATATTTCACTTTTATTGTTTCACTTTAAGCATTATTAAAATCACTGCTCCCGAAAAATGTCAGTTTTTAAAACTTTTTTTTGCATTGATACATGTCCCCTGGGTCAGGACCCAGGTCCCCAAACACTTTTTTTTTAAATTAATTATTTATAACAGGGACAAGGCCCACATGAGCCGACATGGTACACAGTAGTACAAAAGGCAATATATTATTACATTAACAAATCAAGGTATATAATAACATTTCCAACTGGACAACATTTCTGACAACAGAACAAGTCACGGTAGGCACAGGCATAGTATCTTATCTTTGAGGCGTCTCATGTGTCCCTGGTGGTTGCCTAGATGCCTCTACTTTAATAAGTGTGTGGTGTTAACAGAAAAACCTCTTTCATAAGTGAGAGTGTTGATGTGCCAGTTTAGGTAATGGCTTTTAGGTGTCGGGGTCCATGCGCCCTATCCCTGCATTGTCTTTTCCTTTTTATCAAAGAAAAAAAAAACACATGTGGGGATAGAGAGAGCTAGAAAGGATAGTATGATGAAAACTAAAGGGATAGAAAAGAAGAAATGGTCAGGAGTGGAGAGGGAGGAGGGGGGGCAGTCCTAAGATGCGTACATGGTATTCTGTGTTAGTATTGACTGAGAGTGAGAGGAGGCATGCTGGGGGTGCACCTTCATATAGCCGTGGTGGGATCTCTCAGTGCTTGACCCTCAGCCGAGAATATGAAGGTGTTCCACATCTGCCTTCACAAATTTTAGTGAATGTTTCTTGCCTATTTTGCGCTGTGAGGATAAGATCCTCCATGTGTTTTATTTCCTCCACTTTTGTAATCCATGAGGCTATTGTCGGTGGGAGTGTGGCTTTCCAGTGGATTGGGATACAGGCTTTCACTGCATCTAACAGGTGTCTAATTACCGATTTTTTTGTATATTTTCTCCGGGATGTTAGACGCGTGCAGGAGAAAGAATGCCATCTGGTCATCTGGTATACTGTGTTCTGTGAATTTCTGAGTAACTTCTCGCCATACTCGCCAAAAGTGGTTCAGGCTTGGGCATGACCAGTAAATGTGCACCAATGTTCCCTTGTCTGCCCGGCACCGCCAACAAAGATCAGACGTTGCCGGGAAGAACTTGTGGAGTAGTGCTGGGGTCTTGTACCATCTCGATAGGAGCTTTTAATTTGTCTCCTGGGTTTTAGCGCAGATGGAGGATTTGTGAGTAAATCTAAGGATGCGCTGCCTTTAGTCGTATTGAAGTGGTAATTTAGCTCCAGTTCCCATTTAGTTAATCCCGGGGGGCGGAAAGCCTGCCCGCGATGTATTTAGGAGATTGTAGGCTAGAAATAGCGTATGCGTTATGGTTCCTGAGGTGTTGTAGAGTTCCTCTAGTGTTGTGAGGGGTTGATCGTTGGTGACGGGGGGTTTCAGGGAGTGAAGGAAGTGTCCTAGTTGACGGGACCTCAAGAAGTCCAGGCGAAATGGACCCGCAGGATCAGAGAGTCCTGCGATTGTGTGCCAGCATCCTCCAGTACTAAAATGGGAGGCCTGGTGTAGGCCCATGTCGTTCAGACCCCGAAAGATCGCATCCCATATACCCGGTGTAAAACCGGGGTTCCCCAGTATGGGGTATAAAGGTGAGTTGGGGAAGATATGGATGCCTGAGAGATGAGTCGGGCCCAGACTCGTGTTGTATTTCCAATCAGTGGGTGGCATTTTGTTTCTATTGGTAGGGTCTTGTAACACCAGGGGGCCCTGTTGAGGGGGACTGTGCTTTGGCTTTGCTCCATTTGTGTCCAGAGCTTAGTTTCTTGGTGTCGGCACCAGTCCATCAATCTCCCCAAATGTACTGCCTGGTGATAAGCGCGAATGTCCGACACCGCAAGACCACCATGATGTTTGGGTGGGATTAGGAGTTTATGTGAGAGTCGGGGTCTCTTTTTGGCCCATATGAATTCTGTAAACATGGATTGTATCTGTTTAAAGTAGGATGTAGGGATATAAATAGGTAGCGCTTGCATGAGGTAGAGGAATTTTGGGAGGATCGTCATTTTCAGAATGTTACATCGTCCTATCCAGGAATGTAGGTCCGTGTTCCATCGGTTTAGTAGTGTTTTGATTGTTTTCAGTACGGGTGGAAAGTTAAGATCATAAAGCCACGAGAATGTATGTGGGATATGTGTGCCCAAATACCTTAAGGCGGTTGTCGTCCACTTCAATTTAAAGCTGGATTGTAGGTGTGTGAGCTGTGGTTGCGTTATCCCCACACCCATCGCTTCCGATTTGGCAGAATTGATTTTTAGATTGGAAAGTGCCCCATGCGTTGCGAATTCCCGAAGCAGGTTTGGGAGGGAGACAGAGGGAGTAGTGAGCGAGAACATAAGGTCATCCGCATACACGGACACCTTATGTTGGGTGTGGTTTAGTGTTATGCCTGAAATGTTAGGGTTCAGTCGCACGTGGCACAAGAATGGTTCTAGGGACAGGGCAAAGAGTAGGGGAGATAGCGGCCACCCCTGTCGCGTTCCATTAGTGATTGGGAAAGATTCCGAGATCACCCCATTAGCTCTTACTCTAGCCACTGAGATCCATCTCAACATGTTGCAGCCCAGACCCACGTGTCGTAAAGTAGGGACCATGAAGACCCAGTTGACCCGATCAAACGCTTTTTCAGCGTCAGTGCCTATAAAGACGCTGGGTGTTTTGGTGTGGGTGGCCGAGTAGAGCAAGTTCAGGACTTTGGTGTTGTCTCTTGCTTCCCTTGTGGGAATAAAGCCCACTTGGTCCAAATGTATCAGGTGGGGTAGATGGGATTGTAGTCTGGTGGTTATAATTTTGGTAAATAGTTTCAAGTCCGTATTAAGCAGGGATATAGGTCGGTAGCTCCCACAACAGGTCAGGTCTTTACCGTCTTTAGGGATGACGGATATCTGGGCCTGCACTGTGGCGGCATATAGTGTTCCTCCCTCAGAAAGGCCGTTAAGTAATTTAGTTAGGTGGTCGCCTAGTGCTGGAAGTAGTGTCTTGTAGTATTGAATCGTGAGGCTGTCCGGTCCGGGGGCTTTTCCTGGTTTGGTACTTCCTATTGCAAGCTGTATCTCAGGTAATGTGATGGGGTCTTCTAACAGTTCACGTGTCTCAGTAGCTAAGGTGGACATGCAGGACGAGGTTATGTAGTCTGTCATACGGTCTAAGTGTGGGGGTGTCGTGGTTAAGTTGTAGAGTGTCTCATAAAAGGATTTGAATTCCTGTGTTATCTGCTGGGGTAGAGCTACTTTTTGACCCGTCTGGGAATGTATGTATGGTATGTAGGACGCCAGTTTCTGGGAGTGTAATGATTGTGCCAAAAGTCTACCACATTTATTAACCGATTCGTAAACCTTTTTGCATGAGATTTGGAGTGCTGCCTTAGCTTTAAAGTTGAGTAGGTCTGTGACCTGCGTGCGTATTGTGTTGAGCTCGTTTCTTAGTGGACCGGTCGGAGTTTGTTTGTGTCTAATTTCTAGTGTCTGCAGCTTACCAAGGAGTAGGGTTAGTTGGGCAGTCCTTTGTTTTTTAAGTCTTGTGCCGTGTTTTATGAGTACCCCACGTATTACCGCCTTGTGGGCCTCCCATACTAGGCCCGTGTTGCTGTCGGTGTCACTGTTAGTTTGGAAGTAGTTGGTTATTTCTTTTGTCACGTCAACCAGTACCTCGGGGTCCTGTAGAAGGCTCTCATTGAGTCTCCACGGTTTTCTTTGACCTCTATGGAAGTCAGTCAGGGCATATTTCAGTGTGACCGGAGCATGGTCTGACCATGTGATGGACCCCAGAGAAGCATCTTTGACAGACTGGAGTTGGTTGTGGGGGATTAAAAAGTAGTCTATCTGCAAGTCCGAATTGTGGGGGCATGAATAGAAAGAGTAGTCTCGCTCGCCGGGGTGAAAAAGACGCCAGGCGTCGATTAGCTGTGACGCATGGAGGGCCGTGTGTATGGCCTTACATGTGCCTTGAGTGGTGGAAGAGCTTCCCCTGGAGGTATCCTCTGCCGGGAGCAGGGGGATGTTGAGGTCACCGCCAGCTATAAGCTGACCCTCAGAAAACTTCCGGAGGATAGTTAAATGTTTTTTAATGAAAGTGTCCTGTTGGCTGTTTGGGGCATAGAAGTTTGCGATGGCCACCCTTACTTCCCCGAACAGGCCTTTGAGAAATAGAAATCTACCCATCGGGTCCGTTAACACTTCAACTAAAGACCACGGTAGGTTCGCCGAGATCAAAATAGAGACTCCTCTAGATTTAGTTTCCGAATAGGTAGAATGGTATACTGTCGGGTAGAAGCTATTTTTGAGGATTGGGAACTTGTTTTCCCGGAAGTGTGTCTCTTATAGTAAGACAATGTCCGCACGTAAGCATCTCATATCATTGAGCAGCATCCGCCTCTTTTCAGGGACATTGAGTCCCTTCACGTTTAGTGTAACAATGGTAATCTCATCCATGTTCGAGGGGGGGAGGAGCAGGACGTAGGGGAGACAACAGGGAGAGAAGGGAAAGAGTTTTAGAGTCAGTGAAGGAGAGGAGAGAGAAGAGATCAAGAAAGGAGAGTAGACCCCTGAAGTGTGACCAATCCTGCAGGGGTGTAAGATGCGTCCGCTGAGGGGGTGTGTCCGCATCGGGCATTAACCAGCTTAGCTGGGTATCTAAGGTGTCAGCAAAATAATTGCTACTACGCTCCCCAGTGTCACCTGGGTTCACTAAATATGATGAGAATGTTGAAGGATCATTACGATCTAGAAAACAAAAAACTTGATGCCGAAATACAGAGTATACAAAATAAACTCCATCCATTCCGGGAGACGGACATTTTCGTCTCATTGGAAGAGGAAATAAAAACATATGTGGACGAATATAATAAATCACTTACACAAAACAAAGATAAAAAATTTGCAAAAGACTCAGTAGCTTTCAAAATGGGAAGGGCTTACAAATGGAACACACTAAACAAAGGAAACTTCAATCGATTCAGGCAAACCAATGATGGGAACGCCTCTGACACCTCAACATCTTCATCTGTTCGCTCTCAAACCAATTACATACATCGGGGCTTTCAGCCCCATACTCTTAATATGGGACCAATCGCCCCTGCCCCCCCACAAGAACATTTATAGATGAATCATATCCAGGCATCCAAAAGGAAAACACCCCCTATGTCTGATGGGGAGGGCATTGCCTCTACCCCCTCAGACATGTGAGGTAGACCACACTATAGTGGGGCAGCTTCAGGAGCCACCCCCAAGCAACCTAGACATCAAATTTTCGGGCACCGGCCTCCAAAGAAAAAGTCCCCATGACTCCCAAGCCACCACCTCATGCAGCACAAAGCCATCTAGATCAATTCATCACTCGCCCCACATAACATGATCCAATACATTTGATGTAATTAATCTTACCTCACAAACCTTTACTGACACGGAATTGGAAATTCTAGGTCTTAGGCTTAATTTTTGTCCTACGCGGGACGTTAATCATTTTGAGGTTGTGAAAGATATTAACTTGTTTGCCAGGAAGTTACATTTCAAAACTTTTTGGCATAACCAGACCAAAAAAATTGAAACAAACCCTGAGACTAAATGGTCCCGCATGGATTATATAATGTTGAAAATCTTAACACAATTAGAAAGGGAGGGCGGTGTTTGTGACGATCCCGCAATTATGCACTGCATGTTAACTGATACAGAGGACTGTGCACCCCCAGGGTTCACACCACCCGCATATAAAAGTAAATCACTTAAGTTTCCGACCTTTTCCAATCCTAACCTCAAACTTTTCTTGGATAGTATTACTCAAGATATTGAAAAAATGAATACCATTCCAACAAAATCCAACTTAACGCACACTCAAAGAGCAGCTTTAAATCAAATTAAAAAAAGAGAGGACATAGTAATTAAACCATCTGACAAGGGGGGCAATGTGGTCATTCAAACCACATAGGGTTACATGGCCATGTGTTACAAGATCCTGGAGAACTCCTCTTGGTATCGTCGGGTTTCTCCATCCAGAATCCAGGACTACCAAAGGGAGTTCTTCAGGATCATAGATGGAGCCTTTTCAAAAAATCTCATTTCCAAAAATACACGAGATTTCTTAAAAGTTCAACATCCCATAACTCCCACTTTTTATGCGTAACCCAAAACTTACCTCCAGGCAGGCCCATCATTTCAGGAATAGGATGCCTTACCCATCAAGCCAGCTCCCTAATAGATGATTACCAAGGCCCCCATGTAGAAAGCTTACCCACGTATCTAAAAGACACTATTCATGTCCTAACGGCCCTGGAAGGCTTATTTGTACCTGCTGACACCATTCTTGTATCCATCGATGTAGAGGCCCTCTACTCCAGCATTCCTCACGACAAAGGTATTGCAGTTATTTCAACCTTTCTAAATGAAAGAGACCTTGATACCATCCCCTACAATGCATTCATATAATAGAAATGCTGCACTTCATTTTGACCCATAATGCCTTCACATTTGACGGCTCCCACTACCTCCAGGTACAAGGTGTGGCGATGGGAACTAAATGTGTCCCATCCTACGCCAACCTGTACCTGGGGGGGTGGGAGCATGAGGTTTTCTCCTCGGATGCTTCCTTGATATACCTGCGCCCCACCTTAGTGTGGCGGAAGGTGAGGCGGCACAACCCCAAGGAGGCCGACATCAAGAAAGAGTAGAGAGCAGCCACCCTATTCCACCACATTCTTCTCCTGGCCCACTCCCTAAAGCTCAGCTGTCTGGGCCTTTTTCAGCACATCTGCAGCAGATCGCCCTGTTGCTATCTGCAAACTGTGTATCAGGCACATCAAACGTGGCAAAAACACCAACCATATGCATATCATTGCAATTTTTTACAGCAAGACCAATTCCTCTATAGGGTTACGGTGGGAAGGCGCCCCCGACACCCAAAGAGTAATTTTTCTGCACCTGTTTAACAGGTGCATATCATTGCAATTTTTTACAGCAAGGCCAATTTTTGCTTTCATCAAGAGTACCTCTATAGGGTTACGGTGGGAAGGCGCCACCGACACCCAAAGACCAATTTTTACGCACCCATTACTTCTATACAAAGTCAAAGTTACACCAGAATGTATCCAAAAAATCTCTAATCTTGTTCCCAGTGAACTACATTGTGGCCTCATCATACACACTGGCTCCCGAGCTGTTGCTGATCAAAATAAAGGCAGCTTGCAGGGAAAATTTAATTTTTTGGGGTTTTATAAATGCAATTATTGCTGCAGCAGATTCTAGACATGGTACAGATCTGACACTTTACAGGTAGATTAAGGGGACCCCCCAGGCACTATATTGGAAGGAATTTTTCTTTTTTAGGCTTTCACTTCAAAAATAAAAAAAATCACTGCTCATTTAAAAATTACATTTTCGCAAACTTTTTTTTTATTTATACATGTCCCCCAGGGCAGGACCCGGACCCCTATAACGGATGTATGCTCAATTACTTGCATATAAGCCTTCAAAATGGGCACTTTTGCAATTTTTGACGTTCGGGTCCCATTGACTTTAATGGGGTTCATATTCGGGTCCGAACTTTCGCAGTGTTCCGAAGTTCTGGTGCGAACCAAACAGGGGTCCGTTCAGCCCACCCCTGGTAATGATAACCATCAGAAGTAAAGTGGGAGCTGTCTGTAGTCGGGGGGGGGGGGGGGGAGTATAGTGAGAACAGATAGTTGTAGTTGGAGAAGATACACTTGCAATGACAGAAAATAGCTCTGCCAATGCAGTCCTCAGGCTACCTAGTTTCAATGCTTTTGAATCAAAAATCATGCTGTAAATGAGTGTCAGAATTCCTCATCTCTGTATTGTTCTAGAACAGCAACTCCAAAAGTATTAGTCTAAAAATCTTCATGAGAGAAGGAGGAATAACATTCTCAAAAGGAGAGGTTCACAATGACAGACTACATAATTCTGTTGGGACAGAACCTGTCATCGCTTCCTTCCAGAGTAGGAACATCAGTTTATACAGTGCCTCTTAATATGAACTTACAGTGCACAGGTTAAAAGAAACCTAGTCTAAGGGAAAGACGAAATCCGATGTTACAGATCTGCATTACAAAATACAAAGTGCTGGCCTTTGTTGGCTGTCTCTGCAATACTTTCTGAGTCTGTGCCCACTAACAATTATGCAGTCTATGAAGTCAGAACTCAGGACCTTAGATCAGTAAGGCAGCAAGGCAACTGGCACTTTCAGAAGTCAGCAATGGCAACCAATCCAATTTCTCTATATATACACATGAAAAATGGTTAACCCAAGCCATGTAATAGGTAAGAGTCCTATGCCACCTAGGATACACAAACAGGTAGATTGTCACTTAATGGATACTGTAAAATCAGTATTGTATTGGAGCAAATATAAAAGCAACAAAGGAATGCTAGAGGTTTTGGACTAAGATAGTTAAGTCTAGCTTGAGAAAGGACTGTTTTAGTTTCAAAACATGTAGCATTACTGTTTTTTGCTTGCTTGCTTATATACTTGCTGTTAAGAAAATACTGACACTGTCCATAAAGATTGCCAATCAACCCATTTGTGTATTTTCACTTCTCTCTTTACAGTCTCCCTTTAATGTTGATATTTCTTCTATTTGCAATTAATTCAGCTTTATTGATAATTCCTTTTCTACTTTGTCAAGCTTGATTATTTCTTTAGATAGTCAACCCAATGCAATGAATATTAGTAAGATAAATATAAAATGATTTGCGTGCATATAAAGAGAGTTAATTGTGCTAAAAGCATGTTGAAAGGGTGTGTTAAAAGCAATATGCTATGTTCTGGCACACGTGTGCTAGTAAGGTTGTGTATGGAAAAACAGTGTCCTTTTAAAAAGTGTTTTTCCATGTGGGATTATAGTTTTGGCTTGTATACACAATATAGTTGTACATTAAGGTGTGTTCTAACAGTAATAATGATGGTGGTCTGAGATTAGCATAAGCAATTTGTTGCTGTCATTTTCCATGATCTAAATCTGTGAGGTTTTAATACATCTGTATTTGTTATAACAATATTGCTTGTAGCTTGTCTAAGGGAAATGAATAATAAGCATCACAAAACAATCTAGCTGTGCCATTATTTTTATTAAATACATTTTTTTTGTTCTTGCCTGCGCATACTATCTTGTTTACTGCTTTAGTGTGACTTAATGTACTGATGTACTGTACATACCTGTACATATAAGAGTTTGATAACCTTTTGAGTTTTTTTCTTTTTTTGGTAAACTTCCTAAGGCCCTTTTCACATGGGCGTTCAGTTTGCTTCATCTGTTTAGTCACGTTTTCTTTGTTAGCAAATCAGATGAAAAACAGATCCGGAATATTGTGTACATCCGTGTTTACATATGTTTTATAAAATTTCAAAATTTTTGAATGATTAGAATTTAAGTTGAAAATTGATTAACAAATCCGAATTATATTTGAAAAATAGCTGGTTGCTAAGGAGCGGGTCAGCAAGCTACATCCTTAACAACCTGAATATAAACAAAACAATTGCTGGCAATTAAAAATTCTAAACAAAACAGCCATACCAGGCCATTCAGGTGTGGTATGGATTTTAAGGGGAACCCCATGCCAAAACATTTTTAAAAATGGTGCGGGGTCCCCCCAAAATCCATACCAGACCCTTAGTATGCAAGCAGCTTGGCAGGCCAAGAAAGGGGACGGGACAAGTGAGTGCCCCCCCTTCCTGAACCATACCAGGCTACATGCCCTCAACATGGGGGCTGCTTTGTCCCCATGTTGATAAGGACAAGGACCTCTTCCCCATAACCCTGGCCCAGTGACTGTGGGGGTGCAGGGGGTGACTTCCATTTAGGTCCACTTCTGTTTTTTCATGGAAAAAAAATAGGACTTTCTTCCGTTTCAAAAAACAGATGTTAACAAAGGCGAATGTCAGTGGATTATCATCCATTAACATCCACTTGCCCATAAAAATACATTGATATCCATTTTTCATCCGTCAATAGACAGAGGAAAATAGCGGACATATGAAAGGCCCGTGTGAAAGGGGCAAAAAATGTAAAATATCATGAAATGTATCAAGAATGGTTTATATTAAAAAATATGTCATCTATAAATGTTATGCAGTATTATTTCCTTGTAATATTTTTTTTCTCAGTATAAGTTAAATTACAGCAGTCAGGGGTAACAATGAATCTGAATTTGTTGCCCCCACATACAAAAGAGGTTATTATATGTCTGGAGCAGTTACAAAGTTGCAGTACCTGGGGCTCCATTGGTGGCAGGTTGCTACTTGGTTACATAGCAGCTCCAATGTTACAGTCTTTGGAATTGCCCAACTGGTTACAGCTGACAGATAGGCCAGACGCTACCGAAGGAGAGAAACAGCAAAAACTGAGAACAGACCAATGGAGTCTGATTTGTCAAGCATAACTAAAACAGTGATGCTGAGCACTGGAAATGGAGCAAAAAAGGCTAAATACAGCTGGAATATCACTGGGCTTAACTGGAGCAGCAATATGACCAGGCATAACTATAACAACAAGGTTCAATAAAGAAACATGGCTAGATGTAACAGTAAGAACAAGGCTAGTTGCTGACGTGACTTTGCAAGGAGCAGCTGAACAAAGGAATCAAAAGACTGGGAATGGTATCAGGGATCGGCAAGATAGCAAAACCATTTAGCTCAGCCACAGACATATTACCCAGTCTAAGCAGTATTAAATTCAATCCAAAAATGTAATATATGGCAGGTTACCAATTCTTTAGATGTGATAGCCTCATTGGTTTTCTGCTTTAGACTTTTTCGCATCTGGTTTCACCTAGTAATCTGGTCAGTAACATGCCTCCTGTATTAGAGTGCCACCACTCCGCATGAAGGAGCACAGCAGCATCTGGAGGGATGAAGCCATGTGCATTGGTGGCGTAACGCGTAGAAGTTAAGCCTAGTGGCAGAAGTTTTTACTGGATTACCTTGGATGCTGGACTTTATTACTGTATGTGCTTGTTTTTTACCTAATAAATGTGAGTGCATTTTATGAAGTGGCTTCTGTGTGGTGTGTTGAGCCTAATAACCCAGGTACTGCACTACTGGAAGCTGTTTTTGTTTGTTGGCTATGACCTATGTGTGAGCTGTGTGGAGCCATCATGTTTCAACCAAGAGATAGTCAGCAGCACAGAGGACACTTGCATTAAATGTGAGTACCGTCCCCTTGTGCTCATTTAAAAAAAATAAATAACTTAAAGCGGAGTTCCACCCAAAAGTGGAACTTCCACTCAATTGTTTCCTCCCCCCTCCAGTGACACAATTCACACCTTTTGGGGGGAGAGGGGGGACAGGATACCTGTCTTTGACAGGTATCCTGTTCCCACTTCCGGGAGCCACAGCCACGGATATTGTTGTCACCGCTCGGCTGACTGCTCGGCTCCCTCCCCCTCCCCTGTTACCGGGCCAGTAGGAGAGAGGAGTGGAGCATGGCGCATGCGCAGAAGGGTTCCTGGTGTGAAGCCGTAAGGCTACACTGCCGGGTTCCCTTACCCGCAATGGTGGCGGCATGCACCCGACAGCTGATGGAAACATCAGCTGCGGTGCCGACAGCGCTGGTCTCCAGGACAGTTAAGTGTCTTATTATTAAAAGCCAGCAGCTGCAGTATGTGTAGCTGCTGGCTTTTAATTTTTGCAGCAGTGGGCGGACCTCTGCTTTAACTTAGGCTTTAAGATGGTGCCAAAAAACTCATGTAATTAGAAACATCAGGGTTTATGAATCCACTTTACTTTTTGGCTTTTGATCCTTTGGTCTTTGTCAAGATCTAGGCCTATTATGGCGATATCATTTTCCTTCTCCTTCCTTTATTTTTTTTTGTAATTCAGAATACTTCTTTATTGAAAAAACTCCATAAAACATTAATAAAAACATACTAAGCATCTTACTGTATATCTTCCATACAATTGTAAAAAAGTAAGGGTACAGCATTTGCAATCAGATGAAGAAATATTGCATGACATCTGGAAGTTCAATAAACAGCATGAGGATCTCACCTGTATAGGTTTGCTATTGTGTAGCAGAAAATCATAGTCAGAAGACTACAGATTAAGCATTGATGGAGTCTGGACCTTATTTCAAATTGTGAAGAAAGAGAGGGCAGTGTGAAGGCTGTTTCTGAGGGGAGTAACCTATAATTTCAGAAGGGGAAGAGTGAGGCTTAGAGGTGAAGGAGTCTGTGAGCAAAAGGGTCTAATGAGCACAGACTGGGGATGTCAAAGCATTTACCCCACATCTTTTCAAATGTAGTTTTGGAGACCCAGTATGCAATAATATACCATTTACAGTAAGTCTTGTGGTCTTGCTTATATTTTGCAGTGGTGGTCAACTGGAAAATTATAGAGGGCCTCACGTGCGGCCCCCAACACTTATTTATTTTTATTTTTATTTATTTATTTCAGGTACTTATATAGCGCTGTCAATTTTACGCAGCGCTTTACATATATATATATTATACATTCACATCAGTCCCTATACCCTCAAGGAGCTTACAATCTAAGGTCCCTAACTCACATTCATACCTATACTAGGGCCAATTTAGACAGGATCCAATTAACCTACCAGCATGTCTTTGGAGTGTGGGAGGAAACCGGAGTACCCGGAGGAAACCCACGCAGACACAGGGAGAACATGCAAACTCCAGGCAGGTAGTGTCGTGGTCGGGATTCAAACCAGCAACCCTTCTTACTGCTAGGCGAGAGTGCTACCCACTGCACCACTGTGCCGCCCACACTTCCAATAGCAGCACATTTTCACACCTCAACGTCCAAAAATGTCAGTCCTGGTGCATTTTTTTGAGTATCACAATGCACACTGAAGAAGTTGAAGTGTAATACCCCAAGCATTAGTGTCAGTACTATGAACATTAACACACATTGGCGGTCAGTGGCAGTGAAGGTTAACCCATATCCATTTTCTGTATTGGTGGTCAGTGGAAGTGCAATGTAACCCCACCCACCCTGCATTGATGGTCAGAAAACCGCTCACATTACTGGTCATGGCAGTGAAAGTGTTAACCCCCTCTCCCCCTCCTGCACTGTTGGTTATGGCAGTGAGCGTGTTAATTTTCGGAAGGGGGGCAGCAGATAACCAACTCAGTAGAGTTATCTTCCTTGCTTGGAACAGGGCTCCCGATTCTGTAAACTCATCTGTGGGCAATCTGTAAGGGCTAGGATACAGACTTTTGGGACTAATAGAATGGTCAATTGGAATACAGAATCTAATACTGTAGTCACAGATTGCTAATATTTATTCAACGCCAAAGCATATAAATATGTTCTCCATTATCTCCCTTACATCTGCTACAGGGGTGTTCATCAAGTTTACCCACAGAAAATTGCTTTAGGCTGGGGTCACACTGCAGCACGCTCTGGCTCGCCATTCACCGTTTCAGGTCCGATTTGAGCCCACATTTTGGGCTGAATTCGGACCTGAAACAGACCAAAAGATGCACAAGACTCCTGTGCAATTCGTACCGGAGATGTGTGAACTCTCTCCATAGAGAGCTGGTCGCAATCTCCTGCTATGTGAATTGGATGCAGGGAAACCCACATCCAATTCACAATAGTGTGAACAGAGCCTTAAAGGTGTATAGTGAGTTTTTAGTAGGTTTTTATTCGAGGCAACTTCTAAATCACAGTTAGCAAGCTTTGGATAGCCACTTCTAGAATACCTTCCCACAGTTATTCTTCAATGTGTCCAACATCTTTCTTTATCCACAACTTTGCATTGGCAAACTTTTATGTATTCTAAAAGTAACATCCTGTAGTAGTTTGATATAAAACTTGTTTGGCGTCAGTGGTATAGTGCTTTACATTGTTGATAGGAGTAGGTGTAGATATCATCCATCTTCATTAATTTGGGCTTGCTTATTTTAGTTAATTATAATAGAATTGCATATGCTGTGGTAGGTTACATTATTGTTGTAGCACTGAAAAGAGCTTAAAGGAACCATTTTCAGATATTTGATTTGATGTGAGCCCATGGGCTTGCCATCTTCCTACATATTGTAATGAGTTCTGGGTATGTAGGGTTAGTCCAAATGAGCGAGTATTGGGTAAATCATGCTAATTTATCAGCAGTTTGGTTTGCCCCAGATTTAATGCATGAGCACATACATGGGAAATATTTGATTAGGCCTACTGAATCTCTCTGGGCTTCAAGTCCAGAACTGTGGTCCGGTGAATTTGCATAAATTAAAAGAACAGAAACAGTAGAGTCTACCTCACTGGTGTCTGTTAGGGTAGTATACACAAGACCCCACACCAGGTGGTATAGGGCATACATAGGTTATTGGCTGGGTATGGTCTCCATCCAGAAGAAGCAATACAGATAAGGGTCCATTCAGACCAGGTGCACTGGCATGTGTTAATAAACATATGTCAGCGTATATAAATTGTAAAAGCAATGTACTTTAATAGGAGCAGTTCACACAGTGGTGTGCTGCCCTATGCTGAAAAAAAAAAAAGTAGAGCAAGCACTTTTTTAGCACAATATGATGCAATGCATGGAAGCATACAGCAGCACACATAAACACAAGAGTGAAAGCAGTTTTCTTTGCAAATAAAGCTTAGAAAAGTTAAAAAAGACAGTGTTGCAGCTCATTTTAATATGCGATGCAGCATACAAATGCATTTCAATGCAGGTACGTTTCTGTGCATGCAAAATTAAGGTGTGAATGGGCACTGACCACTAATCAGAATGCCAAAATAAATGCCAAATTCTCTAATTACTTACATCACTTCTGATAGAAAGGGTGTGGTATCATCCAAAAGGTGATATAAATATAGTTGGGTGCTTAGCTTTCCCACAAGGAGGCAACCACAGAGACACTGTGCTGCAGCTGCCCTATATGCTCACTCAGTAGTCAGTACTCCAGAACTCATGTTGACAATGCTGTTTTGCCTCTATCCACTAGAGGGGGCCAGTGGGACATGAAGGCCTAGAAAGACTTCGATGCAGATCGTGTTGGCCTATGGGAGCTGTAGTTCACTGAAAGGACTCTGTTGTGGAAGCGAATAAGATGACAGACTACAATTCCCAGGGGAGGCCTGTAAGGGGAGGAGGTGAAGAACCGTTTTTCCCAGGCTGAGGAAAAGGACTTCCACTTTTCTGCGGGGGGGGGGGGGGACCAGAGTGACACACATCTTCATTGTTGTGTGTAGCTAACAGAGGCGCCTTATCCTTCAGCTGCAAACCAGCTAGAGGCCAAAGTCACATAGAGGAGATTCGTTTTGAGGGCAAAGCCTAAGCGCTACATGAATATTATCATATCGGAAAACAATTATATTTGCATTGTCTCTAAATATGGCAGCCAGTGGCTCTATGGCTAGGGCAAATAACAGTAGTGAAATGGAATGCTCTTTTGGGGTGCCCGTACCTACAGTAAAGGTTGTTGACAACCAACTCACCTCACAGATGACAGCTACAGGAGAATGGAGAGGGATTCAAACTTCTGTCAGGTTTTTATTGCTGCCTCTGCCCCTGTTAGAGAGATTCACCCTCTCTCTATGTATCCTGCTTACTGTTACTGAAAGTGAGTTTAGAAGAAAATTCCACATTTTGTGCTGACTAGAGATGTAACATTTCCGGAAATTTTGAAGCCATGAGTAAAAAAATGTTTTCCCTGTTTTTATCTGTAAACAACTGAAATTATCAGAAATTTTTTTAATAAATTCAGTTTTACAAACTAAAATTTTGTTACACTGGGAACATGAAATGCAGTGTATATAAAAATGTTATGCTTGAAATAAAAGTACAGCTTATTCAGTAAATAAACTGAACTTGCGTCTTAAAATGTATTTTTGTATTATAAAAAGGACTGTACAGTACACACTATATTACCAAAAGTATTGTGATGCCTTCCTTTACACGCACATGAGCTTTAATGGCATCTCAGTCTTATGCCCCGTACACACAGTCGGATTTTCCGATGGAAAATGTCCGATCGGAGTGTGTTGTCGGAAATTCCGACCGTGTGTGGGCTCCATCGGACATTTTCCATCGGATTTTCCGACACACAAAGTTGGAGAGCAGGAGATAAAATTTTCTGACAACAAAATCCGTTGTCGGAAATTCCTATCGTGTGTACACAAATCCATCGCACAAAGTGCCACGCATGCTCAGAATAAATAAAGAGATGAAAGCTATTGGCCACTGCCCCGTTTATAGTCCCGACGTACATGTTTTACGTCACCGCGTTTAAAACGATCGGATTTTCCGACAACTTTGTGTGACCGTGTGTATGCAAGACAAGTTTGAGCCAACATCCGTCGGAAAAAATCCTAGGATTTTGTTGTCGGAATGTCCGATCAATGTCCGACCGTGTGTACGGGGCATTAGTCTGTGGGGTTCAATATTGAGTTGGCCCGCCCTCTGTAGCTATAACAGCTTCAACTCTTCTGGGAAGGTGGTCCACAAGGTTGCTGTAAGTCCTTTAGGCTCCTTTCACACTGAGGCGCTTTGCAGGCGCTAAAGTGCTAAAAATAGCACCTGCAAAGCGCCCCAAAAGAGCTGCTCAATGCACTCCAGTGTGAAAGCCCCGAGGGCTTTCACACTGGATTGGTGCGCTTTCAGGGCAGTCATAAAAGTCCTGCAAGCCGCATCTTTGGAGCGCATTAGGAGCGGTGTATTTACCGCTCCTAAAGCGCCATTTCCCATTGAAAATAATGGGGCGGCGCTGCAAACCCTGTATACAAAAAAGGCTGCACTGCCACTAGTGAGTGAGTGAGTGCAAAAGTAAATCACTTAGATAACTGCAGCTAGTGCACCCATATGTAATGAATAAACAGTGAAGAAAAAATTGAAATTAAAATTAAGATATTGAAAAAAATTCCAACATGAATCCCATAAAATAAACATAAAAAACTGAGCATGAGATGTCAGATTCAAAACTGGATGGAGTAAGTAAAGTCCATAAAAAAAGTTCCTTGATGGAAAAGTCTTTCAAAAGAGGAATACACCAGTCATCCAAACGATGTGAGACATGCAATAATGTCACCCTGAGGAGCGTGATGACAGGAAAGTTCCTCCACCTCAAAACCAACTGCCCCTTACCAGATCGAGTGATCTCTTGTTAGGGAGATCGTGTAAGCATGTGGCTGTGTCCCCCAGCCACAGGGTCTCTGCTGAGAACGAATCTCAAAGGGTCACCTCTCAGGGGGTCCTCTAGAAGGTGCATGAACGCTCAGTCCCCATGGATATCTGGTCTGTGTATCAGCAAGGCTGATAAATAAAAAAAAAAGAAAAAGAAGAAAATCTATAAATGAAGTGTGTATTTTTGTGAGTGTTGCAACACTTCCTTACTTGAAGATGCTGCTGGTGAAGAAATACTTTGTGAGGATCCAGAAGCAGCAGAAAGAGTGTTTCCAGAATGATGCCCCGTACACACGGTCGGAAAATGTCCGATCGGAGCGTGTTGTCGGAAATTCCGACCGTGTGTGGGCTCCATCGGACATTTTCCATCGGATTTTCCGACACACAAAGTTGGAGAGCAGGAGATAAAATTTTCCGACAACAAAATCCGTTGTCGGAAATTCCTATCGTGTGTACACAAATCCGACGGACAAAGTGCCACGCATGCTCAGAATAAATAAAGAGATGAAAGCTATTGGCCACTGCCCCGTTTATAGTCCCGACGTACGTGTTTTACGTCACCGCGTATAGAACGATGGGATTTTCCGACAACTTTGTGTGACCGTGTGTATGCAAGACAAGTTTGAGCCAACATCCGTCGGAAAAAATCCTAGGATTTTGTTGTCGGAATGTCCGAACAAAGTCCGACCGTGTGTACGGGGCATTAGATCTCTGGAGAGAAAAGCTACTTGCACTTTCATTATGATCCTCATCATTTTATTTCATAAAGTATTTTTTTTAATGTTTTTAGGGCACCTCTGTCATGCAAGGATGTGTTTTGTCATCCTTGTAGCATTTAGGAAAAAATATTTCTTCTTGCAATATTTGCAAATTGCAGCTTTGTTCTCAGCAGAAATTGCAACGTGGAAATGTTTCAATATGCTAGAAATTGGTCTCACCATTTTACTGAGAGGAGGAAAAGAAAAAACTACCATATATACTTGAGTATAAGTTGAGATTTTCAGCCCTTTTTTAGGCTTAAAAGTGCCCCCCTCGACTTATACTCGAGTCACCGCCGTCTGCCTACATGATCAGCGTGTCATGCAGACAGACGGCGGCCAGCGTGTGATAATACCATTCGGCGGCCATTCCACTGTTCAAAAGCCGTGCCTCCTCCACGTCTGCGATAGGCAGAACACTCCATTTCCCAGCAGTCAGTGTACAGCCTATCACGGACACTGTCTCATCCTCGTCCGTGGTATGAGGATGAGAGAATGTCCGTGATAGGCTGACTGCTGACTGCTGGGAAATGGAGTGTTCTGCCTATCACAGAGGAGGCGCGGCTTTTGAACAGTGGGATGGTCACCGAATGGTATTATCATACGCTGATTGGTGGATGCAGAGCGGCACACGGAGGATGCAGATCACCACACAGAGGCGTGCACAGGACACAGGTAGGCTGCACAGAACACAGGGACACATGCACAGGACACAGGGACACATGCACAGGACACAGGTAGGCTGCACAGGACACAGGGACACATGCACAGGACACAGGGACACATGCACAGGACACAGGTAGGCTTCACAGGACACAGGGACACATGCGCAGGACACAGGTAGGCTGCACAGGACACAGGGACACATGCACAGGACACAGGGACACATGCACAGGACACAGGGACACATGCACAGGACACAGGGACACATGCACAGGACACAGATAGGCTGCACAGGACACAGGAAGGCATGCAGCTGCAGATGGGCATTGTTGACCCTCTTTTCCACTTACAGTAGCTGCTGCATTTCTCACACTTGGCTTATACTCGGCTCAATAAGTTTTTCTTGTTTTTTTTGTGGTAAATTAGGGACCTCGGCTTATATTGGAGTATATACGGTATTTACTGACTAGCCTATAGGTAAACATTATGCTGTGATGGTGGAGAACATGAATAGAAATCATTTAAAGGTTAAAAATAATAAACTCATTTCTCAGACAAATTTACCCTTTGACTTGTCAATTAAGGCCTGAGAGGACAGAATCTATCATCTACTTTATCCCAACAATCACCTAACTGCAACTGTAGGAGGTACAAGATGGACCCCACAAGCAAACTAAAGTGAAGCCTTTCCCCTTCAGTGCTCCCTAGTGGCCGAAAAGCATATTTCTCTTGTTTGAAAACTGAGAAGTAGTTTTATGTGAATTGTATTCCAGAATTCACTTGTCTTTAGCTGACAGAACTTGCAATAATTTAAGACTGTACATAAAGTGTCAGAAATCTTTCATTTTTTTTTAATTTTTCAAGAAAAAAAGGTTTTGAAAAAAATGGGAAAAAAGTATTTTTTCCTAATTTTTCATTTTTTTTCCACTTCCCATCTTCCCATCCCTTCACTTCTCATCTGTAGAGCTGACACCAGCACAGGAATAGAGGGAAAATCTTCCAACGGGGACACAAGTTCTGGTGACCCAGGATTCCCTCACTTTGGAGGGATGGGAAGTGAAGGGATATATCCTCAGTGGGACACAGATGGCAAAACAAAAAACTGACAGCTATAACACTCCCTTACTCTATTCAAAATGAAAAAAAATAAGTTTTGCTTTTAGTTCTACTTTAGTTCATGCAATTATTGTTGCCCAAAAGCCAACATTTTCAAGCATGGCCAAGAAGTATTGCCCATCCCCAAATCACCTTGTCTCCTTGATTGTTGATGGGGACAAGGGTCTCTTCCCCACAACCCTGGGCTGTGGTCGTGGCGGGCTGTGGGTGGGGGGGGGGGTGGGGGGTAAAAAGTGAATAAAGAAAGCACACAAGCTTTTGACAATTCCTTTATTAAAAAATAAAAACAATGTCCCCGATGTGGATCCACCTTATGCCGCACTGCTGAACTCGAAAAAGAAAAAAAAAACCTCCAGCCTCGTCGAATGGTCCCTGAGGACTGCCTGCCCCTCCACCTGACATTTCTTCAATAGCTAAGGGGCAGAGTCACCCAATGATGTCAGTGTGTGACCCCGCCCCTTGTGACGTCACCGACTGGGGCATGCTGGATTGATGACGTCACTAGGGGGCAGGGTCACCAGATGCAATGTACGATGTACCCCATACTCATTCAAATAGGGGGGCCGGGATCTGGGGGCCCCCTTGTTAAAGGGGGCTTCCAGATTCCAATAAGCCTCCTGCCTGAAGACCCCTACAACCACCGCCCAGGGTTGTCGTGAAGAGGCCCTTGTCCCCATCAACATGGGGACAAGGTGCTTTGGGGCGTGGTGGCAGAACCAATTTTTTTTCATTGATTCACTTAAAGTGGGAACCCTACTCTGCAGGCAGGGGGCATAATGGAATCTTGAAGCCCCCTTAACATTCCCCGCTTCTTAACAATCAGCTTATATTGCGCCCCTAGATCCCGGCCCCCCCTATGTGAATGAGTATAGGGTACATTGCACCCCTACTCATTCACCAAAAAAAGTTTCAAAAATAAAGAAACGTAAACAGTAGACGGTTTTTGACAAGCTCTTTATTAAAAAAATTAATAAATAAACAATGTCCCCCTATGTAGATCCATCGTCAATCACGACGGCCAGACCCGAAAGAAAAAAAAACACCTGCGATGAAGGCTGACCACCTAATGGCTACTCTGCCGGGTGACGGCTCTTAAATAGATAGGGACGGGGGCCACTTGGTGATGTCACTTGGAGACCCCACCCCCTTGTGACTTCATCGGCCCAGCATTCCCCGGGCTGTGATGTCACAATGGGACGGGGTGATCCGCTGGCGTCATCAGGTTACTAGCTACTTAAAAAATGTCAGACAAAGTAGCGACGGCAAACCCCCAAACCCCCCCAAAAAACTCTGGCCTCGTCGAACGCTCCCCATGGACTGCCGGTCCATGGGGAGCGTTCGACGAGGCCAGAGTTTCTTTTTCCCTTTTTTTTTCCTTCAGGGGACATTGTTTTTTGTTTTTTAATTGTCAAAAACTTGTGTACATCAACATGGGGACAAGTTGATTTGGGGTGGGGGGGGGGGACATGTGGAGTTCACTCGCCTCCCACTTTCCTGGCCTGCTGGGATGTATGCTCGGATAAGGGTCTGGTATGGATTTTGGGGGGACTCCACGTCGTCTTTTAAAAAAATTTTGGCTTAGTGAAAAGCTCACATTGGATATTCAGAAGTTTGAACAAGATATAATGTCAGTTAAAAGAGAAAAATATTTACAGGACATTACAGTGGTGTGGTATGTGACAGACATAGTTGGGGTGGAAGACACAAGCAAGTTAATAGCAAAAAATAGATCAGGAAGTGGAAGACGAGTAAACTTTTGTTCACCCGAGCAATCAGACGATCAGCTTAACACCACTACAGAATCCGGTTCTACTGGTACCTCCAGACCTTCTGCAAGCTTCTTCTATACAGATAATAGAAGTACAACTACAAAAAAACAAAATAACCAAAAAAGAAATAATACAAGAAAAAACATACAAATCAAGAAACACAGAAGATAACGATGAAGTAGATCAAGAAGACCGAACGCCCAAACGTTATCCACCGAGGGAGAGAAACAGAGAGGATCGATTCCAGATGATGTTATCAACATCTCAGGCGTTGAACTTACATTACAAGAGCTGGCTCTTCTGTTCAAGAGTCTTTCTTTTTCATCTACCAGACATTTCAATTTCTTTAACACAATATTGCATATGAATAAATTTGTCAGAAATATTCTCCTCAGAAAGCATTTTGGGGAGGACGTGCTTGACGATAAAGAAGAACAGACAGTAGAGGAGAATCAGCCCTCTATTATGTGTCATTGTGATGGAGGAGGAGCTAACTACCCTGGCGAAACAGGAGAATGGGCAACACCTGCCCCATAAAAATAATTTAACATCTGGGGAAATGCAGGCTATTAGTTTGCATGTTGTCCCTGTGCCTGTGTGAGTTTCCTCTGGGTACTCCGGTTTCCTCCTACCCTCCAAAGACATGCTGGCAGGTTAATTGACTCCTGTCTAAAAAATTGGCCCTATTATTGTATGTAAGAATGTGAGTTAGGGACCTTAGACTGTAAGCTCATTGATGGCAGGGACTGATGTAAATGTACAATATATGTGTAAAGCCTGCATCACACCCTGCCAGTTGCAGCTGCCTAATATAGAGCCAAGGGAAGCGTCCACAAGCTCCTTCTCCCCCTCGGTTCTGACGTGTCACATAACACACAGGAGGAAGAACCTGGGAAAGGGGAGCTCTCCCAAGGTCTGTAAAGTGGGGGGGGGGGATTTACTTTGGGGGCGGACTGACCCGGGGGGAGGGGAATAACTGCTAAGATTGGTGTTGGGTGTAATAGGCTTAGTGCTGAGTGAGAGGATTTGTGCTGGGGAGGTCGAATTTTTGCTGGGAAGTAGGATTTGAGTGGGAGAGGATTTGTGCTAGAAAGTTACTCCTGACCCCTGCACTGTGCACATTACACTAACCTGACCCAAGCATTTGTGCATTATGTACTCCTGACCCCTGCATTCTGTTTGTTAGGTATTCCTGACCCCTGCACTGTATGTGTTATGTATTCCTAAACCTGGCACTGACCAGAACACTGTGTGTTAAGCTGGCCATACACTGATCGAACTTTAGCTATTTCAGCAGGGATGGGCTGAATGTTGATTGGTGTGTGGCTGTCCTTGTCAGACAGAAGTCAATCAATTGATCAACTTCTTTTGAAGGGACATTTGGAAAATTTAAATTGATGTCTAATGCCGCTGTCATGTAGGGGGGAGTTTTCTCTATCCAGCTCATTTGTGTGGATGGAAAAATCTGTTCTTTTTTTAGCCAGGGTGCTGAACAAAATAATGAACTAAGCATGTATGGCCAGTTTAACAGACTCCCGGACTATATACACTATACTTTATTTTCTTAACAGTTGCTGGTTGCTAAGCAGTCCCTGACTATTTTCATGAAGTTCTTCCTTAATTGCTTCCCGTCTGGCCATAAGAGTGGATGTATCCATACGTCCTCCCCCACTGCCCACTCATGCACCCTCTCTAGAGTGTACAGCAGCGGGATCGGTGACCCAATCACCGTTCATTGTACCAGGCCGCTGTGCATGGCCCTGTTACCATGTGACCGCTGTGACCAATAACAGCGAGCACATGAACAATAGTAAACAATTATGTCATTGTTTACTACTGTGTGAGCTCTGTGATTGGTTACAGCAATCACATGGTACCAGGGCCAAACACAACTGCCATGTACCATTAGATAGCTGTGACCAATCACAGCATCACACTAGTTTTTACGTACCGTGTGGTAAAGTCTGACTTTGTAGAAGGAGACCTCTCTTACAGCCCTGGCTCAGGAGCCACTGGAGTGGGAACAGTAGACTCGAGAGCGCAGTGAGGTAGGAGTGCCTGTTTGTGGTGTAGGCACGGATGGATGATGAGCCACCAGACTGGTCCAGATGCTGATGCCAGCGGAAGCAGGTGCAGGTCAGCAACCTGAAAGCTGGCAGGTACAGACTGGAGCAGACTGAGACAAGCCGGGTCAAACACAGGCAATCAAATAAAACTGATCAGTAGGCTGGAGCAGAGTGAGAGAAGCCGGGTCAATTTTTCTATCAGATAGGTAGGGCTGAGGCTGAAGCAGAGTCAGATGAACAGGCAGAGGTCGGCAACAGGGTGTCAGCAAGGAAGTCCTTATAGCAGGGTCAAGGCGAGGCATGGTCAGCGTTGGAGAAATCGGGTAAGTCAAACAGAGCCGGGTCAATGCAGGTGGTCAGAAGGCAGGTACAGGTTTACAGGAATCATTAGCTGCAGATCAAACAGCACTGCACTTGTGCAGCTGCTGTCCTTTTAAAGGCCCATTGGCGCCAAACAACATCTAATGCGCACGCACACGCATCCGGCGGGTGCCCCCACGCACACACGCACACAGACGCTTCTGGCACGCGCCATGCACCTCCGTCTTGTCACAGCAGATCCCACACACTAGTACACAAGGTTTCATGAATGAAACATTTTCACAGGCTTTTACCAATTGCTTATTAGAGTGATGATCACTCTAATAAGCAATTACAGTGTAAAACAAAAAAACGGTCACCCCCCCATAGTAGTACAGTGTTACTATGGTAACACTGCACTGAAAAATATATATGTATATTTATTGTACTAAAAAGCTATCATTTTTTTTTTTACATACTCTCACTAGTCATATTGTCCCCAATCGTCGCCACACCAGTTACAGTGTCCCTAATCGCCACACCAGTTACAGTGTACCTGTCCACCACCACCCCAGTCCCAGTGTCCATGATCACCGCCACACAAGTTACAGTGTCCCTGATCACTGCCACACCAGTCCCAGTGTCCCTGATCACCACCACACCAGTCATATTGTCCCCTAATCACTGCCACATCATTTAGTGTTATTGATCACTGACACTCGAGTTACAGTGTCCCTGATCATTATTAGATATATAGAATATAGTGATAGAAATGTCTTATTAATTGACAACTTGTCAGAAACCATGAATCAGACTGAGATAGAAGTACAGTAAAATCACACTTGTTTATTAATAATAAAAAAAGGTAAACAGAGAAAATGTAGTCAAAACATAGCCAGAGTTCAGGAACCGGAACGAGGAACCGGACAAGCCAAAACGTCAGGGAGCCAGAGATGAGCGTAGTAGAACCGCAAGCGGGATCTGGAGCTAGAAGGAATGTCAGCCAAGCAAGTCTTTAACAGGAACACAGGAGAGCATCTCTAGAGATGTGACCAAGGCAAAGGCAGAGATCATCTGGACTGGATGGCTTAAGTAGGCAGGACTGATGAGCAGGATATCATCAACAGGTGAGCCACTGTGGAAAGATAGGAGCTGGCAATTAGCTGACAGCTGAGCAGCCAGCTTTGAGAAGGAAGGGCTGAGCCCAGCCCTGACACAACTTTTGTGTAATAAACACATTTTCATTCACATTGCATTTTTCAAAAACTTGTGGTAAAATAATTACATTTTCAAAAGACCCACTATGCCAGGGGTTTTCCACTTAAGGGCCAGATTCAATGTATGTGAATGCTTGGAGGACCACATTCACCTGCTAATAAATGAAGATAATATCCTAACATAGTATTACACAATCCTAACATAGTATTAATAACAGTACAGGTTTACCTCACTTTACTAATACAAAGCTTTACATTACACAGCCCCCTGAACATTACACAGCCCCGCACCTCTCGTTCCCTTTACATTACACAGCCCCCTCACCTCTGGCCTCCTTTACATTACACAGCCCCCGCACCTCTAGCCCCCTTTACATTACACAGCTCCCAGCTCTGGACCCCTGCACATTACACAGCCCCCCCAGAGCTCTGGACCCCTGCATGTTACACAGCCCCCCCCCAGCTCTGGACCCCTGCATGTTACACAGCCCCCCAGCTCTGGACCCCTGCATGTTACACAGCCCCCCCAGCTCTGGACCCCTGCATGTTACACAGCTCCCAGCTCTGGACCCTTGCATGTTACACAGACCCCCCAGCTCTGAACCCCTGCATGTTACACAGCTCCCAGCTCTGGACCCCTGCATGTTACACAGCCCCCCCAGCTCTGGACCCCTGCATGTTACACAGCCCCAGCTACCTTACTTATGCAGAGGGGGAGGCACAGCAGCGCTGAACAGAGAACAGGAACTGCTGGAGTTAATTTTCATATTAACAAGCTAATAATTGGTTCCTAGGACCACCTAGCAACCAATTACCTGCTGATTGACTTAGAAAGTTAACTCTGGCAGTTCCATCCCGGTCCTCTATTCAGTGCTGCTCCTCTGACACTCTCTCTCTCCCCTGCTGTATAGGAGACGGTGTTTTCTGTCTCCTGCTTCACTCCACTGTGAGCAGCGGAGACAATCCGGCGGTCGCTTCTGGGTGTCACCCGGGTACTGGTACGGTCCGCACCTATCTGAGCTCCTCCATGCCTCTTATCAGTTTGGTTGCTTTTCTCTGCACTTTCTCCAGTTCCCCGATATCCTTTCTGTCAACTGGTGCCCAAAACTTAACTGCATAGTCCAGATGAGGTCTTATGTTTTGTTGTTGTCGTTGTTGTCTTGTTTTCAGAGTTTTAATGGTAGATATGTAAACACCATCACAAAGTGAAGAAAGAGGCTTTGCTACAGTTGTTTCTTTTTTTATAAATTGTATGATTTTGTATCACTTTTAACTCCTGGGACACTGTTGAGTCTTTTGGGGATTTATGTACACATTTATTATTGCTATTAATTTAGAAAATATTTAATTTAGAAAATATATCATTTTAACCACATGCGCAGGTCAGTGTACTGGGATGACTGCACTCACACACCCAAGAGGGAGTAAAGTCAACCCATTCCAGCAAATTAAAACAGCCAAAGACCGGCACCTGGAAGAACACAGGGGAAGGAGACAGCGAGGGACCTCATGGGCGTTGGAACTAAGGTAAAGCCCTGGACATGCAGGTCCGAAAGCCGACATCATCGGCCGGTTCAATAAAAACTGACCAACATTTGGGCCGTGTGTATGGCTTCTGTCGGACGAGCATGCTGGAAAACCAGCAGCTGACCAGCTCCCGATCACCACTCTCAGCCAATGGCACTGATCAGAGTGTTCCGCGGGGGGGCGGGGCATCCCTCTGTCAAAACACAACAGCTTAGCAGGGGAGATCGCAATACTGACTGGAGCTGACAGGTTTTTTTTCGTGCACCCACTGGGTTGACTGGGAAAAAAATAATAGTGTGTACCAGGCTTTAGTAAGTGTGCCTTTAGTTCCTCTTTAAATGGTTTGCCTCAACCCTATAACTGCCACTTTTGCTGGAAAGCTGGTCTGTTAATAGTGGCTGACAACAGACTTACTGGTAGGGTCGCAGGGTGGAAATAAAGGAAAGCCTAAAAAAATAAAAAATAAATGCACCCACCATATCTAAGAATTGGTAAGCTGCAATATACAGCATTTTTGTTTTGGGTTTAATGCTGCTTAAATTTAATTTGCTTTTAATATAAATATGAATCTCCAGATATGGGAATACTCAAAATAATTGGAGGGGGTTGTTGCTCATAGCAACTAGAAAGATTACAACTATAATTTTTGCTAGATCCAGTTGAAAATCTGGGAGAAACTGATTTCATTGTTCACACTTGTTTTTCAGTTCACCTGCTGATATGAAAAAAGTGTATTTGAAATTATTTAATAAATATTCACAATTGGCTGGGATTGTTTTTCCATGCAAGTTATTCCTTCGGTGAAGTATTTAATGATTGTATCTTCGAAAATGTGTTTTTTGTTTTTTTTCTTTCTACGTAGCTTGTGACGTGTTTTCAAGCATATCAGAAGACATATTTTCCCACTTTTTTAATTTTGTTTTTGCTATGAAACTTATTTCCAGCTGCTAGATGTGTAAAAACAGTGCTTTGATAGCTAATATATTTGCAGTATGAGCCAAAATGTATTCAACCAGTTATAAGTCACCGATAAACTTTAGTAGCATTTAAGTAAAGTAAGATAGAAAGCTACCAGTAATACATTTATATAAAAAAAAAAAGATTGCATATTTTCAGTTCTTACATGGTGTAAGTTATTAATGCAATGTTTACCTGAGGTGTGTCCATGTTGCAAGGAAGAATAAACTGCAGTACAACACACTGTAAAATCAGACAGATACTTACCTTAGAGGCAGGCTCTGTTGCAGTTACATCTCTAACACATCTGGAAGTGTTGGATGCCTAGAGGCCTAGTCTCCCCTTTTTGCGCTGTAGTTCCATCTGGCCCCTGTGTCACTAAGCTGTCCACTAGTGATGTGGGGGCAGGCAGATGGAACCATAATGGAAGGTGGGGGGATTTGCAGCATGGTGGGTGTAGAATTCCAGGCTAAACCTACTGCAACTAGTCTTAAAAATGCTCCCTCCCTATCCTAAAACCTATGCTAACTAACCTGTGTAAAAAAAGATGTATATACTTACCTATTTTCATCCCACTCTGGTTCGGTCACGTGATCCCCTGTGCCAGCCAGTCGCAGCTGCAGGGGAGAGGAGAGAGCACTCAGACAACAGCTGGAATGCCTGGGAGTGGAGAAATCACCCATAGGCTCCCATGGTCCATCCATTGTTGGCATTCCCTCCTTTCCCTTGTAGGTGCAGCTGACACAGGGAGGCCAGATCACGTGACTGGACCGGAGCAGGCTGAAAATAAGTAAGTATATACACCTTACTTTTTAGGAGGGGGGAGGAATAATTTTTAGTATTAGTTATGTTTAGCCTGGAATTCCACTTTAAAGTGGTTGTAACCCCTTACATACAGTTGTGCTCATAAGTTTACATACCCTGGCAGAATTTTTATGATTTCTTAGCCATTTTTCAGAGAATATGAATGATAACACAAAAACTTTTCCTTCACTCATGGTTAGTATTTGGTTGAAGCCATTTATTATCAATCAACTGTGTTTACTCTTTTTAAATCATAATAGCAACAGAAACTACCCAAATGACCCTGATCAAAAGTTTACATACCCCAGTTCTTAATACCGTGTATTGCCCCCTTTAACATCAATGACAGCTTGAAATCTTTTGTAGTATTTGTGGATGAGACTCTTTATCTTCTCAGATGGTAAAGCTGCCCATTCCTCTTGGCAAAAAGCCTCCAGTTCCTGTAAATTCTTGGGCTGTCTTGCATGAACTGCACGTTTGAGATCTCCCCAGAGTGGCTAAATGATATTGAGGTCAGGAAACTGAGGTGGCCACTCCAGAACCTTTATTTTATTCTGCTGTAGCCAATGACAGGTCGACTTGGCCTTGTGTTTTGGATCATTATCATGTTGAAATGTCCAAGTACATCCCATGCGCAAATTTCCTGTGCCTTGGTAGCTCACACATCCCCAAAACATCAGCGATCCACCTCCGTGTTTCACAGTAGGAATGGTGTACCTTTCATCATAGGCCTTGTTGACTCCTCTCCAAATGTAGCATTTATGGTTGTGGCCAAAAAGCTCAATTTTGGTCTCATCACTCCAAATGAATTTGTGCCAGAAGGCTTGAGGCTTGCCTCTGTGCTGTTTGGCATATTGTAAGTGGGATACTTTGTGGCATTTGTGTAGTAATGGCTTTCTTCTGGCGACTCAACCATGCAGCCCATGTTTCTTCAAGTGTCTCCTTATTGTGCATCTTAAAACAGCCACACCACATGTTTTCAGAGAGTACTGTATTTCACCTTAAGTTATTTGTGGGGTTTTTTTTGCATCCCGAAAAATTTTCCTGGCAGTTGTGGCTGAGTTGTGCTGATTGGCATACTCAATTCCTTAGATATCTTTTTATATCCCTTTCCTGTTTTATACAGTTCAACTACCCTTTCCCGCAGATCCTTTGACAATTCTTTTGCTTTCCCCATGACTCAGAATCCAGAAACATCAGTGCGGTACTGGATGAAAGATGCAAGGGACTGTCAAGAGTCCAGAAACTCAATGACCTTTTATACACACACACTGATTATAAGCAAACAGATCACAGGTGAGGATAGTTACCTTTAATAGCCATTCAAACCCCTTTATGTCAACCTATGTGCATGTTATCAGGCGAAAATCACCAGGGTATGTAAACTTTTAATCAGGGTAATTTGGGTAGTTTCTGTTGCCATTATGATTTAAAAAGAGTAAACACAGTTGATTGATAATAAATGACTTCAGACAAACACTAACCATGAGTGAAAATTTTTTTTGTGTTATCATTCATGTTCTCTGAAAAATGGCCAAGAAATCATAAATTCTGCCAGGGTATGTAAACTTATGAGCAAGCACGACTGTATAACCATTGAAGTGACAAATCCTCCTATATACAGTTGCAATAAAAAGTATGTGAACCCTTTTGGAATGATATGGATTTCTGCACAAACTGGTCATAAAATGTGATCTGATCTAAGTCACAACAATAGACAATCACAGTCTGCTTAAACTAATAACACACAAATAATTAAATGTTACCATGTTTTTATTGAACACACTTGTAAACATTCACAGTGCAAGTGGAAAAATTATGTGAACCCTTGAATTTAATAACTGGTTGAACCTCCTTTGGCAGCAATAACTTCAACCAAACGTTCCCTGTAATTGCAGATCAGACATGCACAATGGTTAGGAGTAAATCTTGACCATTCCTCTTTACAGAACTGTTTCAGTTCAGAAATATTCTTGGGATGTCTGGTGTGAATCGCTTTCTTGAGGTCATGCCACAGCAATCGAGTTGAGGTCAGGGCTATGACTGGGCCACTCCAGAAGGCGTATTTTCTTCTGTGTAAGCCATTCTGTTGTTGGTTTACTTCAACGCTTTCGGTCGTTGTCCTGTTGCAACACCCATCTTCTGTTGAGCTTCACCTGGTGGACAGGTGGCCTTAAGTTCTCCTGCAAAATGTCTTGATAAACTTGGGAATTAATTTTTCCTTCAATGATAGCAATCCGTCCAGGCCCTGATGCAGCAAAGCAGCCCCAAACCATGATGCCCCCACCACCATACTTCACAGTTGGGTGAGGTTTTGATGTTGGTGTGCTGTGCCTCTTTTTCTCCACACAGTGTTGTGTGTTTCTTCCAAACAACTCAACTTTGGTTTCATCTGTCCACAGAATATTTTGCTAGTACTGCTGTGGAACATCCAGGTGCTCTTGTGCAAACTGTAAACGTGCAGCAATGTTTTTTTTTGGACAGCAGTGGCTTCCTCTGTGGTATCCTCCCATTAATCCATTCTTGTTTAGTGTTTTACGTATTGTAGATTCGCTAACAGGGATGTTAGCATATACCAGAGACTTTTGTAAGTCTTTAGCTGACACTCTAGGATTCTTCTTCACCTCATTGAGCAGTCTGCGCTGTGCTCTTGCAGTCATCTTTACAGGACGCCCACTCCTAGGGAGAGTAGCAGCAGTGCTGAACTTTCTCCATTTATAGGCAATTTGTCTTACCATGGACTGATGAACAGCAAGGCTTTTGGAGATACTTTTATAACCCTTTCCAGCTTTATGCAAGTCAACAATTCTTAATCGTAGGTTTTCTGAGAGCTCTTTTGTGTGAGGCATCATTCATATTAGGCAATGTTTCAAGCAAAGCAAACCCAGAACAGGTGTGTGTTTTTTATAGGGCAAGGCAGCTGTAACCAACACCTCCAATCTCATCTCATTGATTGGACTCCAGTTGGCTGACACCTCACTCCAATTAGCTCTTGGAGATCTCATTAGTCTAGGGGTTCACATACTTTTCCCACCTGCACTGTGAATGTTTACATGGTGTGTTCAATAAAAAAATGGTAACATTTAATTCTTTGTGTGTTATTAGTTTAAGCAGACTGTGATTGTCTATTGTTGTGACTTAGATGAAGATCAGATCACATTTTATGACCAATTTGTGCAGAAATCCATATCATTCCAAAAGGGTTCACATACTTTCTATTGCAACTGTAAGTTGTACCTGTTTATTTGCAGCCCCCTCTTCTCTAAAGCCTTTGAAAACACACAGTTTACACAGCCTCTCTCAGCTATAGAAAGCAGGGGGTGGGGATCTGATGTCATGCACACTGCAGAGCTAGAGCATAAAATTGTAGTGTAATCTGAGAGTTAAGTGGAGGGAATGGATACCCCCCCTCTTTACATACTGCCATAGAAAAAGCATACAAAGCTGAGGCTATGAGTCACCTGATGTGTGCAGGAGGGGCGTGGGCCATCTCCCCCAAGGCTGTTTTTTTCAACTTGGAGCTTTTTCGGTGACTCGTGCAGATAGCAGAGGGATCAGAGACCAGAAAGGAACCAGATTCAGTGGTCTGGATTCAGGCTAGTAACCCTCTAGTAGTGGGATGTGCTTTGTTGATTTTTCTTGTCTGAGGTTTAGAACCATTTTAACCACTTCAGCCCCGGAGGATTTTACCCCCTTCCTGACCAGAGCACTTTTTTGTGATTTGGCACTGTGTTGATTTAACTGACAATTGCGCAGTCATGCGGCGTTGTACCAAAACTAAATTGACATCCTTTTTTTACCACAAATAGAGCTTTCTTTTGGTGGTATTTGATCGCCTCTGCAGTTTTTATTTTTTGCGCTATAAACAAAAAAAGAGCAACAATTTTGAAAAAAACGCAATATTTTTTACTTTTTGCCATAATAAATATCCCCCAAAAATATATAAAAAAAATTTTTTTTTTCCTCAGTTTAGGCCGACATGTATTCTTCTACATATTTTTGGTAAAAAAAAATCGCAATAAGCGTATATTGATTGGTTTGCACAAAATTTATAGTGTCTACAAAATAGGGGATAGTTTTAAGCATTTTTATTTTTTATTTTTTTTATTAGTAATGGCGGCGATCTGTGATTTTTTTTTTTCGGGACTGCAACATTATGGCTGACACATCGGACATTTTTGACACTATTTTGGGACCACTGTCATTTATACAACAATCGATGCTATAAAAATGCATTGATTACTGTGCAAATGACACTGGTAGTGAATGGGTTAACCACTACGGGGGAGTGAAGGGGTTAAGTGTATCCTAGGGAGAGAGAGCTGTGATCACTGTCCTGTTACTAGGCAGAATGAGGAAATGCTTTGCTTACAAAGGCATCTCCCCGTTCTTCCTCTCTGTGACACGATCGCGGGCACCCGGCGGACATCGAGTCCGCGGGACCCGTGGTCACAAAGAGAGCGGCACACGCCCGCGACACCGCTTCTTAAAGGGAACGTACCTGTATGCCCTTTTGCCTACCAGCGCCATTCTGCCGACGTACATCGGCGTGCGCTGTTCGGAAAGTGGTTTGTAGTGTACATAGATTTGCAAAACAATGGGATAAAGGAATATTAATGAACTTTGTTTTATCTCATGGTTACCGTGAAATTGTGTGAATGCATCAATGCACTGCCTGTTATCTCAGCTTACAGAGCTTGGATTTATTGAATAAGTTTACCAAAAATGTAAATATTGCAGAACATACAACCTCATGCTACATAACTAAGCTCCATTTCCTGCTGAATAAACTAAATTATTAATGTATCTTAAATAGAAAACTATCTTTTTTTTTAACAAGAAAAATGTTTATTCAAATCTTTACATTACAAGCGATTAACATTCACAATCAGTATTATTTACATTACAGTGTGGATTACTACAGAAAACAGTTTGTTGATATCCAAAGGAGAGAGGAGAGCGAGACCCCGACATTACAGTGGGTGTGATAGTGGTTCAATAGGTATGCATTTCAACATGTTACAGAAGGAGGTCCTGGGGGGAGGAGGGGTATGGTAGGGAGCGGGGGGGGGGGGGTGCGTAGGGACCTCACATGAATGGATAGGCCACATATTGTACATGAGTATTAGCAGGCAAGAAAACAAACCAACAATTTATTATTGCGGTACAACTTCAACTTCAAGGCCCAGATCATCATCTACTATCTCCGAGCCCCAGGTATCTATCCATCCTGACCATATTTTATCGAATTTGCTGGGGCAGTTCCTATTAATATAGGTAATTCTATACAGTGGCAGAACAGAATTTAGAACAGAGTGCCAGGAGGACATTGTGGGAGGTGCAGCATCTTTCCAGTGGAGAAATATCTCCTTACGCGCATAGGAGGTGGCATAGCTTAAGAACAACCTAGTGTGTCTGCCCCGAACATTGGTATCAAAGATATTGAGCAGCATCAACTTTGGGTCAGATCCCAGGGTCAGAGAGGTTATCCGGTTAAGACCATCCAGAATCCCCGACCAATAAGCATCAAGGCGTGGGCAGGACCTGACCATGTGGAAGAGGGATGCAGCCTGCAGGTCACATCTGGGACAGGGTACCAGAGTCCCAGGATTCATAAGTGCCAGTCTTCTTGGGGTGAAGTAGACCCTGTGGAGGAACTTGTCCTGCATAAAGCGGTCTCTGGCTGAGCCTGAGATCATATTGGTTACAAAGGTGAATGAATGAATGAATGAATGATTTATAAAGCGCTGCAAATGCGAACTGAATCGCCTCAAGGCGCTGGATGCATTCTCTGATGTCAGCTTCTCAGAAAAGGAAGGTCTTTAGTTTTTTTCTGAAGGCCTGGTGGTTTTCTTCCATGCGGATGTTGGTAGGAAGAGCGTTCCATAGTCGAGGTCCTTGGACTGCGAATCTTCGTTCTCCCTTTGATTTGTAGCGATATTTGGGAATGGTAAGGAGGTTTTGGTTAGCTGATCGAAGACTGCAATTCGGTGTGTAGTGTTTTATTTTCTCGCGGAGATATGGTGGGGCGTTTCCTTGTACGCATTTGTGGGTGAGGCAGAGGGTCTTGAATGTGATCCGTTTCTTCACGGTTAGCCAGTGTAGGCTCTTTAGGGAGGGGGAGATGGATTCCCAGGGTTTTTTTCCTGTTAACAGTCTTGCCGCCGTGTTTTGGATGAGTTGTAAGCACGCAAGCTGATATTGGGGTAGTCCTACGTAGAGCGAATTTGCGTAGTCGAGTCGGGAATTGATTATTGTTCCCACAACTGCCGCTTTGTCCTCTTCTGGGATGAAGGGGATGAGTCTACGTAGTTGGCGGAGGAGATGGTGGGATCCGCTCACCACTGATCCTATTTGCGCATCCATTGTCATTCCTGAGTCAAAAATGACTCAGAGACTCTTGGCTTTGGTGCTTGGGGAGATGGTCTGTCCAAGGATGGTGGGAGGTGTCCATGTAGTCTTTATTTTGGAATTTTTGTTAGCTTGTAGGAGAAGAAGTTCTGTTTTTGATCCGTTGAGTTTGAGGGAGCTAGTGGTCATCCAGTCGTCTATTAAGGAGAGGCATTTCTGTAATTGCTGATGAAGGTCTTTTTGTCCGTTGATACGAAGGTAGAGTTGGGTGTCGTCAGCGTATGAATGGAAGCAAAGATCGGTTTTCCTGATGATATTGAGAAGTGGGCGGATGTATATGTTGAATAGTACTGGTGACAAGGGTGATCCTTGAGGGACTCCGCAGGAGACTGCCCGGGTTTCCGAGGTGAATGTTCCTAGTTTTACTGTCTGGGAGCGATTCTCTAAGAAGGATGTAAACCATTTTAGAGCAGAACTTGTAGCTCCTGCTACTTCAGCGAGGCGGACAAGTAAAGTATTGTGGTTCACTGTGTCGAATGCTGCGCTGAGGTCTAACAGTACCAGGAGACTCTGTTCTCCGTCGTCTGCTGCTTCAAGGGCGTCGTCCCATATTTTGAGAAGTGCTGTTTCTGTGCCATGGCCTGGGCGGAAGCCTGATTGCAGAGGGTCCAGGAGGAGGTGTGTGTCCAGGTGGCGTTGTAGCTGTTGTACTACCGCTTTCTCCATAATCTTGGAGATGGCGTTGAGGCTAGTTATTGGTCTGCGGCAGTTAGGGTCCTTAGGGTCGAGATTGGCTTTCTTTAGCAGAGGTTTGACGATGCCTTGCTTGAGGGAGGTTGGCACAGTCCCTTCTTTTAATGATTGATTTATGAGCTGTGTTAGGATAGGGGCCAAGATGTCGGAACATTCTTTAAGCAGTTTAGTGGGGATGATGTCGTTCGGTGATGTGCTGTCTCGAAGGCTTCTGATGATGTTTTTGGTTGTGTCTATGGTGATTGGGGACAAAGGTGGATATACAGGCGCCCCAGTCCTCCTCAGTCAGGTCAGGAATGTCTACCCTCCATTTGTCTAAGATTTTTTCAAATTTTTTGGTGGGAGTTATGGATAGTCAGAAGTATAGGGAGGATAAGGGTTTGTCTATTGTCTTGGCAATAAGTAATCCCTCTACAGAGTCTGAATCTAGGGTGACAGAAGGTGGGAACTGCTTCCGATATGCATGGCAAAGTTAATAGCATAGGAACAGCATCCACCCCAGGCAACAGATACGCCTCCCTGAGGTCGGGGAACGAATGTAATTTACCGCCGGAGACAATATGTTTGAGGTTCACTATCCCTTTCCCTGCCTAGACCTGTGGGTCGGGAACTTTGCTCATATGCAGGAGATTTGGGTTACCACATAGGGGAATGTGGGGGAAAAACGTCTCGGGGGGGGGGGGGGCTAAAGCGAGTCCTAGCCCTGTGCCACACCAAAATTGTTGTGTGCATCAGGTCTGTAATACCGGGATGAGGTCTCGGACACCTGAGGAGCAGGTTACTGATGGAAGAGTATGACCCCATTATGGCCGCTTCCAGGGTTACCGCTGGGTTATCTTTGGGTTGAGAAGAACACCACCTGACTGTTACCAGGACCGCCGCCCAGAAGTAAGCCTGGAAGTCGGGGAGGGAGACACCGCCCTGAGTGATAGGGAGCTGCAGAGTGGAGATGGCCAAACGTGGGGGCCTTCCATTCCATACAAAGGAGGATCTAATACTGTACCTTTTAGTTTGGCAAATAATTAGGCTGGGGGTATTAGGGAGTAGTTACGGAAGAAGTAGAGGAATTTAGGCAGGTATACCATCTTAACAAGGTTCACTCTACCCACTGGCGAAAGAGGGAGTGACCTCCAGGCAACGCATTTCTGTAAAAAGGTCTTAAGCAGCAGCATGACGTTTTGCTCGAAGTATGAGGACAAAGGAGTTTTAATCATCACCCCCAGATATTTAAACTCGGATGTCCAGTTCAAGGAGGTACACGTTGGTGGGTGTTGGCCCGACGCGTGCAGCGCGAAGACGAGTGACTTCCCCCAGTTGACCCTGATGCCCGAGAATGAGCTGAACACATCAATGATGTGAAGGGCTAGTGGGAGGGAAGAAATGTCTTTCAGAAATAGAAGGGTATCGTCTGCGTATAAGGATATTTTGTCCATGACCGCCCTCACCCAAATTCCCTCAACCGAGGGGGCGGATCTAATACCGGCCGCCAGAGGTTCCATGGGTAGTGCAAATAGGCTGGGGGAGATCGGGCAATCCTGTCTAGTACCCCTGGTCAGGGGAAAGGAGATGACAGTGAGTTATTAGTGTGTATACGGGCCGTGGGGTTGTGACAGATCAATTGAACCCATCTAATGAACCGAGGACCAAATCCAAACTTACGCAAGACAGCCCAGAGGTAGCGTCACTCCACTGAGGCCTTCCCGGCATCTAGGGAGGCCACTACCTCAGGACTGTCCCGTCTGCCCAGGAGAGATGTGTGAGGAGGCATCAGATGTTGATATCAGTTCCCCTACCTGGCATAAATCTGGATTGATCTGCATGCACCAGCACGGTGATTACTGTGTTCAGTCATCCAGCTAAGACCTTAGCCAACAGTTTGGCATCCACATTTAGGAGAGATATTGGCCGGTACGAAGAACACTGCTCCGGGGTTTTACCAGGCTTGAGAAGGACCACAATGATTGCCTCAGCCATGGTTGGGGGGAGACACTCCTCCTCCATGGCTGTTTGTAGCATGAGCCTGAAGGTGGGGAGCAACTCCTCCCCACATGTTTAAAAAGTTCAGCAAAGATGCCATCCGGACCCGGCGTTTTACCATTTTGCCACTGCCCGTTGAAGCTCCTCCAGCGTAATAGGGCCATCTAGTGCATCTCTGAAGGTAGATGTCAAGCAAGGCAGCTCTATCTCCTCCAGGTATGCTGTTAGCTCCTCATCTGTGGTTACCATTCCGGAGCTGTACAGCTCTTGATAGAACGATGCAAATCGGGCATTAATGGAAGTAGGGTCAGTTAGCAGCGACCCATCAGAGTCACATATAGCGGATATAGTCATAGGTGAGGAGCTCTCCGTAGCCAGGCACGCCAGCATACTACCAGTTTTTCCCCATGTTCAAATATGCGTAGGGATTGATGTAGAAACTTGGTTTTAGTGGCAGATGTTCGGAGCAGAAGGACATCCCTCAGTGCTGCCTGAAAATCAGATTATACCCTGGAAGCCCTTGATGCGGAATATTCCACCTCAAGTGGAGCTACCCTTTCTTCGGCCTTCAGTATGTCCTCCCTCAGATCTCTGCGGATCCTACGGATATGAGACTGCAGGCTGCCTCTGCAGAAGGCTTTGAATGCATCCCAGGATGTGGTCAAAGATACAGAGTGGTCACGGTCCTGCCAGTAGTGAAACGCCTCAGATCTATATGGCTCAGAGACCCTTGAGTCTGACAACCAAAACCTGGACATTGGCCACAAACTGTCCCCCCATGTGGTGGACACGCTCAACTTTAAGGCAAGAGGAGCATGGTCCGATATGCCGCGGGGCAGAATGGAGATGTCCCGAACCCTAGAAAGGACAGACCCCCCCAGCATAGGCAGGGTCTATGCGCGAGAAGGTTTTATGTGCAGTGGAGTGGCATGTGTAGGCTCGTTGATGGGGATAGCGCCATCTCCACATGTCAGTCAAGTTAAAGGCTTCTCCAGGCGAGCAGCTCCGAGGGTGAGCCCGCCCCGGCAGATAGTCTGTCCATCCCAGGGTCCAGGACCATGTTGAAATCTCCAAGAATCACCACATTATCTGTAGCGTATGCAGCTTGGAGATCAATTGGTTGAGTAATCTCATGGAGGGCGGGGGGGGGGGTAGATACAGTCCCACCACCACCAACTCTAATCTGTCCACCATAGCATGCAAAATAACATACCGGCCATCCGGGTCCAGCTCCAGCGCCATCAGTCTAAATGTGAGGGATTTGTGAATTAGGATGCTGACTCCTCGGGAGTAATTGGTATATGTGAAATGGTAGTGGTGTCTCTTAAGACTCAAGAGTTTACTGCTTACTAAGTGAGTCTCTTGTAGAATACAAATCTGGGGATGGTATGTATTGAGAAAATGGAAGACCAGTGACCTTCACAGAGGAATTCAGGCCCCTGGTGTTCCACGATACTATGTTGCAGCCATAGGCATCTGGTATTGTGAATTTAAGCTGGAGCATCCACACTGGGCCCAGGAGCAGACCCCAGACCTCCTCACATGACAGGGTATGCAACCCCAGGTATCCCGGGTTATAGATGAATACATCACTTGTAAAAATACAATAATAGAAAAAATTGTAACAAAACAGTCCCAACCAAACATGCCACCCCGCCAGCCCCAGCCCCAACCTTGGGGAGGTTTAGGGTCTCAACTCAAAACAGAGGCAAACACGCCTTCAAGGGGGAACGTGTGTCCACAGTCCAGCGATCAGATGGTGCACATTTAGTCCTCTGTTTGGGACCGGATCAAATATGTGCAGTCTCCCAGCAGTCGCTAGGGGTACAAACTTGAACAGTATCATTGCATGGGCTGCCAAACTTGATAGCCTTGGCCATGGGGGGGAAGGGAAGGGAGGAGGATGAAAAGGTATTTAGTTTGACCTCCAAACAGGGTTCCCAACTAGGCCATAGAGATGTTAGAAAATAACATCTCCCATCCCCTGGGAGCCATGGGATCAGTTGTGTGCTGGCGTGCGGGATCTTTTAGGCTCAATGAACAGATCGAGGGTCAGTGCACAAAAAGGCAGGTTAATAAGGCAGTGATTCTCCATCTTCTACCCGCAGTCTGGCCGGGAATAGCAGGATATATTTAATATGCTTGGAGCGGCGTCTGGCTCTCACCGCATCGTAGGATTTCCGTTGCCTCTGAGTTTCCAGCGCATAATCTGGAAAGATCAGGAGTTTGGCATTTTCAAAACGCAATTCGCCTTGTGATCTCGCTTCCTTCATCACCAGGTCACATAAGTGGAGCAGCTTAACCACTTGACGACCGCCTCACGCTGATGTACGTCAGCAGAATGGCATGGGCAGGCAAAATCACGTACCTGGTACGTGATTGCCTTCCCGCGGGCGGGGGGGTCCAATCGGACCCCCCCCCGGTGCCTGAGGCGGTCGCGTTGGTCTGGCAGCAATCAGAGATGAGGGGGAGGCCATCCGATCGTGGCCCCCCCTCGCGATCGCTCCCAGCCAATGAGAATCCTCCCCTGCCTGTGTGTAGTACACACAGGCAGAGGATGTGATGTCATCTCTCCTCGGCTCGGCAGTTTCCGTTCCGGCGCCGAGGAGAGAAGACTGTAATGTAAGTGCACAAACACACACAGTAGAACATGCCAGGCACACTTTACACCCCCGATCCCCCCCCGATCGCCCCCCGATCACCCCCCAATCACACACCCCCCCCCCCGTCACACTGACACCAAGCAGTTTTTTTTTTTCTGATTACTGCATGGTGTCAGTTTGTGACAGTTACTGTGTTAGGGCAGTTAGTATTAGCCCCCTTTAGGTCTAGGGTACCCCCCTAACACCCCCTAATAAAGTTTTAACCCCTTGATCACCCCCTATCGCCAGTGTCACTAAGCAATCATTTTTCTGATCGCTGTATTAGTGTCGCTGGTGACGCTATTTAGGGACGTAAATATTTAGGTTCGCCATCAGCGTTTTATAGCGACAGGGACCCCCATATACTACCTAATAAATGTTTTAACCCCTTGATTGCCCCCTAGTTAACCCTTTCACCACTGATCACCGTATAACCGTTACGGGTGACGCTGGTTAGTTTGTTTATTTTTTATAGTGTCAGAGCACCCGCCGTTTATTACCGAATAAAGGTTTAGCCCCCTGATCGCCCGGCGGTGATATGCGTCGCCCCAGGCAGCGTCAGATTAGCGCCAGTACCGCTAACACCCACGCACGCAGCATACGCCTCCCTTAGTGGTATAGTATCTGAACGCATCAATATCTGATCCGATCAGATCTATACTAGCGTCCCCAGCAGTTTAGGGTTCCCAAAAACGCAGTGTTAGCGGGATCAGCCCAGATACCTGCTAGCACCTGCGTTTTGCCCCTCCGCCCAGCCCAGCCCAGCCAAGTGCAGTATCAATCGATCACTGTCACTTACAAAACACTAAACACATAACTGCAGCGTTCGCAGAGTCAGGCCTGATCCCTGCGATCGCTAACAGTTTTTTTGGTAGCATTTTGGTGAACTGGCAAGCGCCAGCGGCCTAGTACACCCCGGTCGTAGTCAAACCAGCACTGCAGTAACACTTGGTGACGTGGCGAGTCCCATAAGTGCAGTTCAAGCTGGTGAGGTGGCAAGCACAAGTAGTGTCCCGCTGCCACCAAGAAGAAGACAAACACAGGCCCGTCATGCCCATAGTGCCCTTCCTGCTGCATTCGCAAATCCTAATTGGGAACCCACCACTTCTGCAGCACCCGTACTTCCCCCATTCACATCCCCAACCAAATGCAGTCGGCTGCATGAGAGGCATTTTCTTTATGTCCTCCCGAGTACCCCTACCCAACGAACCCCCCCCCAAAAAGATGTTGTGTCTGCAGTAAGCGCAGATATAGGCGTGACACCCGCTATTATTCTCCCTCCTGTCCTGACAATCCTGGTCTTTGCATTGGTGAATGTTTTGAACGCTACCATACACTAGTTGAGTATTAGCGTAGGGTACAGCATTGCACAGACTAGGCACACTTTCACAGGGTCTCCCAAGATGCTATCGCATTTTGAGAGACCCCGAGCCTGGAACCGGTTACCGTTATAAAAGTTACAGTTACAAATACAGTGTAAAAAAAAAAAAAAAAAAAAACACAAAAAAAAAATATAAAATAAAAAAAAATAGTTGTCGTTTTATTGTTCTCTCTCTCTCTCTCTCTCTCTCTCTCTATTCTCTCTCTATTGTTCTGCTCTTTTTTACTGTATTCTATTCTGCAATGTTTTATCATGTTTGCTTTTCAGGTATGCAATTTTTTATACTTTACTGTTTACTGTGTTTTATTGTTAACCATTTTTTTGTCTTCAGGTACGCCATTCACGACTTTGAGTGGTTATACCAGAATGATGCCTGCAGGTTTAGGCATCATCTTGGTATCATTCTTTTCAGCCAGCGGTCGGCTTTCATGTAAAAGCAATCCTAGCGGCTAATTAGCCTCTAGACTGCTTTTACTCTGCCAGACTGCAGACTAGCCTCTAGACTGCTTTACGTGTTTTTCTCTGGCTCTCCTGTCTCAACAGGGAACCTGAGAATGCAGCCAGTGATTCAGCCAGCTGACCATAGAGCTGATCAGAGACCAGAGTGGCTCCAAACATCTCTATGGCCTAAGAAACCGGAAGCTACGAGCATTTTATGACTTAGATTTCGCTGGATGTAAACAGCGCCATTGGGAAATTGGGAAAGCATTTTATCACACTGATCTTGGTGTGGTCAGATGCTTTGAGGGCAGAGGAGAGATCTAGGGTCTAATAGACCCCAATTTTTTCAAAAAAGAGTACCTGTCACTACCTATTGCTATCATAGGGGATATTTACATTCCCTGAGATAACAATAAAAATGATTTTTTTTTAAAAATGAAAGGAACAGTTTAAAAATAAGATAAAAAAGCAAAAAAATAATCAAGAAAAAAAAAAAAAAAAAGCACCCCTGTCCCCCCCTGCTCTCGCGCTAAGGCGAATGCAAGCGTCGGTCTGGCGTCAAATGTAAACAGCAATTGCACCATGCATGTGAGGTATCACCGCGAAGGTCAGATCGAGGGCAGTAAGTTTAGCAGTAGACCTCCTCTGTAAATCTAAAGTGGTAACCTGTAAAGGCTTTTAAAGGCTTTTAAAAATGTATTTATTTTGTTGCCACTGCACGTTTGTGCGCAATTTTAAAGCATGTCATGTTCGGTATCCATGTACTCGGCCTAAGATCATCTTTTTTATTTCATCAAACATTTGGGCAATATAGTGTGTTTTAGTGCATTAAAATTTAAAAAAGTGTGTTTTTTCCCCAAAAAATGCATTTGAAAAATCGCTGCGCAAATACTGTGTGAAAAAAAAAAAATGAAACACCCACCATTTTAATCTGTAGGGCATTTGCTTTAAAAAAATATATAATGTTTGGGGGTTCAAAGTAATTTTCTTGCAAAAAAAAAATTTTTTTTCATGTAAACAAAAAGTGTCAGAAGGGGCTTTGTCTTCAAGTGGTTAGAAGAGTGGGTGATGTGTGACATAAGCTTCTAAATGCTGTGCATAAAATGCCAGGACAGTTCAACCCCCCCCCAAATGACCCCATTTTGGAAAGTAGACACCCCAAGCTATTTGCTGAGAGGCATGTCGAGTCCATGGAATATTTTATATTGTGACACAAGTTGTGGGAAAGAGACAATTTTTTTTTTTTTTTGCACAAAGTTGTCACTAAATGATATATTGCTCAAACATGCCATGGGAATATGTGAAATTACACCCCAAAATGCATTCTGTTGCTTCTCCTGAGTACGGGGATACCACATGTGTGAGACTTTTTGGGAACCTAGCCGCATACGGGACCCCAAAAACCAAGCACTGCCTTTAGGCTTTCTAAGTGCGTAAATTTTTAATTTCACTCCTCACTGCCTATCACAGTTTCGGAGGCCATGGAATGCCCAGGTGGCACAAACCCCCCCCCCCAAATGACCCCATTTTGGAAAGTAGACACTCCAAGCTATTTGCTGAGAGGTATAGTGAGTATTTTGCAGACCCCACTTTTTGTCACAAAGTTTTGAAAATTGAAAAAAGAAAAAAAAAAATTTTTTTCTTGCCTTTCTTCATTTTCAAAAACAAATGAGAGCTGCAAAATACTCACCATGCCTCTCAGCAAATAGCTTGGGGTGTCTACTTTCCAAAATGGGGTCATTTGGGGGGGTTTTGTGCCATCTGGGCAGAAAAGGAAAAGACACTGGAGAGAAGGAAAGGAATTGCTGCTCACCCCTTAGGTATTGAAACAAAAAAGGGAGAGAAGGTTTTCCCCACAACGGGGTTTTTAGGCAGCACAGTAATGGATGTAGTCAGTATTGTATGAAAAAATATAACAATTTTATTAGAAGCTATACCATAAAAGTTAAAAACGATGAGCTCCAGTGGGGAGTACTTAAAAACTAAATGGCTGAACATACATTGGCAGACATATATTCATAACAAAATTCCTATCATGAACATAAGACCTGACGCGTTTCAACCCTTAATAGTTGGGGTCTTCTTCGGAGGTTCGGTCTGCTAGAGAGAACATATAAATAGCATTGGTATATCCATACATAACTTTCATTATATAACAGTAACTACATTCATGATGTAATGCACCAATACAGTATAGTTACCAAATAGTGTATGTCCAACAGGAGAAAGAAACTTCCCACATGGAGATCCCTTAAAAAAAATATGCTGTGTTTCTCTCCCAACCCAAGGGAGAGCTCCGGATGCCTCCACCGCCACCTCAACCCAGACCGGGGTAGTGAGAGGCAAAGTGACTTGCGAGAGGCCACACACTTGGGCACCGCCCACCAAAGCAAACAACCGGCCGACGAGCGCAACAACCACCTAGGATGAGAAATTGATGAGACAGACTAAGTATACACCCAAGAAATAATAATCAGATTTTTTGTGGACAGAAGCAACCACCAAGGGACCAGAGTCACCCATCTGTAGTATCTATAGTACATGTGGTTCAGGCCAAACCAAAAGGAGTTTCCAACCATATTTATATGGTATGTCTTTGGAGGCTAATAGGATAAATAGTATATAACTATGAAAATATTGGCAAAATACTCTTTTTAAATGAAAAAAGGTGGGGTAGTGAAGGGTGTGGGAAAAAAAGGAAAAGATGTGAAAATGGTAGGAGCATGAAATCATCATGCAAAGAAAAAGTGAAGTATATAGGGAGGGTGTGTGCAGTGAAGTGTGAGCAAGGAGGTGATGGGGGGGGGTGGGGTGGGGGGGGGAGAAACAATTAGTGATGAGGTGCACACATATTTATTACCTCAATAAGGGCTAGCCATTGTATGTAACTGCATCAAAGTGCCCCATGAAGACTAGACTGACACCTGTTTGCCAACCCGGGATTGGTCACAGGTCATGTGGGACTCAGAAGGTTAGTATCCAAACCTAAGTCCACTAGTCTAGAAACAAAACAAAAGGAAAGAATGTTTTTGTATCTATGGAAAAGTACAAGCACACTATGATCATGAGTAGTCAGACAATAAAAAAAAAAAAAAATCAATAGCAGATAACAGGGTCAACAGGCCCTGATTGCATGGGGTAAAACAATGATGCAGAAGCATAAGGCTGGAAGGGTGTACTTACTGGGTAGTGACCACAGATAGTGGCAAGGAGTGATAGCAGACAACGGAAGGTGTGTATGATCCTCCAGGTAGGGAAGGGATTGTGAGTCTATTGCCAATAACATTTATATATCCTTGATTGATTAGGGGTGTGCATAGCCTGTCCCACCCCATCCCAGGTGTGTCCAGTCAGCCAGCAGCTGCGTGGGGGGCAGCATGGCCGCCATTCAGGCAGCCGTGTGTGGCCTCCCCGGCGTCCAGGAAGAGCGTCAGCCCCGAAGTCTCGTCATTCTCGTCGAAATCTCGCGATACTCATGACGTCACGTCGCACGCGCGGGGCCCCGCGCATGCGCAGTGGCGAAGAGTATCCGAGAATGTTCAGGGACGCCGCCGGCAAGGAGGAATGGATCCCCAGTGCGGCGCTCGGTGGCCACCCGAGCGCCAAACGGGGAATGAAGGGGGGGGGGAGGAGCCGTCTAATCGTGTCGGCCCATTTCCCCCCCCCCTCCTTGCCGGGAAGGCACATCACCAATCACCCCCGCACTAGGAGCGATGGCGGAGAGAGCACCAGCGCCCCCCCTGGCTGGAGGGAAACAGACACACATTCAATATACAGAGAACATTGTATTTTAAACTTATCATTGTTGGATTCATATTGCTGTTAATACATTGCATACAAATAAGAAGAGCGTCAGTAAAAAAGGAGAAATTCAATCATATGCAATTGGTAACCTCATAGCATCAAATTGAAAGGTAGAAAATCAATAAGTCAAAAGAACAAAACAATATGAAATAAAAATAAAGTATACAAAAAATATATAGAATATATCAAAAAATCAAATCAAAAATATAATAACACCAGAGGCAAAAGAGAGGAGGGGGGGGGGGTGGAGGGGGGAGGGGGGGGGGAGGGAGGGAAGAAGAAAAGGGAAGGAGGGCAAGACTGGATCCTAGCAATGAGATACTGATTATTGGACTGCTTTAGGTCATATTCCACTCTCAAACAGTCCAGAGAAAGGGAATATACCTATTGTGTTTTACCGGAGACAAAGCCCTTTAGGAATGGAGCAAAAGAGATAGCATCGTTTAGTCCTGGGAAAGAGGTGGAATTTAGTTTAAATATCCACCTCTGTTCATGCTGCAATAGGATTTTGTTCCAGTCGCCGCCTCGCGTCGGTATATGAACTCGATCGAGTGCGGCGAAAGATACTTTAGGCATTCTGTAATTGTGGGTTTCCATCACATGTCGCCCAAGTGGCAAGTACGGATTACTGATTTGCATGTGATAGATATGTTTGGATATGCGTCGATGGAACTCTTGTTTGGTCTTACCGACGTAGTGTGCCCCACATTCGCAAGACATGAGGTACACTACGCCCCGCGTTTGACAGTTGGTGAAGTGTGATGGTTTAAAAATTGTTCCATTTGGAACATCTGGGCATTCCATGGCCTCCGAAACTGTGATAGGCAGTGAAGAGTGAAATCAAAAATGTACACCCCTAGAAATCCTGAAGGCGGTGATTGGTTTTCGGGGCCCCGTACGCGGCTAGGCTCCCAAAAAGTCCCACAAATGTGGTATCCCCATACTCAGGAGAAGCAGCTAAACGTATTTTGGGGTGCAATTCCACATATGCCCATGGCCTGTGTGAGCAATATATCATTTAGTGACAACTTTGTGCAAAAAAAAAAAAAAATTGTCACTTTCCCGCAACTTGTGTCAAAATATAAAATATTCCATGGACTCAACATGCCTCAAAGCAAATAGCTTGGGGTGTCTACTTTCCAAAATGGGGTCATTTGGGGGGGGGTTTGTGCCATCTGGGCATTTTATGGCCTTCAAAACTGTGATAGGTAGTGAGGAGTAAAATCAAAAATTTACGCCCTTAGAAATCCTGAAGGCGGTGATTGGTTTTCGAGGCCCTGTACGCGGCTAGGCTCCCAAAAAGTCCCACACATGTGGTATCCCCATACTCAGGAGAAGCATCTGAATATATTTTGGGGTGCAATTCCACATAGGCCCATGGCCTGTGTGAGCAATATATCATTTAGTGACAACTTTTTGTAATTTTTTTTTTGTCATTATTCAATCACATGGGACAAAAAAAATTAATATTCAATGGGCTCAACATGCCTCTCAGCAATTTCCTTGGGGTGTCTACTTTCCAAAATGGGGTCATTTGGGGGGGTTTGGTACCGCCCTGCCATTTTAGCACCTCAAGAAATGACATAGGCAGTCATAAACTAAAAGCTGTGTAAATTCCAGAAAATGTACCCTAGTTTGTAGACGCTATAACTTTTGCGCAAACCAATAAATATACGCTTATTGACATTTTTTTTACTAAAGACATGTGGCCGAATACATTTTGGCCTAAATGTATGACTAAAATTGAATTTATTGGATTTTTTTTATAACAAAAAGTAGAAAATATAATTTTTTTTCCAAATTTTCGGTCTTTTTCCATTTATAGCGCAAAAAATAAAAACGGCAGAGGTGATCAAATACCATCAAAAGAAAGCTCTATTTGTGGGAAGAAAAGGACGCAAATTTCGTTTGGGTACAGCATTGCATGACCGCGCAATTAGCAGTTAAAGCGACGCAGTGCCAAATTGGAAAAAGTCCTCTGGTCCTTATGCAGCATAATGGTCCGGGGCTGAAGTGGTTAAAGATGAAAGTGTGGGGCGGTGCTCCCTGGGGCCCTCTGGTGGAGGGTATGCAGTGGGCCCTCTCCACAGTAAAAATTGGAGAAAAACGTGCTGAGGGGAGCAGTTGTAGTAAGTGTTCAGCAAAGGTAGTGGGGTCTGCACCCTCAGCCCCTTCAGGAAGGCCCAAGATGCGCAAATTATTCCTTCCATTGCGATTTTCTGCATCTTCAGCCCGGGCCTCCAGTGCCTTAACTTTAGTCTTTAGGGTATGCAGGTTAGCCCCATGGTCACGTACCGTGTCTTCGGTCTGGGAGACCCTCTGTTCCACCTCAGTCATTTGGCCACGGAAGGTATCAAAGTCCTTTCTGATGAATTCCACATTGGCCTGTATATGATCCACCTTGTCAGTCAAGGTAGTTATGCATGACCGCTTTAAAATCGGTCGCCGTAGAAGGCAGACATTCGGGGTCCTCGGCCTGGTTCTCCATTCGGGCAGGAGTTTTAGGCGAGGCTGCAGCCTTGCCTGCAATGTCAGGCGCTGCGGCCTTTTTTCGGGATTTTGCCTGGGATTTTCGCCTGTGCATGCCCCGGAGAGGCTACTGAGGCTGGGGGAACACAGGAGCGCCGTTTGGTGTGGGTCTGCACCCGATAATTGTAGGATTCAGCGCCGGTCCTTGGGAGCTCAGACACTACACGTCTGCTCCCAGCACCATTCTGGACACACCCCCCAAAAAACTATCTTTAGATAGATTTTTACTCCAAAAGCATTTTATTAAAATAAATTGGATGAAAATCCCAAAAATCTGATTTAAATAAAAAAAATCAGATTTTTTTTTTGATTTTTTTAAAAAAATAATTGATTTTTATCCACCCTGGGTTATTCACAAATAGTGTGTTTTTGTGCTTTTTCGAAACTAATGCACAAAATAGACAAAAATGAATGGTAGAAAAAAATTGATAATGGATGAGTTTGTTATTAAAAATGAATGAGTGTTCCTAAGAGCTATGAGGCAAAAACACAAATAAAAAATCATTAGCAATCTTTATCATATAGTCAGGCTCAGGCCAAATACACATGCCACTAGCATTCTCACCCTCAGAGGAAGTCGGAAGGGCAAAATGTCAGGGTGTGACTATGCGGCGACAGGAATTAACATCAGAGCGCTGGCCGTAAGTGACTTTAAGCCCGATCCTGGTAGTGTGGTGAGATGCGGCTAGTGGCATGTGTATGCGGCCAGAGACTATATAATAAAGATTGCTAATGATTTTTAACTTATTTGTGAGTACCATTTTAAGGGGTTTGTTGTATAATAACGTTTTTTACAACTGGATTATGCTATGAGGATCGTTTGCTCTTTTAAGTTTGAGTTCCAATCCAATAAAGACTGTCCGAGTGAGGAGCGCGAACGAGAGGCTATATCTACACTGTGGTTGGATTAACAGGTGTTTTGTGCCGATCTGTCAAAGGAGAGACAATAATATGTGGGGAGTGCGGTGACGAGATATCTGGTTTATGGACTTGTTTGGAGCACATGATTATCACTGGAGGTGGTGGTGTAGTGTCTAAATGTTATATGAAGTGCTAGAGCGCTGCTAGAGTGTTAGTTTGATAGCGAGGTTCTCTGAAACTTTGACCTGCCCTTGCTCAGCCCCACTTACCACAGCTCCCAAGGCTGGGGCCTTTATGGACAGAAGCACCTCTTGGCCTGAGTTTGGGAAAGGTTATGCACTTTAAACCGATTAAACCTTACTTTATTGCAGTGTTTTTTAACTCAAGTACCCAGTTAATGTTGACAGGATTTCCTTCACCATGAATAGGTCTTGCTTGGTAAATACAACAGTTGTTTCTCTAAACAATACCTGTTGGGAGTACTAGAGGGCAGGAGTTTAGACAGTAAACACTGCTGATATGTTTTACAGAAGAAGGATGTCAGGAATATGTAGATGCTCTTGTTCATTTTGGGTTGATAAGCTGGCACGGAGCCCAGAAATGATCAGAGCTGCAACAGTGAATTGGGGGGTCTCCCCTGGCTATGCAGTGTAGGAGAAGATTGTGTGGCTCACAAGACCGGATAAACAGAATTACAAATATTTTCTTGGATAATTTGGCTTAGAAATTAAAGCAGATCTAACCCTAATTTTATTATATATAATTAGCTAAAGTACTGTTTATCATAAACTATAGCCATATCCTTTTTCTTATAAAATACTGTCCATGGAGTGATTATTTGCATGCAGTCTTTCTGTGTCCAAGGGTGTTCATCTGTCCCTAACGGCAGATAATTGATCCAAGTGTGATTACATGCGGTCATAGGCTGCCTGTCAACATGTCAAGTAAATTGTACAGGCTTTCCAGTGGCAACTGAATGCATACACCTGTGGTTCCAGTTTTACAAACTCTGAAAGCTGTTAGTGAAAAATGATAACCTTCAGATTTTTTGTCTAAATTACTTATTTACAGTTTTGCATACCTTAGATTCGCACTGTTTCACAAAAAGGCACAATTAAAAATGTACAAATATTTCTGATTTATTAACTCAATACAGTTTTAGCTTTTATATTTAGCAGTAATTACATTTTCTAAGTTTTGCTGTATTTGTGTCTGTTAATAATGAATTTAGTGTACTTTTAGTGAAAATATTGTTTTGATAAACATTTGCACAAGTATCATTGAGCCTAAAAAATCCTTATCCCTGCACTCTATATATGTCAACAGTTGCTGGTTTTAATTAAGTTCTTCTTTAAGGTAGGCTCAGTCAGGTGATATTTTTTTATGTGCAGTAAAGCATATGTAAATAAAAGTTTTTGATTTTCAAAAATGATCTTAGAAGGAGCAGCCTAGAGACATGCTGTACTACACCCAAAAGCTGTCTGACTCCAATGGCCCTCCTGTCCCTGATGCCCTGGCTTTAGGTACTTCTCCTGAGCCTGTTAACCAGGAGGACACCAGCATACTGGATGACACTGTGCCCCTTGAGTCACCGTCTGATCCTTTCCCTGACCTGTTTGACATGCCTACAGAAGATAGTCCTCAGCCCACGCTCAGTGAAATATTACATGCAGTTTACAAATGTACAGATTTGGTGGACGACCTTAATGAGCACTTTGGGGGGCTAAAGGAAGCTGTGTCCCTCCTTCGCCAAGACCTTCAAAAGATCAGGGAGAGGACTACCACTATGGGCTGGGTCAGCACCCTGGAGGACCAGATGCCCCCTTTGGCCAGGGATGTAAGAATGGCCAGGGATGTAAGAATGGCTGCACAACAAGTAATCCAATCCAATAACAAAATAGATGACATGGAAAATCGCCTAAGGCGTAACAACATCTGAATAGTGGGGGTCCTCGAAAAAGGTGGAGGGCCAGGACCCCACCACATTCGTTGAGGGTTGGTTACAGGAGGTGTTTGGCAAGGAGGCCTTACTCCCTTGTATGTAGTGGAACGGCCCACAGGACACCTCCTCTGCCTCTCTCGCAAGGCAATTATCCTAGATCAATGCTTGCTAGGCTTCTGAACTACAAGGATCGAGAAATTGTGCTGCAACTAGCCAGGGAGAAAGGCACCATACAACACAATGGCACTAAAGTATCCTTCTTTCCTGACTTTTCCGTGGAGGTGCAGCACAGAAGATCAAAATTTGCTGATGTTAAAAAACTACTCCATGGGCTCCAGCTAACATATGCTATGCTATTCCTGGCCAAATTAAGGGTCATGGGGAGAGGCCAATCTCATTTCTTTGAAAATGCATCTGATGCGGCCCTATGGCTAGACGAGAACGAACAGGATCTACGTGCCTGTTGATTTTCTACTGCCTTCTGACATGATTCGACTGGCTAATGTTTAAGTGCCCTGTGTGCATACGACATCCTTCTGGAAACCAAGTTCCACGATCAATTAGAGGGATCAACCCTGACAAGTTGACCGAGGTCGGGTTCTTTGAATCTCCCTATATGGGAATGTTTATTCTAGTTAGTTTTGCTGCGTGGTTACGCAAAACTGTTAAACTCCGGATAAGTGTACTATTCCAGTGTTCTTCTCTACCACATGGCATACCCTGCTTGCTACAGTTTCCTTTTGGTGCATATGGATGCTGCTACATCTTTTGTTTTATACCCCTCTGAGACTTGTTCTTTTTACCATGTGCTCTCTTGCCATGATACCTTCAACTTTTTATTATGTCTTCTACACCTTTAATCTCCTGGAATGTTTGAGGAGTTAATGATCCGTTGAAACGAACTATGAATTCCTCATATCTGTGCAAGTTCCACCCTGCCATCATAGGCCTTCAGGAGACCCACCTCACAAGGGATGCTGTGACTTGCCTGCAATATCCCTGGGTTGGTAAGGCGTATCACTCCACTCACTCTGCCTACTCTCGCGGGGTGTGTTTTGATGCATAAGGCTCTAGCTTATCAAGAATTGTGGACTCATCTGGTCGATTTGTCTTTTTATACTGCAAACTGTTCAGTTTAACCATGTTTTTAGCATATGTATATATTCTTCACCCATTCTCACGGCTACTAAACCTGATGTACCCGTCTTAATTATAGGTGACTTTAACTGTTATCTAGATCCTGGGTTTGATAGGAACCCCCATGTGTCCCCCCCAGCAGGAGGCAGAAGCTGAGGTGGGCTGGACGGATGTATGGCGTCTCCGTAATCCAGACATGAAACAATTTTCATGTTTCTCCAAAACTCATGGTTCCCTATAGCGTATAGATCTCTGTGTGCGTACTCCACACATAGTCAGCTATGCCTCCAAAGTGGTATATTTTCCCCGGGGGGGGTATCTAATCACTCCCCACTAGCTTTATGGATGATTGCCCAGCCTCCCCCCTGCCACCTCCCTACCTAAATCTCCCTGGAAACTTAACGCCTTTTGGCTTCAGTTATTCACCTCCCAGGAACGTATCGGAACGTATCTTCACTCAAATTGATAGTTTTTTTCATTCCCATCACCAGTATGACAATACCTTGCAAAAGAGGGAGACCTTTAAGGTTTACCTTAGAGGTATTTTCAAAGCGGAAATGTTTGTTACTGATCCATCTGACTCTGCGAGGGAGGCATGGATGTTGGCCCAGGACTCCCTGGACCGCCTGCGATCCTCCACTGGAAAGCATAAATGCTTCTTTACAAAATTGGCATTCTTTGAGTAGGGGGAAAAGTCAGGCCGTCTACTAACCAAAATTGCTAGATCCCAGCAGCAATCTCCCATTGTAGGGGCTATTTGCTCCTCTAGCGGACATGTGGTCAACAATACAGAGCAAATTATCTCTGAGCTGGCATCCTTTGAATCTCATCCTTCTATATATATATTTTGAATATATCCCTACCATCTCTGTCTTGTATAGATAGGCATAATTTAGAAGCCCCGCTAACCTTGGAGGAAATGCAGATGACGGCCTGTTCTTTCCCTACCTGTAAAGCTCCTGGGGATGATGGCATCCCAATAGAGGTGTATACTCAATATGGTGAGATGATTTTACCTAGCCTGTTGGAAGTATTTAATGCCTCATTTGCAGCAGGTCATCTCCCTGCCTCAATGTCTAAAGCTAATGTGGTCTTGTTACTTAAACCTGGAAAGGACCAGGCATGATCCTGGCATTTGCAGACCAATTTCCCTTCTTCAGAGTGATGTTAAGATCCTGGCTAAGGTTCTGGTGCTCTGGGTCAATAGGGTAATTACCTCCACTTTTCATTCTGATCAAGCCGGCTTCATGCCAAAAAAATCCACAGCCACTGATCTTATGCCGCGGACACACGAGCGGACTTTTTGACCAGACTGGTCCGACGGACAGTTTGACCGTGTGTGGGCTTCATCGGACCTGCAGCTGACTTTTTCGGTCCAAAATCAGACAGACATTAGATTTGGAACATGTTTTAAATCTTTACGTCGGAACTCCACCGGACCCAGTTCCTATTGAAAAGTCCGCTCGTCTTTATGCTAGTCCGACGGACGAAAACCGACGCTAGGGCAGCTATTGGCTACTGGCTATCAACTTCCTTATTTTAGTCCAGTCGTACGTCATCACGTACGAATCCGTCGGACTTTGGTGTGATCGTGTGTAGCCAAGTCTGTTCGTTGGGAAAGTCTGTTAGAAGTCCACCAAAAATCCGTTGGATAGTCCGTCGGACCAGTCCGGTCGAAAAGTCCGCTTGTGTGTATGCGGCATTAGACTGCTTTTTCTCACTATGCAGATACTGGCAGATAATGGGGGGTCAAAGGGCTCTTTTACCCCTTGACCCTAATAAGGTGTTTGACATTGTTAGCTGGCGGTATCTGTGATATTGTCCCAATTTGGATTTGGTGCCCGATTCATAGCCTGGGTTAGATTGTTGTATGGTTCTCCTCGGGCGCCATAAGGATGTCTGGTAGGATGTCACACGCTTTTGGAATGGGCAGGGGAACTAGGCAGGGCTGTCCCCTGTCTCCTCTGCTCTTTGCTATCGCAATTGAGCCTTTAGCAGCCCTGCTACGTGAGTGTCCACAGATAAATGGTTTTAAATATGGTGATCTACATGAAAGTATTATGTTATACGCTGATGACATGTTGCTTTTCCTGGGAGACACCTCTGCTTCCCTATCTAGAGTCATGTCCATAATTTCAGATTTTGGGCATTACTCTGGCATCACTAAAACTGGACTAAGTCTGCATTGATGGTGCAGGATGAGGAGCCTGGGTTAACACTGCCTGCATCATGTCCTATTCCAGTGGTCTCTTCTTTTCAATACTTGGGCATTCAGATTTCTCCCAGGCTCACCGACTACTGCCAACTCAATGTTTACCCACTTCAGGGATAAGATTTATATCTTCAGGGATAAGATTTATATCTGGAATAAGCTTAAAATGTCACTAGCGAGGAAAACTAATCTAATTAAAATAATTCTGATGCCACAATTGTTATATTTTCTTCATAATTCTCCCGTGGTGATTCCTTTAAAAATATTCAGAGTGGTAAACTCCCTTTTCCGATTACTGCTGTGGAGCATTGGCCCTCCCAGGGTTAAGCTGGAACAATTGTAATATCCTAAATATGGAGGAGGCTTGGCAATACCCAACCCCTGGCTATACTACATAGCTGCTTAATTACAGCATTTTGTTGGCTCTATGTCCCCTAGTCCAGATGGTTTGTCTACCTGCCTCATGCATATTGGCACTAGAGGGGACTCCGTTCCAGAGGGATTGGAGGCTCAGCTGTTTCAGAAATCTAACAAACAGATGCCCACCCTTTGCACTTGATCAAAAAAATATGGAACAAGGGCAGGCAACTGCAACAGGTGATGGGATTTACTGCATATAGCCCAATATGGGGTAATCTAGCATATGTAGAGCTTGCTAAGTTATAACAGGGGCCTCGGTGGTGCGCCTTTGGGGTGACTCACTTGTCCCATGTATTTCCCATGTACCATGCTTTACCCCTATTTGCAGTTACAACATACAGTCCGAGCACAAGGTGACACAGGGGAGTGTATTCAATCACCTACTCCTATTTTCCATCTGCTCCACTCTACTACGGAGACTATGTGAATTATCTCCCAGTGCTACCATATGCTACTGCTGGAATATTTGAAAGCTTATCCCACCACAGTGATGGGAAAAGGGAAAAGGACCTGGGGTCCTTGACAGGGGATCAGTGAGAGGAAGCTATCCAATCTATCCCTACTTGCTCTTTAAATGTTTCTCAAAAAGTGTCTCAGCTCTATATTCTACTTAGAGTAAATTACACCCCTGTAAAGCTCCATAGGATGGGCAGGTTGGCAGATCCATTGTGTGGTAAGTGCAGGCAGGTTCCTGGGGATCTTATCCATCGCCTCTGGCGTTGCCTGAAGCGCCATCATTATTGGAGTGGGGTTCTTTTGACACTCAATCTAGTTTTTCAGACAACTGTACCTCTAGACCTGATCTGCTGTGTTCTAGGCATCCTTGAGGGGGTAATTCTGGAGGAGATGGTTAGAATTGCTTTTTCCCATGCCTTATTCCAGGCCAGAAAGGTTATTCTTTTGGGATGGAAATCGTCCATGCCAACCACTGTTGCCTCAGGGATAACCCATAACGGAAATACTCTCATTATGCAGCGCTACATTTATCAGCATAGGGGGGGCTCGGGCAAGTTTGAGAGGCTTTAGGCCCCTTGGCGCAACACGCCCGGATTAAGCCCTAGGGAATTTGTAATGACGAGAATTCTACAATGCCCTACATAATAATTTTCATCCAGTATTATGCCGTCTGTAATATGTGTGTGGGAATGAACATCAGTATCTTGGCCCTTTAGGAAATGGATATGTTTTGATGTACTAAAATGTTTTATGCGGCAAGCATACCTCTCTACTTTTTTAAAATGTATGTACACTGGAAGTTGTTTTGCTTTCAATAAAACCTTTTCTGATTTAAAAAAAAAAAAAAAAAGATCTTATGTCCCATGGTTGCAGGAAGGAAAATTTCCCTGTCCATGGCCAGCTTTAGAAATATCTTATCAACTGAAAAATGAAAAAATAATCTTCATTTTATTTCCTGCATTTTTCAAAAACGTGTGCCAAAAAATGCCATTTTCGAAAGATTAATTATGCCGTTCAGAAAATAACTTGGAGCGTTTGTTTTTGAAAATGGGGTCATTTTGTGGATGTTTCCACTGTCCTAGTGTTCCAGGGCCTCCAAAAATGTGATAGGTAGTCAGGAAATTATATGTGTATATGTGTAATTTGTGCACAATTTATGCTCCTTGAAAGCTCAAAGGTGCTCCTTGGATTTTAGGCCCCTCTATGCATCTAGGTTGTGAAAAAGTCCCAGACATGTGATATTCCCATACTTGGGAGGCATAGTAGAATGTGTTTTGTGGTGTGTTTATAAGTATGTATATGCTGTGTGTGAGACATAACTTGTTAGAATCATAACTTTGTGAAAAAAAAACACATTTTATTTCAATTCTTAATTTTTCAAAAAATTGTGACAAAACAATAAAAAAACCCAGTGGTGATTAAATATGACCAAACAGAAGCACTATCTCAAAAAATGATAAAAATTGAATATGGGTACAGTGTTGCATGACTGAGTAATCTTTTTTCGAAGTGTGACAGCAGTGAAAGCTAAAAATTGACCTGGGCAGGAAAAGGGGGAAAGTGCCCGATACTGAAGTGGTTAATAGTATTTATCGGCGTATAACACGCACCCCAATTTAAGAGGGATGTTTCAGGAAAAAAAAGGTTTTTTTTTAAATAAACCACTTTGAAGCAAAATAATGGTCAGTGAGCATCAATGCAGCCTGATCTGTGCCCATCTGCAGCTTCAGTGCAGCCTGATCTGTGCCCATCTGCAGCTTCAGTGCAGACTGATCTGTGCCCATCTGCAGCCTGATCTGTGCCCATCTGCAGCTTCAGTGCAGCCTGATCTGTGCCCATCTGCAGCCTGATCTGTGCCCATCTGCAGCCTTGCTCCTCACTGCAGCCTAATCAGTGCCCATCTGCAGCCTTGCTCCTCACTGCAGTCAAATCAGTGCCCATCTGCAGCCTTATCAGTGCCCATCTGCAGCCTTGCTCCTCACTGCAGCCTGATCAGTGCCCATCTGCAGCCTAATCAGTGCCCATCTGCAGCCTAATCAGTGCCCATCTGCAGCATTGCTCCTCACTGCAGTCTGATCAGTGCCCATCTGCAGCCTTGCTCCTCACTGCAGCCTGATTAGTGCCCATCTGCAGCATTGCTCCTCACTGCAGCCTGATCAGTGCCCATCTGCAGCCTTGCCGAAATAGACAGAGCCGGATCTCCTGTGTACTCGGCTCGGCGTCACGCCCAGTCCTGCCCCTTGGCCCGGATCCTATGATGGACATAACGCCAGTCCAATGCCGGGACCTCAATGCTAGGAGCCATCCAGGGGGCGGGACTGAGCATGACTGCGAGCCGAGCCGAGTACACAGGAGATCCAGCTCTGTCTATTTCGGTGGCGCTCGTCTCCTCCTTCCCCACGGTGGCAGCCTAAATCAGCGTATAACACGCACACATGATTTCCCCCCATTTTAAGGGGAAAAAAGTGTGTGTTATACGCCAATAAATACAGTAATTTCTGTTCGTTTATAATAGGAGTTTTTTCGTCATATTTCAGGTTGTAAGTAAAAATGCACTCTGTCAGAACATTTTCCTGGTTTTTACAGTAAAAAATAGTTGTGGGGGATCGGCGACCCTGTCGGGAAGGTGCCAAGCACAAGCTAAAAAGGCTGCACAGGTAATTCAATTGGTTGTAAAGGTAAAAGGTTTTTTGTATTCTCTGCATTAGGGTTAAAAAAAAAAAACTTTTAATAGTAGCTCCCCTGCAAGCCCTCTAAATATTTACCTAATTCTGATCTCAATTCCATGCTGTGCATGTCTGCAGCAGCTCTTCTCCCCTCTCCTCGATCTCATGGGCTTGGCAGACATTGGCTCCTGTTGCTGTCAGTCAAAACCTGTGTGCAGAGAGCAGGGGGTGGGGCCAAGCTGGGCAGTGTGTCTGAATAGATGCAAACAGCCAACTCTGCATCCAGAATGCACAAGTGCCCCATATGAATTGGCACAGAGCAGGGAAGTATAACATGCTTATTATTTTCATTTAAAAAATGAAAGCTTTACAATTACTTTAACCCCACAACCGTGGGCATCTTTACTTTATTATGCCAACAGGCACTACCTAAAGCCACTGAAAGCTACAGAAAACCAAAGTTTTGTTTCTCTCTGGCAGAAGGGTCCAAGTTATGATCTTGCACACAGGCCCATTGCTTTCCTAAAATGCCCTTGCTAAACGGTGTGACATTGTGACAACACAGTAACTAAAAGTTAGGAGACAGTAATGGCTTAAACAAGGACCCACATGGCTGGACCACTAGGTATTCTTTAAATCAAAGCAGCAGATTTAAAAAAACAAGACCCCAGCGTAACTCCACTTAGAACTGTTATGCTGTGTACACACGACCGGTTTTGCCGTCGGAATAAACTCTGAAGATTTTTCCGACAGAATTCCATTCAAGCGGTCTTGCCTACACACGGTCAACCCAAAGTCCGACCGTCCAGAACGCGGTGACGTACAGCAGGTACGACGGGACTAGAAAAAGGAAGTTCAATAGCCAATAGCTTTCGTCTCGTACTTGCTTCAGAGCAAGCGTCGTTTTTGGTCTGTCGGAACAGCATACAGACGAGCGGTTTTCCCGATAGAAATTGGTTCCGTTGGAAATATTTAGAACATGTTCTATTTCTAGGTCTGTCAGAATTTCGAAAAAAAAGGCCGATGAGGCATACACACGATCGGAATAGACGATGAAAAGCTTCCGTCTGACTTTTTCTGTCGGACATTCCGCTCATGTGTATGCGGCTTTACCCAATCTGAAAATTTTCCAATAAAAAAACACACAACAGGAAATGAGGGGATATTCTTCCAACGTAAGGGAAATTCCCTCTCAGACAGCTGTCATTGTCTGTTGGCAAATTTTGGATCTACCCTCAATTTTATTCTCACTGACACTGGTGATCAAGACAACTGAAATGAAAGGAAAGAATTTCACTGACACAGACAGCAATAAGAACCTGAAAGTGGTTTTAACTCCTCACCACTGTATCCAAATCTTAAAAAGCCTTTCTTTGAGTTATACGTAGTTTAAAATATATATATATATATTATTTTGGGTTACATAGTTACAAAGGTGGTAAGGTTGAATAAAGACACTGGTCCATGTGTTTATGTCGCTATTACTTTCCATAACCCTGTACATTGTGTTTGCTGAGAATACACATCTAAAAATGTTTGTAATTTACCTACACTCTCTGCTGACACCAGCAACTGTAAAAGGGAGTTCCACATCTTTACCGCTCTTATGCCCTGTACACACGGTCGGACATTGATCGGACATTCCGACAACAAAATCCATGGATTTTTTCCGACGGATGTTGGCCCAAACTTGTCTTGCATACACGCGGTCACACAAAGTTGTCAGAAAATCGTACGTACGTCGGGACTATAAACGGGGCAGTAGCCAATAGCTTTAATTTCTTAATTTGTTCTGAGCATGCGTGGCACTTTGTGCGTCGGATTTGTGTACACACGATCGGATTTTGTTGTCGTAAAATTTTATAGCAAGCTCTCAAACTTCGTGTGTCGGAAATTCCTATGGAAAATGTGTGATGGAGCCTACACACGGTCGGAAATTCCGACAACAAGGTCCTGTCACACATTTTCCATCGGAAAATCGTATCGTGTGCACAGGGCATAACAGTAAAGAACCTCTTATGCACTTTGGGATTGAACCACTTCTCATCCAACTTCAGTACATTTTGTGCTGCATGTCTTCTTTAGAGACCTTAGATGAAATAGTTTTCTCCCAATTATGCAGTCCCCATTTAACCACTTGCCGACTGCTCTATAGCAGATATACTCCTACAGGCCGGCCGCTGTGCGCAGGATCACGTATATATATATGTGATCCTGCACGTCCAGGTGGCAGGCGTGTGTATAATCACAGCAGGAGCCAATCAGCGGGTACCAAGGACTCGAAATCCGCCGGCACCCGCTGATCATTCAGTACAGAGACGGAACGCAAGTCTGCCTATGTCGGTACCAATCACTCATTGTGTCCAATCATAACTAATGCATAGTAAGCTGTGTTTACTATGCTTGAGTTTGTAAATGAACAGGAAGCCACTCAGCACAGAGCACTTCCCATTAATTTACTGTCCAGTGCAGCTAAGGCTGCAGAGGAAGGGACTCTCTGTCCTAATCCCCTTTCTTTGTCCCAAATGTGAGACACCAGGGGTTTGTTTAGACCCCTGATATTTCACCAAAACCCCCTAACAGAACCGTTAAAAAATGTTAAATAAAAAATAAAATTCCCCCCAAAATATGTAAATGTGCAAAAAAATATAATTCTAAAAAATAATTTAAGAAAAATTAAGGGCTCGTTTACATGTTCTTTGCTCTCTGAAAAGCAGTCAGCATTTGGATCGCTCTTCAGAGAACATTTGACAGACAGTCAGGAAGCATTTGCTTGTGGTTGCAGCACTTGCAGAGCAGGGCTATTTACTTGAATGGGTGTTGCTCAACAAGGTTATTGTTTCTGCCATGGCTACAAAGTATAGAATAGCAGCTGTGGCATTTTAGCCCAAAATATAATTTGATATTTCGGAGGGGGGGGCTTTTGCTGTCAGGTTGGCTGTACTGTGATTTGTAACAGCAGACCTGTGCATAATAATATTATATTACAATCCTGTCTGAGAATCAGCAAAATAGCATTTTAGGTCTTTTTCATTTCATTTTTTTTTTTCTATATGTACCAGATTCAACCTCTAATGTATATATCCCTTCTGTCTGTTATTCTCAGAGTGGGGCAGATATTTTGTTCCCTAACCATATAGCTGGATATTTATATTTACCACTGCATATAGATATTTAGGAATACATTTTTTTAAAACCTTACATATTAAAGGATAAGTTCCCCTTTTTGGAACGTTACATGTTCCACCCATATTTAGGGTAGAACACGTAACATGTTCCAGTAGCTCCCCCCACCCTCCCAATGTCATGTCAGGGAGCGGTGATCTTCTCCCGGTGCCCTCTGTCACTATTTGAAAATAGCGCTCCTGTGAGGGGCTCCGCCCACACAGCTGTGTCATTCAGTCATAGTTTCCTGTGAATGACTTGAACCAAAGTCCGACCGTCCAGAATGCTGTGACATACAACATGTACAACGGGACTAGAAAAAGGAAGTTCAATAGCCAGTAGCCAATAGCTTCCGTCTCATACTTGCTTCAGAGCATGCGTCGTTTTTGGTCCGTCGGAACAGCATACAGACGATCGGTTTTCCTGATAGGAATTGGTTCCGTCGGAAATATTTAGAACATGTTCTATTTCTAGGTCAGTCAGAATTTTCGAATAAAAAAGGCCGATGAGGCATACACACGATCGGAATAGACGATGAAAAGCTTCCGTCTGGCTTTTTCTGGCGGACATTCCGCTCGTGTGTATGCGGCATATCTCTGCTTGTGCCAAAATTGTGGCGCATAACTGAAGCTATGTTGGTGTATATTTTAGAACTGTTTAAAAATAAGAAGATTGGTACAAGTGCTTCATTATTTTGGTGCACATATCAGACATTTATAGAAACTGTTGAAAAACACTTTAACGTTATTTGGTGTGGCTGGTGCAATACCACATCAAACTTGTTTTAAGCCATTATAAATTTGGGTCATGGAAAATGCACCAATATTTACACCACAAAACTGTTTTATTTCTTTTTTGTTAATTCCCTGTACTCTATATTAATTTAATGCTGTTATTAAATATTGTAAGGAAATGATTCTTGCATTTAAAGTATATTAACATGAAAATAATACCAAATGTTATATATAAAATATTTTTATCCATTGACATAACTGCTAATGTATATATCTGTAATAGGTGGAAGATATAGCACCAGTGAAGTACACCAGGTGGCAGTATTGAAAGAGAGTCTTGGAAGAAATTAAACTTCACTGAAAGAAAATCTCGTCAGTAAAGTACGAGAGCTGCCATTCAATTCACACACCCCTTTGAAAGTTTTCTAGCAGTTGTTTTGACCCCGTGACCTCAATCGTTTCTAAGTTATCGACCCAGAACAAATATGCAGATCAGAAATTCTGACTTTGTCAGCTTCATGCTTGTTCCGTGGCAGTGACTAAGGGCCTGTTTACACCACCTTTTTGTACATAGGATGAATTGTGTTTATTAATTATATATCATGTGGATGTGCATTGGATAGACTGGATATCTATGCAAACAGGGGTACAGGGGTCTTAGAGATGTTAGATGTCTTAGATGTTTTTAGAGGACTACATTCGCATGGGGATACCTCTTTTATTTTGGAGATTAGGGCTATAGGGATTGATATGGTAGGCTATTTGCCATTCTTTCTCCCACTTGTGTCACCTTTTGCCCTTTTCAAGACCTGTTGTGAACTGTCCCCTACTCTATGGTCTCTTCGTGGAGCAATGCTCTGGGCATTGAGGGGTACTTGAGGGATGAATGGCTGCTTTACAGGTCTGTTCCCCCTTAAGATATCCACTATAGCGGTTCACATATGCGTGACCTGTTAAAGCGCATGACATCATTGTGTTATGCTATAAAGCTTGCTCGGAGCCAACAGGAGGACACTTAAGAGTGAGGGTGCACTTCCACTGTGTTTTCTTGGGGTTCCAGAGGGGCAGTTTTTCAGCAGTTTGCAGTATAAAATTCAGAGTATAATTCTATATTGGATCACATAAGTATATTGACAAATAGGAGTTATAATGTCATACAGTATATATTTGGATATTGCAGAAATCTTGTGGGGAATCCTTGTGAATCCTGTTATGTGTTTGATCTTTTTTTTGAGCCCCTTTGAGAGTCTTAAATTGAAGGACTATATACAAGAGATGGTTTTTAATTATTAATGAGTATTGTGACCGTTTTAATTGCATCATACAGATTACTTTCATGTGGTAGATATTCTATCTTACTACATTATTTGTTATACCATGAGTGAGCCATTTTTTCAACTTGGTCCATGTAGTTCTCCACTCATGCTCTCGTGCATCCCTGTCCCCCTTGTTAGACTGTTTTTTTACTTTTTGGATTTTGAGTGTATATGTATGACATGTAAGTTATTTCTCTCTCTTTTTTTTTTTTTTCACAATAAAGTTTATTGTGTGAATATAGACGGTTACAGAATAAATTATATTTTGCAGATGTAACATATGAGGTTATAAGTAACTTTTGAACATTAAAAAAAACAACATAGATATACATAACGTAAGCTAAGCATCAGACATGAGATATTGTTCATATTCAATCTTTTCATTTCTAACGTGCAATCTTAGAGGCAAGATTATTAGTAGCATACGGTTAGTTAATCTGTTAGTCTATTAATCTTTGGCATAATCTCTTAGATTGTAAGCTCTAAGGAGCAGGGCCCTCTGATTCCTACTGTATCAAAGTGTATTGTATTTGTACTGTCTACCCTCAAGTTGTAAAGCGCTACGCAAACTGTTGGCGCTATATAAATCCTGTATAATATAATAATAATAATAATCTAAGTGATATGGGTGTAAACCTAAAATAAATCAGTTAAATTTGGGATGTTAAAATATTTTGAAAAAAAGGGAAGAAAGTATCATAAAGAAAGTTGTAAAATTGATTTATTGTAAATATTTTTTTCTATTCATTAACGGAGCCTTTAATTATATATGTCTGTTGGGCTGAATTAATCATTTGTTTCAGGTTTCAGATAAGGTGAAGATGTACCATGGTCTCCGTAGTTTGTGGAGTTGTGTTGTAGCTTCTTTTTTAACGGTGGCTGTTTCTTCCATTTCGTATATGGAATTTACCTCTAGTAACCAATCTTTTATTGAGGGTGTGGTTCTAGTTTTCCAATGTAGGAGGTATTAGTATTTTTGCTGCGTTTAGTAGGTGTCTTGACAGGGACTTTTTGTATTTTCTGTATGAAAGGTCATTAATATGTAATAAGCAGCATGCTGAGTTAAGGTTAAGTTGGGTGTCAGTGATATGGACTATCCATTTCCTAATTTTTGTCCAATAGTCTTGGATTGAAGGGCAGGACCACCAAATATGAAGAAAGGTACCTCTGTTCTTGTTGCATCTCCAGCAAACATCTGACTCTTGAGGGGACCAATTTTTCATTTTTTTACTGGAGTGATGTTCCATTGGACATGTAAGTTTATACTTATGTGTTCTGTTATTGAAAGACTACTGTATATGCAATATAATGTATATTATATTGTAATAAAATATATATTCTCATTAGGACTTGCAACTCCGTATCTCCTAATATAGAGGATCTGTTCTGCAAAATGTGTGTAGAGTTGTAATATCGCATTCTTGAAATTGTAAATTGTAATATAACTATTTGTGTCACTGGATTCTTCATAATAAAATATTTTTATAGTTGTTAATCTGATCAGTGGGATACTAGGAGTTTATTGTATTGCGCTACACCTTTGAAGTAGTGAAGTAGTTCATGTTTTATGATGTAATATCTAGATTTAAATTTTTTTTTTACAGTTATTGGCGATTGGCACCGTAAAATTCCCTACATGTTATGTGTTTTACGAGCCTTGTTTATATAGACCATTACATCAGGGCTGCTTGATCCAGAGACACAAGAGCGGTTCTCCTTTTTTTGTCTGTGTTCTCATTATTTAATGGTTGGTAAAAGTAAAGGATATCGTACTGTCGTTATGCAGTTTTAGGCTGAGCAATCTACGGCAGATTATTTTTAGGACTTCTATTGTTTATGTAGCTCAAGCAATGTTTCAAACCATGCATTCTTTTATTTACCAATCAATATTTCTTTTTACTAGATCGATACAAAAGAATGGTAAGGCAATGGGGGTTATTTATGAAAGGCAAATCCACTTTGCACTGCAAGTGCACTTGGAAGTGCAGTCGCTTTAAATCTAAGGGGTAGATCTGAAATGAGTGGAAGCTCTGCTGATTTTATCATCCAATCATGTGCAAGCTAAAATGCTGTTTTTTATTTTCCTTGCATGTCCTCCTCGGATCTGCAGCAACTTTACTTCCAAGTGCACTTGCAGTGCAAAGTGGAGTTTCCTTTAGTAAATAACCCCCAATATCCATTAATCCAGCGATCTATTTAATGAAAATTAACGAACAGGCCAAACTAGTAGGTAAATACATAGAAAAATACACAAATGCCAGTTTTGGTGTATAAACAGTTATGTACAGTATGGCAATAAAATTATATGATTATTTCAGATATCTGTTTTTATTCTGTTTGACTTTCAAAGGCATTCTATATCCTTTTATTTGCAAGCCTTTTCCACTCTCTTCGTTATTGTTGCTCCACAGTATCCTGCTCCTTAGGTCTTGCAAGACTATGGGGTTTATTTACTAAAGGCAACTCCACTTTGCACTACAGGTGCACTGCAAATGCACTTGGAAGTGCAGTCGCTGTAGATCTGAGGGGGGCATGCGAGAAAAAGAAAAAACAGCGTTTTTGCTTGCTCACGATTGGATGATAAAATCAGCAGAGCTTCCCCTCATTTTAGATGTTTTGTCTTGACTGATTACACACATGATACTATATATATATATATATATATATATATATATATATATATATATATATATATATATATATATATATTAGCTCACAAAAGTGAGTACACCCCTCACATTTTTGTAAATATTTTATTATATCTTTTTATGTGACAACACTGAAGAAATGACACTTTGCTACAATGTAAAGTAGTTAGTGTACAGCTTGTATAACAGTGTAAATTTGCTGTCCCCTCAAAATAACTCAACACACAGCCATTAATGTCTAGACCGCTGGCATCTAAAGTGATAAGTGAGTACACCCCTAAGTGAAAATTTCCAAATTGGGCCCAATTAGCCATTATCCATCCCCGTTGTCATGTGACTTGTTAGTGTTACAAGGTCTCAGATGTGAATGGAGAGCAGGTGTGTTAAATTTAGTGTTATTGCTCTCACTCTCTCATACCGGTCACTGGAAGTTCAACATGATACCTCATGGCAAAGAACTCTCTCAGGATCTGAAATAAAGAATTGTTGCGCTAAATAAAAATGGCCTAGGATATAAGAAGATTGGCAAGACACTGAAACTGAGCTGCAACACGGTGGCCAAGACCATACAGCGGTTTAAGGGGCCAGGTTCCACTCAGAACAGCCCTCCCCATGGTTGACCAAAGAAGTAGAGTGCACGTGCTCAGCGTCATATCTAGAGGTTGTCTTTGGGAAATAGACGTATGAGTGCTGCCAGTATTTCTGCAGAGATTGAAGGGGTGGGGGGTCAGCCTCTCAGTGCTCAGACCATACGCCGCACACTGCATCAAATTGGTCTGCATGGCTGTCATCCCAGAAGGAAGCCTCTTCTAATATGATGCACAAGAAAGCCAGCAAACAGTTTGCATTAGACAAGCAGACCACAGGACATGGATTACTGTAACCATGTTCTGTGGTCTGATGAGACCAAGATAAACTTATTTGGTTCAGATGGTCTCAAGCGTGTGTGGCGGCAACCAGGTGAGGAGTACAAAGACAAGTGTGTCTTGCCTACAGTCAAGCATGGTGGTGGGAGTGTCATGGTCTGGAGTTGCATGAGTGCTGCTGGTACTGGAGAGCTACAGTTCATTGAGGGAACCATGAATGTCAACATGTACTGTGACATACTGAAGCAGAGCATGATCCCCTCCCTTCGGAGACTGGGCCGCAGGGCAGTATTCCAAAATAATAATGACCCCAAACACACCTCCAAGACGACCACTGTCTTGCTAAAGAAGCTGAGGGAAAAGGTAATGGACTGGCCAAGCATGTCTCCAGACCTAAACCCTAATGCGCATCTCTGGGGCATCCTCAAACCAAGGGTAGAGGAGTGCAAGGTCTCTAACATCCACCAGCTCAGTGATGTCGTCATGAAGGAGTGGAAGAGGACTCCAATGGCAACATGTGAAGCTCTGGTGAACTCCATGCCCAAGAGGGTTAAGGCAGTGCTGGAAAAAAATGGTGGCTACACAAAATATTGACACTTTGGGTCCAATTTGGACATTTTCACTTAGGGGTGTACTCACTTTTGTTGCCAGGGGTTTAGACATTAATGGCTGTGTGTTGAGTTATTTTGAGGGGACAGCAAATTTACACTGTTATACATGCTGAACACTCACTACTTTACATTGTAGCTAAGTATAATTTCTTCAGTGTTGTCACATGAAAAGATATAATAAAATATTTACAAAAATGTGAGGAATGTACTCACTTTTGTGAGATACTGTGTATATATATATATATATATATATATATATATATATATATATATATAATGTGAAAATTGATTTAATTATTGATCTATGATGTGCACTGAAGGATTTATTATCAGCACTGATGTATTTATTGGATTATGTATAGATATAAGGATTGATTTTATTATTTTTGGCTCTGCTATTTATTTACTGGGATTGGCATATATTGATTCCTTTGCTAGCTGCCATACCTCCCCACTGAGTGCAGACTTTTTGTGTTTGGATTTGTTTCGTACCTGAGAGGAGACTGAAATTACAAGGTCGGCCTCTCTTGTATCTCCAGCCCAGGCCCCACTGGAAGTGAAACAGGGGGCGCTGAGGGACCGGAGGAACACGAGTGCCTGCAGATATAGATCCAGGGATTTGCAGCAGGAGATGTGGTTCCAAGGGAACAGGAGAACCATCAGGTCTGGAACAGTAGATGTGCACTGTAGTCCAGCCGAGGTTAAAGTGATTGTAAAGTCTCAGTTTTTTTTCTATTAAAATAACAAACATGTCATACTTACCTCCTCTGCGTAATGGTTTTGCACAGCGCAGCCCCGATCCTCCTCTTCGATGGGTCCCTGGCTGGAGCCCCTGGTCCCTCCCTCCTGTCAAGTGCCGAGCCGAGCTGCAGCTTCCTGTATCCATTCAGACATGGAGCTTCAGTTTAACCCCACCCCCTCTCTCTCCTGATTGTCTAACTAAATTTGATTGACAGCAGCAGGAGCAAATGGCACCGCTGCTGTGTCTCAGCCAATCAGGAGAGAGAGTCCCGGAAGGCCGAGGCACTCGTGGACATCGCTGGATAGGGAGGGGGCTCAGGTAAGTATTAGGGGAGCTGGGAGGGGGCTGCTGCATACAGAAGGCTTGTTATCTTAATGTATAGAATGCATTAAATCTTGTGACTTTACAACCACAAAGAAGCACTCCACTTGCGCTGGAGAGCTGGACATGTGGCTGGTCAGAGCTCTCAGCAGACTTGCAGCAGGAACACTCAGCAGGGTGCAGAATTGCAACAGCAGACAGCCAGGCAGACACTCAAATGCGTCTGGAAGCCAGTATCAGAGTGAGAAGCGTGGTCACAGGATTAGCCAGGGTCATCAACAGGTGGGCAGCGAGGTACCAAATCAAGAGCAGAGCTGAAGTCAGGAACAAGCCGGGTCAGGAACAAGTGACAAGACAAAGCAGGATCTGGGATCAGGTCAGGAGTAAGCCGGGTCAGCAACAAAGGGAACACACTGGAAGGACAGAGGGAACAGCTGAAGACCAGTCAGCACTTAAGCACAGGCAAGAGCATTCTTAAATAGTTCATCTGGTGCCAACATGCACTGTGTGCGCGCCTGTGCGTGCCATTCTGCTGAGATTTATGCATGCATGTCCATTTCTATTAACCAGACATCTCACAGGAGTTCCCTGACAGGTTTATATTTTTTATTAGTGTTAGATACAGTGGGGAACAATTGTACAACTGTCAGGTTTTCCCTGCAATCTGTGGCTCCATTAGATAGCTTTTCTCTTGCTTCCTGTCCTGCTGACAAACTTTTACCAGTCAGGTGAGGGGAACTCTAGTTCAGCCCTTGCTGCTAACGTCCATTGCTGGTAGAGTCGTTTCCAGGTGAATCCCAAATGGGTGACTCAACAGGGAGGCCACGTGCCCCCATGGGACTACGTGGTGCAGCAGTCCCTCTTCTTCATTCCCATATCGGCCCCCTCTCAAATTGCGTCCTCCCCTTGTATTTATGGGCCCACAAACATGGACAGGACCCTGAAAACCTGAGAGGAGAATAACCTTAATCCCTCCCTAACCTAGGGCAGCCTGCACACTCATTACAGGTCGTATACATCGGTACAATTTGATGGAAAAGCCCAGATTAAAAACAGACTTAACAGTATTCACGTATACCCTGTAAGCAGTTGACGTCACTTGAAGGCTTATCAGGTATTTGTGGGACTTTGCATGGGGACTAAGAGAGACCTGTAAGTGCAGATGCACTTATAATTAAGTGCCGCAGCACACTATTTATTTTATTATTAGGTCATGTTCTACATTGGTTGAAAATCTTGGTTTCATAAACACTTGTGCAAATATTGCACAACATAAATTTGCTGACATTTTTGTTTTATTCAAATGGACCTCTGTTTTCAGAAAATCTATAGTTTTGGGGGGGCTCTAAAAAAATTCTTGCCAATATTGCGCTTTTTAACATGTTTGTGAAAATGGAAAACATTTGTCAGTGAAAGAGTAATATTACACACATACTGTAATTTCCTACTAACCAGGGTATTCCAAAAAAGAAACTGGTCTGAAAAGCATACTTTCATAGGGTAAACCTTATATGAGATGTTAATGTTCATAAACGTATAAGGGTACAGTCCCCCTATACTTCTCAATACAATTGTGCATTTACAGCATCCTGCTTTTCAAAATGTGTCATAATACTTTAAATGGTATTTGTAACCAAAAAGAGAAAAAAAATAGCTAGTTGTAGTAAATGTTCAACAAAGGTTTTAAGGCCATAAATAAAAATCAAACTATAAAGCTGTGTCTATGTTTTCCATCTAAACACCAAATCTAGTACCACCATAAGGAATGCAACCACACACCGTGTGTATCTGGCATCTTCAATAAAACTTTATTGTTCCAGATGGTCAAAACAAGACCCCACCTTGGCGTCATCATATTTATAAGAACAATAGGGAGATAAGTACAGCGCTGCGCTAAAATCAAAAGAAACACTAAAATAGCAGCTAACACACCTATAGACTCAAGGTAGGGGATAACAGCAAAAATAAAAGTGTAGCGCTGTATATTATACAGACATATTAATCAAAAAAATCCATAAGTGCATACAGACAGTAAGTAGAACCTTATCACACCTTGTATGACCAAAAATGTGGGGTGCATAGTAAAGTAACACTGTGTTAATCAGCAAAACAGTTAGGGTGAAACATTAAATAATAAATCTTAATTGGCAATTATAAGCAATAACTTAAATGTGAAAAACCGTAAAGGTTCGGCAAATCAGCCACCTAATTTATACAAAGAAAAAAAGTCCACAATATAATTTTGTAGAAAAATTGTGAAAGAAAAAAACCACCACCAAAAGTCTATGGGGTTTGCACGCTGAAGATGGTGGAAATATAACTCCCAGGTTCACACGTAGATAAAATTCATCAAATCTGGCAGGTAGGTAGACAATGAAGGAATCACAGGTGAACAGAGGGTCTAGATTGGTGTCAGGGCCATCACCAGAAACATCAAGAGGCTTACCAGAACTTAATGACTTGAAAAGAAATACGTCTTACAAGTCAAAAAGGCTTATTGACCAACCGGTCTGGATAGTAAATCTTGTCAGGTATCCTCAGCATACAGTAGGAAGGGGGGTATCAGCACAGCTTCCACATCCATATACAATCCGACATAGGCCAAACGGATATTCATATGCCATGCGAGGAGTAAAAAAACTCACATAGCGTGATAACGTTTAAACACTGGTTTATTAAAATAAATTAAAATTAAACTCACATATCAGAAGATCAAAGACAGCTCAAACATCATATAGCGGTAATCGTGAGGGGTCCACATGTTTCAGCTAAGGAGCCGTCATCTGGGGTCCTTAGCTGATTAATATGTCTGTATGATATATAGCGCTACACTTTTATTTTTGCTGTCATCATATTTATATACATTTTTTTTTCAGATTACCTACATTTTCTAGAAATACATAAAAATACCTGTTGCTCCTACCAGAAACCCAATGTCCGTGCATTCAGTGACCTGTGCACTGAACTGAAATCTCAGAAAATGCTATCAGACTTCAGAGCTCTCTTTTTTTTATACTACAAAACACAACATCCTATTTTATGGAGAGGGGTAGGTGTTTGAAGACCCAAATTAGGAGATATCAAGGTCACAAAACTGCTGCTCCATAGATAAAGTACAATGAGTAGGCGTTGTCACCCTAGGATAGAAAAGGTGTTGCTGTCAGGATCAGCAAGTAAAACAACGGAAACGCATCAACTGTGAGGATGGGGCAAAGCATTGCTCTGACCTTCTGGAACAATAGAGTTTTTTTGAAGATACAGGGTACATGGACAGTGGCTGCATTCCTTATGGTAGTGTTACATTCTGGGAGCAGAAAGGAGCTCCAATGTTAAGCCTGCACCGTTTGTATAAGACATGATCCAGTTGAGACCTGGGAACAATATTATTTTCTCAACTACAGAGAACCAAATCTAGTGCCTATAGTCAAAAATTGGTTTGAATACTTGAAACCAAGATTGCTATCTGTGTATCCTAGGAGAAGGACCATGGCTATGAACACATCAACATTTTTCTTTGGTACCTTGTCATTTACAGTTATATCCCTGTATAACATATTTTTGATAAAATATAAGGACTGTATTTAAACCACAGGCAAATAAACTCTCTTGGAAGATGATCATACCCAGCTGTTCTACCCCTATCACATCTTGATTGCAGCAACATAGTGGCATAGTGACAGTGATCGTTTTTAAGACTTAGCTTTTTGTACTGATATAACAGTATTTATAGGCTTTGGGGAAATATTTCGGTCCTGTTTTCTATACCAAAGCCTGACATTTTGAACTCCAATGACCTAGTCTTGCCTTAGGCACTGCTTTCTTTTGTGAAACAGCAAGATAGTTTATATAATAACTTGACCCTGTCACTTTTTGACCCATTAGTTATGTTTGTAATATCAATATCATTAGCCCAACTCAAATTGGCGTTTTTCCTGTTTTAAGCATGTATACGGTCCATCTAAAACTGTTGTTTATTGCTTTTTTTGTCTAATATGCATTTTATAACAACAGTCACAGCAGTGGATGCTAGCTCTGTCCTATTTCTGTAATGTTCTGTGCTTTCATAAACTGACATTTATCCCATGATCCAAGTTACTTTATAAGCCACAAATACAAATAAATGGTTTACTGCACTTAAAACATCATTATTGCACTACATGGCTTTTTTAAATATGGTCCCAATAAATTTATATTGGCTTACTTGGTATGATGCGATGTAAGAAAAAAAATCATTATTCCAACTATAAGGCGTTGTTCAGATATGGTGAAGATCCTAATGGCTTATAACAGATCTCCATGTAGATAATTGTCTTTAGCACCACCAGCCAGGTAATGTAGGGGAGCATGGCTTTTGGCCTGTTAATTTTTTTTTTTTTATTGCTCTTGTTTCCACTGAATAATGTAATGTATGCCGGTGAAATGAGCATGTATATTAATGTCACAAGCTGTAAAGAAAAAACTGTTGAACTGTTTCCACCTGTTACTTCCACCAATGTTATTGGCTAACTTAAAGTGATATTAAAGCTTGTTTTTTAAATAGCAAACATGTCATATTCACCTACTCTGTGCAGTGGTTTTGCACAGAGCAGCCCGGCTCCTCCTCTTCTTGGGTCCCCCACTGGTAGACCTGGCTTCTCCTTCTGTGGGGGCACCCACGCAGGCTTGCTCCCGTGCTGCTGCTCTGAGTGCCTATTCACACACAGAGCCGCGGCTGGGCCCCGTCCCCTCTCTCTCCTCATTGGCTGGCTTGCTGTGATTGACAGCAGCAGGAGCCAATGGCTCAGACTGCTGCCTCGGCTAATGAGGAGTGAGAGTCCCCAGAGCCAAGGCTCTCATGCAGATCACTGGACTGCGATGGGGCTCAGGTAAGTACTAGGGGGGCTGGGGGCTGCTGCACAGAGAAGGTTTTTTACCTTCATGTATAGAATGCATGAAGGTAAAAAACCTTGAGCCTTTAGAACCACTTTAAAACATATTTGAAACCAAAATTTTGTTATATGTGTAGCAGCCTCTAGTGTGCTACTAGTGTAGGTAAAACATAGTCTGGCTCAGGGCTAAGTCTGAGTCATGAAATTGGGTCAGGGTTTACTTGAGTATGGCTGGATGACTCATGCAGGCAGGTCTCTGGCGCCTCCCCTTGGTTCTGAAAAGTTGGAGAACATTCTGGAAGCTGGAGGGCAGCGGCTAGGAGGTTGATCTGCATACTCAGGGGAGCTTTGCAATCCCCAGGCAGTGGGCCTGGAAGAGGGTTAAGCCAGCCCTTAAGTATGGATGAGTCATGCTGACAAGAATAGTTGGGTGGAAGATGGAGATGGAGTGCTGAGGGAACTGTTGGTGGCCCTTGAGGCAAACCCCCTAGTCTGGGTTTTTCCTCAGGCTGGAGCTCAGGTTGTACTCTGAGGATACTGCCAATGGAAGCAGCTTGGAAGGACTCTTCCTTGAAAAGCAGCGGGAGCAAGATGGACAGTGTGAGTACTAAAGCTTTCTTAACCTTGCTTTGGGAGATCTTGGGAGCAGTCGGGTAGACTGGTGAAGAGTCAGTCGGGTAAACCGGTGAAGAAGCAGCCAGGTGTGCTGGCATTTCCTGCAGTTGGTAGAGCTGGGGCCAGTGTCTATAAGGGAGTTGGAGGTACTCCAGGATGCAGTTTGCAACACTTTGTGCTACTTCCTAAAGAGACTGAGAGTTCCTAGTCCTTAAGTGGCTCTGGCATCTTTTCACTTAAAGACTGTCAGGCAGTCGGGAGTGGAACCAATCAGAGTTGTGCAGAGAGAAGAAAAGGAATCAATCAGAGTTGTATATAGGAAGGAAGTTATCCCTGATTTTTCTCATTGTTATCAGGTTGGGCATCCCATAATTCCTATTCTCCATCCAAATTATTACCCCTAATAAAACATAAAAACAAAGCTCAAAGACTGCTCCTTGTGTCTGGATGAAAGCTGAAAATGCTTCCTGCCTGACTGTGTAGGAGTGAGAATAGGTAATAGTAAAAGTGTCACTAAACCCACATCATAAAAACTATTAATAAATGCCGTATGAGGCTCGATTCACACCTATGCATGTTGCTTTTGAGCGTTTTTGGAGGTTTTTTTTTCATGCTTGCCACGTTTTTGAGCCGCGTTTTTGCCGCGTTTTTGCGGCGTTTTTGCCGCGTTTTTGCCGCGATTTGCGTTTTGCGTTTTTTTTTTTTTTTTTTTTTTTCATTTTTTTTTACAGTCTTAAAAAAAAATTACAAAAAAAAAAAAATAAAAAAACGGCAAAAACGCACCAAAAACGCACCAAAAACGCATCAAAAACGCTGCAAAAACGCTGCACTTGCGTTTTTGATGCTTGTCCATTGAAAACCATTACATGCAAAACGCTGCTTTTTGCATGAAAAAAAGTCCCCGACCCTTTCCAAAAACGCAGAGATACAAAAAAGCATTGATGTGAACATGTTCCATAGGAACCCATGTTAAAAAATTCCCGTGCATTTCTGCAAAATGCAAAATGCATCAAAAAACGCGCTAGTGTGAATGGGGCCTTAGGCTCCATTCACACCTATGCATGTTGCTTTTGAGCGTTTTTGGAGGTTTTTTTTTCATGCTTGCCACGTTTTTGAGCCGCGTTTTTGCGGCGTTTTTGCGGCGTTTTTGCCGCGATTTGCGTTTTGCGTTTTTTTTTTTTTTTTTTTCATTTTTTTTTACAGTCTTACAAAAAAATTACAAAAAAAAAAAAAAAAAAAAAAACGGCAAAAACGCACCAAAAACGCACCAAAAACGCATCAAAAACGCTGCAAAAACGCTGCACTTGCGTTTTTGATGCTTGTCCATTGAAAACCATTACATGCAAAACGCTGCTTTTTGCATGAAAAAAAGTCCCCGACCCTTTCCAAAAACGCAGAGATACAAAAAAGCATTGATGTGAACATGTTCCATAGGAACCCATGTTAAAAAATTCCCGTGCATTTCTGCAAAATGCAAAATGTATCAAAAAACGCGCTAGTGTGAATGGGGCCTTACATGCTGTTCATACTCACATTCACTATGGGATTTGTTTTCTGTATTCTGCAATAAAACCTGATTGATCCTGCTGTCTCTATCCCCAACTTCTGTTCATGTCCCCAATACAGTTAGGAACTTGCAGAGCAGTGCTGGCAGCTCTACACATGCTCAATTTTCAGAGTGTTTCTATGCTAAGCATTTCCTCCCTATCACATCTGAGCAGCCCATGTGACTATAGAGTCACACAAGTGGGCGTATACAGTGGTAAATGACAGCCCACTCCCTCCCTCCCCCTTCAAGCCCACTAACCGGCTTAACACAATGTCAGTGGGATATTACATCTTGATTGATGAAGGCTTTACCTCCCTGTTATTCTAAGTCACAGGCTGGAGGGGCGTGACACAAAATAATAAATATTTTTCACATATATATGTATATTTGTATGATGCCTTCAAATAGTTTATTGATATTATTTTATTTATTTTTACTCGGTATCCCAAAGGCTGTTTTTTTTTTTTGTTTTTTGTTTTTTTATGAACATGTGACCAGCAGCAGAGGAGCTATTTCTGCCACTGTTTCCCTACAGACAGGCTGGGAAAGAAATGGGTCATTTAACAGTTGTAAATCAATTGGGAAAAAGGTACTTAGATGTTTTTTTTTAAATTCAAATAATTACAGTGCCATCATCCATATACAGAAATAGAAGGGACAATGTCAATTAAACATTGTGTGATTAGTATCACTTTAAAAGATACATGCTTCCTAAAATAAAGTGCACTTATCCTTTATCCCTATTTGTCTTGAACTAAATGATCCCACCACTCACCCTCCACAGATGTATACATATCACGATCTGATGCTCACTGTTGCCAGGGATTATTGGCATCCAGTGCTACAAGGCCTCTTTCTCCTGGCCACTCCTCCACAGTACAGTACCATAGACTTCTATAGGGCTTGTCTCCCCTGGTCTCCTTGCCAGGAGATGGAGGTAGATGAGCCTCATAGAATCTGTGGGGGTGAGGGTTGGTTAGATTAGGTCAGGGCAAAGGGGCATAAAGAATAAGTGCACTTTGTTTAGAAGTGCACTTATTCTTTAAAATCATTGTCAGTTTTTTTCCTATATGTGCCCTAATACATAAATGCCTAGTCTACCTCCTAAACCAAAGTAATGGCTGCTGAGCCTGACAATGCTTATTGATTAATAATTAGGCATGGGATGGGGGTGTTGACTTGCTTTCCATCTACTTTTCAAAGGGTGCTAGGTTTTGTGTTGTAACTTTTATGTTGTCAACGCACATACTCAGCCGCACAGAGAATGCAGCGTTGTTCCCCTACCATCTGCTGCTGTTCGTGTGCAACCACCATCTTGGTCCTCTTCAGCCGGCTACTTCTTCGGGGTGTAGGCAGCCAGCGCCAAAGATCCACTAGACCCGAACTCTGACCCACCTCCTGGATCGCCCCCCCCCCCCCCCCCCCCCCCCATAGAGACTTTGTGTGCCAGCCTCCTAGGCTTCAGGACCATGTACACATCATTCTCATCTGGGCTGGAATGGGGGCGAGGTGTGGGGCTACAAATTTACAAAAACAATAGAAAGAAAAGAAAATTCCTGTTATTCTGCTTTTGGAAGTTGAGCTCTGCTTTAATTCTTCAGCCAGACGCTATGGTTTATGGAACAAAACTACCCTGTTACTCTGGAATAGAATGGAAACCCCTCAGGGTTACCCAAAGTTTCCAATTCAAGAACAAACTGGCTTTGTAATAGTTTTTTTTTTAATTAGCAAGCCATTTTATGATTTTATCTTATGATTATATTAGATGTAATTGTCTCTTATCTAGGAGTAAAGGTTAGGATGGGATGCCTGAAAGCCTTTCTTCCTTACAGTGGAAGGCACAACGTGTTACAGATTTGGTCACACTTGCTGATGCTGGCTGCCCCAAACTTTCAGTAGCTGGAGTGACTGCTGTAGTGGCATCTTCTATGTTAGCTGATTGATACCTGAGTGGGTATGCTTCGACAGTGGCAGTGGCTCATGCAGGGGCCAACTGACAGTGTAGAAGTTCTGAGACAATTATTATAAATCTTAAAATGCACACTCACACTGTGATCTGCTAGAGTAGACTAGAAGTTCTAACTGTTTATTATTGAAGTGCTACTCTCGTAGGAGCCACTGGAATACTGTCCATGTCTTCCCCAGCCAGACACATAGCAAACTCACACATTTCTCCAATGACCGGTCTAGGGGTGTAGTTTTGGTTGTTTTTATTTTTGGAGAACTTGGATATGGTTGACGAATTGAGTGGGATACTCCAAAACAAGAACTATAAGGACTTTAGATTTGAGGTGGTAGTAGTTAACTGCAAAGTTCTTTTTTAGAGCCACAAGAGCAGAGTCCCTTTTTCAGAAGATTAGATGGACTAAGCTCTTCAGAACACCAGCTGGTGTTCCCTTTAAACTGACCCACAGCTGGCTCTTTAGCACAAGATGGGTGGCAGCAGCCCAAAAGATTTTACGATCTCCCAGAACCATCTGTACTCACACAAGGCCAAGGATAGCTGGTTGCCTCCTTCCAACTTCCAAGCGACATCTTTTTCCAGTGATACCAGACCAGAAATCCAGCAGACCTGGGACCTGGGACCATCATCCAGGCCCTTAGGTCACCCACCTGAGGCCTCATAGACTGCAGGCGCATGACAGCATTGCCCTGGAGGGCAGCAAGCCCTCCAGGCTGGACTAGACCTCTCCAGGAAAAGTCCCAGAGCCCAGTGTGCTCACAGAATATATATAGGTATATAGTTACCCAGCATTAATATTCATACAACCATCTGCATAACGCCACACCTCTGACCCAGAAACTTCTCAAGCTCTCTGGAAGCAGATGGAACTATCAGGCTGGCAGCAGCTGAGAACACTGAGCAAACCTAACTATTCAAATGCAGCAACACTGAATACAGTGAGCAGCTAAATTTATCTATCAAAAACACAGCTCCACCAAACACAAAATCTATCTATCTAACCCTAGCACCTATCTAAGAGGGTGCTACATTATGATTGTAATTAACACCATAGATGTGCAACATAAAACATTTCCATGTCTGAAATCCACATTTTTTACTAAAGTGTATGTACAGTCAAAACATTTTTTAGTTTTTGATTGACCAGAGAAGGGTTAAATCGGAACTCCAGGAATCGCAGTAAAAAAAAAACAAAAAAACACTGCAGTTCTGCCCGCATCCTCCATCCCTTCCCCTGACAGTACGGGGATTAAATGCTCCTTAAAGCAGTATTAAAGGGATTGTAAACCCTCATGGTTTTTCACCTTAATGCATTCTATGTTGTACTGCAAATCTAGCAGTCAGAGGGTTAAGACAAACTATTTACCACTGACAGGGTACTTACAATGGTCAGCTTTTATTTAAATAAAACCTTTATACTATACTATACTTGCTCTCTATGGCGATTTGTGATCACACACTGATGTCACCAAGTACAATATAGGATTATTATCCCTGCAATGAACATGAGGATGGTGAAGTCTCGCCCACAACCCCAAGCATCGCGGACAAGAGCTGTAAGTATTACACCTTATTCCTCTACCTTAGCCACTTCAGCCTCAGGAGAATTTACCCCCTTCCCGACCAGGCCATTTTTTGCGATACGTCACTGCGTCGCTTTAACTGACAATTGCGCAGTCGTGCGACACTGTACCCAAACAAAATTTACGTCCTTTTTTTCCCACAAATAGAGCTTTCTTTTGGTGGTATTTGATCACCTCTGTGGTTTTTGTTTTTTGCGCTATAAACAAAAGAAGAGCAACAATTTTGAAAAAAAAACACAATATCTTTTACTTTTTGCTATAATAAATATCCCAAATTTAAAAAAAATAAGAATACATTTTCCTCAGTTTAGGCCGATATGTATTCTTCTACATATTTTTGGGAAAAAAATGGCAATAAGCGTATATAGATTGGTTTGCGCAAAAGTTATAGCGTCTACAAAATAGGGGATAGATTTGTGGCATTTTTATTATTTTTTTTTTTATTAGTAATGGCGGCACTTAGCGATTTGTATCGGGACTGCGATATTGTGGCGAGCAAATCGGACACTCTTGACACATTTTTGGGACCAGTGACATTTCTACAGTGCAATAAAAATGCACTGATTACTGTATAAATGTCACTGGCAGAGAAGGAGTTAATGCTAGGGGGTGATCAAGGGTTTAACTGTGTTCCCTAGGTGTGGGGGGGATGGGACAGACTAGGGGAGGAGACTGAACGGTGTTCCTACTTAGTAGAAACACACAGTCTGTCTCCTCTACCCTGACAGATCTGGGATTTATGTGTTTACACACAAAGATCCCAGTTCTTTCTCTGTCAAGAGCGATCGCGGGTGCCTGGCGGGCACTCGCATCGACTTCGGGGACACTCTGCGTGCCTCCTACAGCGTCTTTAAGAGCCAACGTACAGCTATGACGGCTCGCCCACGGAAGCCATCCTGCCGCAGTATAACTGCGGTGGCTAGTCGGGAACTGGTTAAAGTGGATGTGAACCCTATTCATGAAATTTGAGCTGGGCACGTATATCTGCAGTGTTTTGTTATCTCTCTTCAAAGCACTAAGTCAAGTGGCCTTTTCCTGCTTTGTTCTTCTGTTATCAGCATGATAACTTCTGACAAGTTCTCCATCAACTGTAATAAAACCAGGCTAAATTTTGTGTCAGGGAAGGTGTTATAAATAGATTAGCAGAGAGCTGGTCTATTCACAGCACAGCTCTGCATTGTTTCTTCCTTTTTCTGCATATGTGGAGAAGGGGTGTGTGCCTTTCCTCCAATCAGCTGTCTCACAGTGTGTGGCAAGAATCCCCTCCCACAGGTGAATCAGGAAGAGAAAATCTCCTAACACAATGTGCACTTTCTAAACAGTATATAAAGCTGAAGACAGCAGACATACATGTAAAACTTATGTAGAGAGATTTGTTTCATCTCTGTGTATCATCTGAGGCTATTCACTTCACTGGGTATATGAGAGGGTTTACATCCACTTTAAAGCGGGGTTCCACCCAAATTTTGAACATTATCTCTATGCATTCTCTTCCTTGCCTAGATTCTGACATACTGTGTAAAAAAATTTAAATTGCCCTAATTACCTTTTTTTTTCGAATCTTATTAGCACTTCCTGGTTTTCCTCCCATGGGAGTAGGCGTGTTTCTAGCCTCTCCCAGACCTCCCACAGTCCCCTGGGAGCTAGTCTCAGGCTTCCCAGCATGCATTGTGCAACAGCGTCATCACAACATCTCGGTGAATGCTGGGAGCACAGCATTCACCGCATCCAGGAAATACATGCTTGTGGGCTTCAAATGCCCACAATGAAGATGGAAACCGCCTTCAGTGAATTTTATAAGTTATTCTTTACAACGATATCGGACACAGGCGGACTTATTACACAGAACATGTGAGTAGATAATCATGAGAAGAAAAGTTTGTGAATGAACTCCAAAAAAAAAAAAAATGATAGATAGGTGGACCCCCGCTTTAAGGATACATTCACAGCTAAGTGTCACATTTTCAAGCGTTTTTGAGCATTTTTTTCAGCTAAAAGTTGTGGAGTGTTGAAAAAAGGGCATAGAGCTGCTGTTTGAGAAAACGCAGAAAATGCACAAAATTACCGTTTAAAATAAAAAGCTTGAAAAAAGATCATGTCGTGCTTTTCAGGCATTTCCATTGAAGTCTATGGGGACAAAAATGCTCAATTTTGGCTGAAAAGAAGCTCATGTACTTTTTGAGCCACAATGCATTTTGCTACAAGTGACAGGTCGCTCAGATGTGAACAAGGGCTACTGAAAACAATATGAGCATTTTTAAGTGTGAACACCTGAGCGATTTTCTGCTTGGAGCTTGGAGCTCTAAAACGCTCATAAAGCCAAATCCCATTCATTTCAATGGCCCCTGTACACCTGTCACTCAGAAAAGTACCTGAGTTTCTTTTTGGCACATTACACGCATCAATAGAAATGCCTGAAAATGTGTGACTTGAGCATTTTAGGAGCTTTTTTTGGCAGGGAGGGGGGGAGCGGTTACCTGTTCCTGACAGGTACTCATACTCATTTCCAGGAGACCTTGCCGTAGAGAGGTCCCCTGGAATTTCGGGCCCCCTCCTCGTTTCCCTGCCGCCGGGCCATTTACAGAACGCAGTGTGCTTTGCAGGGAGCCGGCTGTGAAGCCACAAGGCTTCACTGCCAGTTTCCCCTAGAAGGAATGGCAGCATCAGCACCCGACAACCGACTGAAAAATTGTCTAGGGTGCTGACATCGCGGGATCCCTGGACAGGTAAGTGTCCTAATATTAACAGTCAGCAGCTATAGTTTTTGTAGCTGCTGATTTTAATTTTTTTCGTGGGGGGGGGGGGGGGGGTGGGGGGGTGGAGCTCCACTTTTAACTCAAAACCAGTAATTAGATAGGGGGCTGAATTCTTTTCTTTTTTTTAGGCTTTTTTCTTCTTTTTTCACCTGGTGATCTAGCCAGTAGTAACACACCTCCTGTATTAGAGAGCCCCCACTCTGGATGAAGGAGCACAGGGGGTACCTTTGCACAGCAGCATTGTCATTCTGGGGGGAGTGGAGTGTTATGCCCTGTACACACGAGTGGACTTTTTCGACCGGACTGGTCCGACGGACCGAATCCGGCGGAATATCCGACCATGTGTGGGCTTCATCGGACCTGCAGCGGACTTTTTCGGTCGAAAATCTGACGGACTTTAGATTTGGAACATGTTTCAAATTTGTCCGACGGACTCGAGTCCGGTTGAAAAATCTGCTCGTCTGTATGCTAGTCCGATGGACGAAAACCGACGCTAGGGCAGCTATTGGCTACTGGCTATCAACTTCCTTATTTCAGTCCGGTCGTACGTCATCACGTACGAATCCGTCAGACTTTGGTGTGATCGTGTGTAGGCAAGTCCGTTCGTTAGGTTAGAAAGTCCGTCAGAAGTCCGTCAAAAGTCCGTCAAAAATCCGTTGGAAAGACTGTCGGATCTTTGTTGCTGAAAAGTCCGCCCGTGTGTACAGGGCATTAGATGTACTAGCTGCTACCAGATTTAGATACCCTAACAAACTGAAGCCAGACTTCAGTTAACTTTATAAGCAGTTACAGAAAACAGTTTTTTTCCTTTTGGGATAAGGCTGGGTTCACATATGTGCGGCCGTGGTTTCGTGCCTGGGGTCTGGTGCGTGTCTGTTTACCGGTTCAGGTGTGATTCAGGTCCGAATTTTTGCCTGTATTCACACCTGAATCAGTCCCAAAGATTGCAATCGGCTCCGCGGCCGAGAGTCGGTCACACTAGCCTGTCATGCGAATTGGATGCGGCAAAACCGGGATCCAGTTCGCATATATGTGAACCCAGCCTAAAGGTTTTATATTAATAAATTAAAGCTGACCATTGTAAGCACCCCTGTCAGTGGCAAATGGTTTGTCTCATCCCTCTAACTGCTACATCTGCAGGAGAGCTTGATCTGTTAAAAAAACAACAGACTAAGTGCCAGTTTGCACTGCTGCGATGCGGGAACCCTGCAAATCCACTTCGGGTTTCCACATCGCATGTCTCCTGGGGGCAGTTCACACTGCTGCAATGCAGGAACCCTGCAAATCCACTTCGGGTTTCCACATCGCATGTCTCCCGGGGGGGGGGGGTGTCAGGTTACACTGCTCTATGCGAACTGCTGGGAGTGTCAGTTATAAGTTATTGACACCCCCAAATCAGTTTGCATATCGCAGTGCGATTTGAAAATTCAGACAGGAATCAGATCTGTGTGAACCGGCACTTGCTGACAGGATCACCAGAAACACATCTCATCCAAGCTGGGTCAACAGACATCAACTACAATCAACCTAAGCATGCCCTGGGTCAGCACTTGCCCATTGTCAGCACTTGCCCATGGTCAGCACTTGCCCTGGGTAAGCACTTGCCCATGGTCAGCACTTTCCTGGGTCAGCACTTGCCCACGGTCAGCACTTGCCCTGGGTCAGCACTTGTCCTCGGTCAGCACTTGCCCTGGGTCAGTACTTGCCCATGGTCAGCACTTGCCCTGGGTCAGCACTTGTCCTGGGTCAGCACTTACCCATGGTCAGCACTTGCCCTGGGTCAGCACTTGCCCATGGTCAGCATTTGCCCTGGGTCAGCACTTGCCCATGATCAGCACTTGCCCTGGGTAAGTACTTGCCCATGGTCAGCACTTGTCCTGGGTCAGCACTTGCCCTGGGTCAGCACTTGTCCTGGGTCAGCAGTTGCCCATGGTCACCACTTGCCCTGGGTCAGCACTTGCCCATGGTCAGCACTTGCCCTGGGTAAGCACTTGTCCTGGGTCAGCACTTGCCCTGGGTCAGCACTTGCCCTGGGTCAGCACTTGTCCTGGGTCAGTACTTGCCCTGGGTCAGCACTTGCCCTGGGTCAGCACTTGCCCATGGTCGGCACTTGCCCTGAGTCAGCACTTGCCCATGGTCAGAACTTGCCCATGGTCGGCACTTGCCCTGGGTCAGCACTTGCCCATGGTCGGCACTTGCCCTGGGTCAGCACTTGCCCATAGTCAGCACTTGCCCATGGTCAGCACTTGCCTTGGGTCAGCACTTGCCCATGGTCAGCACTTGCCCATGGTCAGTACTTGCCCTGGGTCAGCACTTGCCCATGGTCAGCACTTGTCCTGGGTCAGCACTTGCCCTGGGTCAGCACTTGTCCTGGGTCAGCACTTGCCCATGGTCAGCACTTGCCCTGGGTCAGCACTTGCCCATAGTCAGCACTTGCCCATGGTCAGCACTTGCCTTGGGTCAGCACTTGCCCATGGTCAGCACTTGCCCTGGATCAGCACTTGCCCTGGGTTAGCACTTGCTTCCCTTCCTATTGAATATGAAATACAGAGCTATCCTGACCTAATCAGGTGTGGTTCCCCTCAATAACCTGATCTTCTCAGTCATTCCAATCACCATAAGGTCCATCAACTTCCCCTGACCCAAAATACAATAGGCATGGGTAATGAAATGTGATTATAACTGTTTGCAACACACCCCTGATGTGTTACCTAAACAGAGGGAGAGGGAGTGGAGGAGAAAAAAAAAAGTAGGAGAAAAGGAGGAAGATATGAAAGACTGGGCTGTCTGCCTCTGCTTACCTCTTGTCAAACCTGGGCAGAGTCAAGGAGGCTGTGACATCAGCAGGCAGGGAGAATAAGGTGGGAGAGCAGAGACAAGAGTGGACAGAGCCTGTGCCTGCTGCATCCATAGCACAGGGTCACCATGCAGAGGTCCCCATTAGAGAAAGCCAACATCTTCTCCAAGCTCTTCTTCAGGTAGGTGACTTTCAATGTGTGTCTGGTCAGTGCTGCATTCCGATACATAGAGGCAGGGCAGATCAGAACCCACAGCAAAGCAGCCAGCCTGCAATCAGCAATATAAACTTTATTCTGTGGATTATGAGCAGGGGACAAAAGGTATTTGGCAGGAAACTTTTCTTCCTGTGCAGAGAAATGAGCTCCTTATGCTGCACCTGTAACCTGAATAATAATCCACCTGGAATAGATTACTTCTACACATAGAACCTTCTCCTGATCTGTACACTACAGCTCTCTAACAGCCTTTATTTTAAGACTCGATGATCTGTGTACAGGACTGTGCTTTATAGATTGCTATTGTCGGCTGTCTGTGCAGGAGTGCTGCGATCTTCTCACCTGTCAAATCCAATGAGCAGGCACAGATTTCATGTTCTACATTAAGATAGGATATTAATAATGATGAAAGAATCAGAAGGTGATCGTAGGGTCAGGTGCTGGAGTAACACAGCATACACTATACAATCTGATTGTACCATCTCTGTCCCATTTCTTAGCCCACTCCTTTTCTTAGCTCACCCTTTTTCAACCAGGGTGCCCAGGCACCCTGGGATGCCTTGAGGTTTCTTCAGGGGTGCCTTGCAGGGTTGCCAACCGCCAGTAAATTTACTGACAGTTTGTAAAAATCAGTGATTTTTGTTACAACTGCCAGTAAATATCAGGGGCTGATATTTTCATGCAGTGTTGACTTTTTAAGTGTAAATCAAGCAAATTACTTTGGTATAGTATTGTCAGTGTTTCCATATCATGTTTATACTGTTCAGATATTCACTGTGTTAGTTTTCAATAGGAGTTCTATAATTTCTCAGGTTGCCAGTAAAAAATGTGCTCCTCCAGTAAATTTTCCATGTTTTGTCAGTAAAATATGCTGCGGGACGTTGGCAACCCTGGTGCCTTGGCAAAATGCCAAAAAAAAAAAAATACCCACAGATGTATACAAGCCAGCAGGTGGATGAAGCTTGCCTCCTATAGTTACATAAAGCCACAGATTTTCATTGTACACCATTACGACCTTCTAGCCACTGGCATCCTAACAACCAATGATCCGCCCTTGCCCCTCTCTGTCAGCACTGGGGTTACATTAGCTGAGTGATAGAGAAAAACTGAGGGAGAAGAAAAACATTGGAATACTAGACAGTACCAGTGTGTAAAAGTGTATTGGATTTGGAGGAATAAATCACCTCTAACATTAGGTGTCCTACGTGTGCAGATGTTGATGTATTATGTAAAACTAATAAAATCGTTTTTTACATTTTAGAATGGGGTGCCCTAAGACCATTCAGAATTTTAGAGGGTGCCCTGAGATTGTCCATAATTTTGAAGGCTGCATTGAGATTGTCCATAATTTTGAAGGGTACCTTGAGATTGTCCATAATTTCGAAGGGTGCCTTGAGATTGTCCATAATTTTGAAGGGTACCTTGAGATTGTCCATAATTTTGAAGGGTGCTTTGAGATTGTCCATAATTTTAGAGGGTGCCTTGAGATTGTCCATAATTTTGAAGGGTACCTTGAGATTGTCCATAATTTTGAAGGGTACCTTGAGATTGTCCATAATTTTGAAGGGTTGAAGGGTACCTTGAGATTGTCCATAATTTTGAAGGGTTGAAGGGTACCTTGAGATTGTCCATAATTTTAGAGGGTACCTTGAGATTGTCCATAATTTTGAAGGGTACCTTGAGATTGTCCATAATTTTGAAGGGTGCCTTGAGATTGTCCATAATTTTAGAGGATGACGTGAGATTGTCCATAATTTTGAAGGGTGCCTTGACTGAAAAAAGGTTGAGAAACACTGCCTTATGTCACCAACCATCCAGTTTAAATTACCATTGCTATGTTAGCGCGTTGTGTTTTTTTTTTTTTTTTAGAGATTGCCTTATGTTGGATTCATTTAAAAGCCTGGTTGAGGGGGTGGCAAAAATGCATTGTTGAGCTGCGTTTTTTCTGCCCACCAACTGCCCCCCCCCCCCCCCTCCTCATTTAACTGCAGTAGGCAGCAGACAATAGTATTTATATGCAGCGGTCAGATTACCTGACATGTACCAATCGGCGGGTGGCAAGCCCTCTGAACGCTACACACCTAAGCAAATGGTTGCGGCATGCTCGTGGCGTGTTTCGACAAAATGGTGAGGAGACATCACCTTGCATCCTTACTGCCTACCAGTAGCTTCTGTAGTGTGATCCGAATGTGGATCGGACTTCAGAGGAAAAGGAGATTTAGACACACATCTAAATCTACCCTTAAAGTGCCTCTAAACTCTGGTTTAAATAGAAAAAATTGTATTCAAATATGTATCCTTAAGGCTCCATTCACACTTGTATGACTCCAAAGTTGTGTTGACTCTGGAGTGCAACTTTGGTGAAACTTTGGATGGATGCAGCTTTGATACGACTTTGGCTTTGACCAGTTATAATGGACAACTGTTGCATCGTATAACATTCAGGTATGACTTTCATGCAACTTTTAACATTGAAGTCTATGGCCTTGAGGGATGCATGAAAATCAGACCAGTAGTACATGAACTACTTTGAAGTTGCTGCAACTTTAAGTCGCATGTATATGAATGGTTATTATTGGAAAACATGGGGAACAACTTATCATGCAACTTTTATGTCCAAAGTTGCACAAGTGTGAATGGAGCCTAAAGCTGAACTCTGGGCAATTTTTTTTTCTGTGCAGTGCAGGCAGTTAACTGCTTGTTTTATTCTAAGGGAGAGGACAGCAGAGATATACCTACCTGATCCACTATTCCTCCCTGCTCAAGCCCAATCCAGCACCCCTGCGCTCCAGTGATGTTGAAAATGGACTGCTCCTGACGTCAGCATGCTCATGCCGCGTACACACGAGCAGACTTTTTGACCAGACTGGTCCGACGGTCTATCCGGCGGACTTTCGGCGGACTTCCGACAGACTTTCCAAACAAACGGACTTGCCTACACACGATCACACCAAAGTCCGATGGATTCGTACGTAATGACGTACGACCATACTAAAATAAGGAAGTTGATAGCCAGTAGCCAATAGCTGCCCTAGCATCGTTTTTCATCCGTCGGACTAGCATACAGACGAGGGGACTTTTCGACCGGACTCGAGTCAGTTGGAAAGATATCAAACATGTTCCAAATCTAAAATCCGTCAAATTTTGGACTGAAAAAGTCCGCTGCAAGTCCGATGAAGCCCACACACGGTCGAATTGTCCGCCGGACTCGGTCCGTTGGACCAGTCCGGTCGAAAAGTCCGCTCGTGTGTACGCGGCATTAGTGTGCGCACCATAGACGGGAACAGTCCACCGCTGGACTGTGGGGGAGCACGGTTTTACAGAGCATCAGCAGATCAGGTGAGTACAAACGTTGTGCTCCCCCCTAGAAAAAACAAGCAATTGACCCATGCAGTGCAGGCACAGCCCGACTGCATAGGTAAAACAAACTTTGCCCAGAGGTGGGCTTTTAGTTTGAAAACCTTCTATTGCTCTTAGCATTCTCCAAATCTCCAAGTTCCTTATATTTTGCTGCTATAACCTGACTTCTTATTAGAGGGTGGCTACATCCATTCTCAATGATCCCCGAATATAGGAATGTGGCCACCTTGCCTTCTCCTGAGATGGCCTAGGGAATATAAACTATGGGATTTGTAGTGTGCATAGAGCAGCCCACATAAATGCAACTAACGTGCACTGCTCAGTCCAAAGAAACGGAAATGAGGGGGAAAAGGAGAGAATCTGGAGTATACTATTATGCCCCGTACACACGGTCGGATTTTCTAATGGAAAATGTGTGATAGGACCTTGTTGTCGGAAATTCCGACCGTGTGTAGGCTCCATCACACATTTTCCATCGGAATTTCCGACACACAGAGTTTGAGGCCTTGCTATAAAATTTTCCGACAACAAAATCCGTTGACGGAAATTCCGATCGTGTGTATACAAATCCGACGCACAAAGTGCCACGCATGCTCAGAATAAATTAAGAGACGAAAGCTATTGGCTACTGCCCCGTTTATAGTCCCGACGTACGTGTTTTACGTCACCACGTTCAGAACGATCGGATTTTCCGACAACTTTGTGTGACCGTGTGTATGCAAGACAAGTTTGAGCCAACATCCGTCGGAAAAAATCCATGGATTTTGTTGTCGGAATGTCCGATCAATGTCCGACCGTGTGTACAGGGCATTATGGTGGGCATACACACTTTGATAAATGAACACTTTTTTTCTGATTGGACTTGAATAATAAGAATATTCGATCTATAGTCAACAACCCATTCCATCAATATGCCACACACAGGGAAAAGGATTTGGATTAATACCTTTTAAGTTATTGATTGCATCTTTATGTTCACCACGTGATCTGATAATTTGACTGATGGGAATAGGACTGAAATGATGAGCACAGCATCAGTTTAATTCAATCTGATCTACATTAAATCGATCAAAAGTGAAATTATGCCTATGCGACAGTTTGCTGATTTGATTGTTTTGTTCGAATCACACCTCAGTCGTATGATAAAATTGAAGTATGTATGGTCGCATAACTTTGTGCAAGCATTTATGTTCAAGCTTTAGAGGTTTGTTTCCTTGGCTGGGCAAGGGTATGAGAGCAGTTCTAAAGGAAAGAAGTATTTCAGGTGCAAAAATGGGCATGTTGTGCATTTACAGGTCCCCCCCATATTAAAGTCCATGGGGCTAAAAATGTCTGATTGCGTCTAAAGCCCAGCCGGCCATAGTTGGACTCATTCTTCTTCCTGCAACCACGGGTTCTCCTGGCGGGGGGGGGGGGGGGGGGGGGGAGCCGCCCCCACCGGGAGAACACAATAGTTATTGCTAGCGGCTATAACAGCCACAAGCAATAATCGCATGTCAAATCTGACAGGCTCATTGTACCAAAGTTGATCAATCAATCAGCTTGGGGACATTCAGCCTGCCCATATATGCTTTGAATCTCGGCCAGTTCCGTCTATGACCGGCTTTAGTCTAGATGCTCAGGCGTGAATAGGGGGCCAAAGGAGATTGTACAATCAGATTATATAGTGTATAACCAGCCTACAAACAGCATGGTTGGGAATAGCTTTCACCATGCTACAGGGCATTTATGTAGGTGTGTGTGTCATAACAAAGAGACGCTTTTTGATTTCGCTATCCTTGAAGTTTATTATCACAACACAGTTGTACTTATCAATATCATGCTATTGTTTCTTCTGCCCGGAATCTGGTGCAATAACTCCAACTTGTTGTTACTAATTAATTTTCAAAATGTCATATTAGGGCTTTACATCATAGCAAGAGGAAGCGATCATTTCCTGCTTTTTATTGGTCATTTCATTCCCCTGCACTTGTCCAGAAGTCTATGAAGCTGCCAAATCAGCTTTGACAGGTTCATGTATGTAATATTATACCACTACATCTGGGGGTAGTAGAGAATTGATTCATTCACTAAAACTGTAGATTTTCACTTAGCTCAGTGAAACTCTATTCACTTGCATATGGAAAGCCTAGCCCTAACGCTTTAATATTTTCTCTATTTTGGTCTGTTATATATAACATTGAAAATATTTTGTTATCTCTGCCTATAAGTGCAAAACTATACCTGTTGACTCAATCAGAAATTTTGTAAACCAATAGCTTTCTATGCTTTCTGCCTTTGACTCTAAGGCTACTTTCACACTGGGGCGGTGCTGTCGCTGCATTTTGGGCGGTACCAGGGAGCTTTTAACACCCAAAAAGGGGTTAAAAAGGGGTTAAAAGCACCCGTAATGCCCACAAAGATGCTGATTGCTGCATTCATAGGTGTGGGCTGCCTATTGCATTAGGGTGTGCACTCCAAATCTCAAACACACATGCCTTTCTCTGTAGCCCCAGTTGCGCGGGACAGTGAATGAATGGGAAGTGCTCTGTGCTGAGTGGTTACTTGTGCATTCACAAATGGAAGCATAGTAAACACAGTTTACTATGCTTCAGTTATGAAAGGACATAGGAGCAAGTGTGTTCATTTAGAAAAGGAAGGGGCCGGTAAATTACATATTGACTAGCCCCTTCCCCTGCTCTCCATCTTGAAACATCCCCCACAGCAGCCAGGGGGAGAGGAAAGGAGGGAAAACCAGCAGGACTGCAGAGCAAGGAGGCCAACATGAGGGGGGGGTGGGAGTCCAGGCAGTAGGGGAATCGGCACCGCACATAGTGATTAGGGTGTGCCCAGGTACACCTGGCACACCCCCCTGTGCATGTCTATGGCTGCATGCACACAGCTACAGCCACATAAACAAGGCGCTCATTCACGCTGTACTACAGGCCACAATACCTGTGTGAATGAGCCCTTATGAGTTACATTATTCCCAGCTAAATATCTGGACAACAGAACCCCCCCCCCCCCCCCCCCATGTTTTAGAGAAGAGACGAGGGGAAGGATTCTAACATACAAGGGTAACAACGCAACTCCTCCATAGATACAGTATGGTGAGAGTTGTCACCCTAGGATAGGAAGTGTGTTACTGGCAGGTTTACCAGAGGAAAAAAAACCTGAAAAAATAAAGAAAAAAATTTAGTCACCATATCTAAGGACTGATAAACTGCAGCTGATTACATTTTTGTTCTTGGGTTTAGATATACTTTAAGTTAGCCTTTTCTGACATATAATTTGACACTATTTTTCCCCTTTTACAAATTATTCGCTTTTGTTAGTTTTTTATTTTTTATTTGTCATAAGAAACTATCGGTGATTATGTTATATGGTGATTTCCCTTTTTATTAGTTTTACTATTTCACAGTGGAGATTTTTCTCATAGCAAGCAATCAAATCTAAATAAATAAACTGAAAATGGTTTAGTTGTATAGGCAACAGGTTTACTTTGCTTCATTTCACTTGATTTCTTTTTGTTCCTCTTTTTTGTTGCTTGTTGCTATTGTAGTATCTCCATTGCACCAATAACTTTTTATTATCTGTCAAACATAAAGATAGCTGACTGTTGCAGATACTACTACTTTAAAAGAACACATACTAAAATGCAGGATGACTAAAGTGGAAAAACTGCTCAATCTACCTTCAGCAGATCATATATTAAGGATACATTTATTTACACATAGGTGATCAAAGGTGGCAGTCAGCGAGAATCAGTAGATTCTTCCCTGCGATTCTAAATGCTGTCTGCACAATGTGTGCGACCAGAAGCAGCTGTCTGCCGTGACTATCAGTTGTACTCTGTACAAACCAATGGCTGGTGCTGATGCTGTTCGCATGTAATGGCTGAGCGGTTAAATTTGACTAGAGCCTCCTACCGTGCTTTCAGGGTTGGTGTTTCCGCTGAGTTTCTGACCACACATAAACTGGCTGCAGCTAATATGTTTATATGCGACCATAAACACATCAAAATATGTGCCCCTGCCCACCTGTGTAAGTGTAGCTTTAAAGCTCACCAAATAATTTGCTCATTGTACATTCAGGACCTAAACTATCCAGTCAATCTGGATCCATTCAGACAGACTCTTGCACTACATAGTTGTTGGTAGATCTAAAGGATATTGTACATTCAAATTGTAATGTGAGTGATGAAGTTTAGAGCAATAACAGATATCAGTGGTCCGCTTTTTACTGCTTACTAGTCCGTTTACTGATATCCCTATATGTTTCAGCGGGATATATATATATTAAATGTACGCCAATGGGTTGAGTCAAACGTCTTTTGATGCTGGAAATGTCAAGGTACTTATAAATAAGCAGATATCTCATTAAGAGCATTAAGGTGAGACATCTACCCAGCTTCAAACCCACAAGGACCTACCACAGTGTTTCTTGTAAAACTGACTGATAAAAAAATGGAGCAGATGCATGGTCCACCTTTATGAAGAATGGTTTAAATGACTGCTCATGGCATAAAGATTAGTATTTGTGAATGGTAATGAGACCATCCAGTGGTCATCAGCCCATAACCAAGGAAGCCCTACATGGCCTAAGCTACAGTATGTCCAGTTTTAACAGGTGATGTTTAGATTATGCAGGTGACCCATACAGTGCCTTGCAAAAGTATTCACCCCCTTGGCATTTTTCGTGTTTTGTTGCCTCACAACCTGGAATTAACATGGATTATTTGAGGATTTGCATCATTTAATTTACAGAACATGCCCACAACTTTGAAGATGTTTTTTTTTTATTGTGAAGTAAACAACAAATAGGACAAAATAACAGAAAAAGTAAATGTGCATAACTATTCACCCCCTAAAGTCAATACTTTGTAGAGCCACCTTTTGCGGCTATCACAGCTCCAAGTCACTTTGGATAAGTCTCTATGAGCTTGCCACATCTTACCACTGGGATTTTTGCCCATTCCTTCCTTCAAGTTGGATGGTTTACACTTGTGAACAGCAATCTTTAAGTCTGACCACAGATTTTTTAATGGATTGAGGTCTGGGCTTTGACTAGGCCATTTCAACACATTTACATATTTCCCCTTAAACCACTCAAGTGTTGCTTTAGCAGTGTGTTTGGGGTCATTGTCCTGCTGGAAGGTGAACCTCCATCCTAGCCTCAAATCACACACAGAGTGGTAGAGGTTTTGCTCAAGAATATCCCTGTATTTAGCACCATCCATCGTTCCCTCAACTTAGACCAGTTTCCCAGTCCCGACTGCTGAAAAACATCCCCACAGCATGATGCTGCCACCACCATGTTTCACTGTGGGGATGATGTTCTTTGGGTGATGTGATGTGTTGGGTTTGCACCAGACATAGCATTTTCTTTGATGGCCAAAAAGTTAAATTTTAGTCTCATTAGTCCAGAGCACCTTCCTCCATATATTTTGGAAATCTCCCACATGCCTTTTCGCAAACTCAAAACGTGCCATTTTGTTTTTTGCTGAAAGTAATGGCTTTCTTCTGACCACTCTGCCATAAAGCCCAACGCTATTAAGCGTATGGCTTATTGTCGTCCTATGTACAGATACTCCAGTCTCTGCTGTGGAACTCTGCAGCTCCTCCAGGGTTACCTTACGTCTCTGTGCTGCCTCTCTGATTAATGCCCTCCTTGCCCGGTCCATGAGTTTTGGTGTGCGGTCGTCTCTTGGGAGGTTTGCTGTTGTGCCATGTTCTTTCCATTTGGTTATGATAGATTTGATGGTGCTCCTAGGGATCATTAAAGATTTGGATATTTTTTTTATAACCTAATCCTGCCTTGTACTTCTCAACAACATTGTCCCTTACTTGTTTGGGGAGTTCCTTGGTCTTCATGGCAGTGTTTGGTTAGTGGTGCCTCTTGCTTAGATGTTGCAGCCTCTGGGGCCTTTCAAAAAGGTGTGTATATGTAATGACAGATCATGTGACACTTAGATTGCACACAGGTGGACATCATTTCACTAATTATGTGACTTCTGAAGGTAATTGGTTGCACCAGAGCTTTTTATGGGCTTCATAACAAAGGGGGTGAACATACACACATGCCAATTATCATTTTTTTATTTCTGAAAAATAGTTTTATGTATATATTTTTCTAATTTTATTTCACCAACTTAGACTATTGTAGTCTGATCCATCACATATAATTCAGATTAAAAAAACATTGAAATAAAGGTTGTAATGTAAAAAAAATGATAAAAAGCCAAGGAGGTGAATACATTTGCAAGGCACTATATAGCCTACAGCAGTGTTTCTCAACTTTTTTTCAGCTAAGACACCCTTTACAATTATACACAACACTGAGGCACCCTATTTTAAAATGTAAAAAATGAAATCAAAAGTTTTACATGCAGTGATGTGGACACACGAAGGACACCCAACATTGGAGGTGATTTATTTTTACAAAGCAAATATAATACCTTTTCACACTGGTACTGACTAGTATTCCAGCGTTTCTCTTCACCCTCAGTTTTCCTCTCTCATTCAGTTAATGTGACCCCAGTGCGGACAAAGAGGGGCAAACAAGGATGTCCTCAGGTGCCCAATATCTTCCTTATTATCCTACGACATCATTGGTTGTTAGCGTGCCATCAGATGGCCCGCATGGATTGTAAAACCTGTGGCTTTGAGTAACAAAAAAAAAGGCAGGCTTGATCCACCTGCTGGCTGACAATTTGACAATTTTAGGTCAATTTGAGGCAATTTTTTGGCTTTTTGTCAATGCTCCCCTAGAGAACTCAGAAGGCACCCTGGTTGAAAAAGGCTGGTCCCCAGATTAGACAGCCATATTAGCATGGGGGTGTACTCACTCCTTGTTAGGTAGGATTTGAAAATGGGTTCCAGACAACAGATATCAGTTCAAATTTTTCGCTTAACCTGTCACACAGAGTTTAAAAGGTATTCATGTAAAACTATTAGTAGTTAGCTGATGTGCCACTGTCCATAGTTTGGCTGAAGACATTATAGAACAGCCATACATGCCAGCATTGTCGACACTCCCTCCTCTCCCCTGCAGCTGCTGCTGGCTGACACCAGGGAGCCAGATCACATGACCAGACTGGTGCGGGATGAAAATAGGTAAGTAAGTAAGTATAGACAGTTCTTTTTAAAACAGGCTAGGTGGTATAGGTGTTGGGAGGGAGCATTTTAAGACTAGTTAGGCTTTAGCTGGAATTCTACTTTAACAGATAAAGGCATTATATGGGTGTGTTGTGGGGGGGGGGGGTAAAAAAATGCCTGCAATAACAATACTTCTTTCAGAATTTGCACTAAATAATGTAACCCTGGATTTATTGGGTCAGATTTACTAAGTGCGAAGTGTAGTGAGTTAGCTTGTGTTCACATAAATAACCCTGTCATGGGCAAGAGGAACTCTATTATTTTTAACGTTCTTCACAAAAAAAAAAAAAAAATTATGCTTGCGTTCACTTCTCACCTTGGTTTAAATAGGCACCATAAGTACTTGCAAAGAACTGAATAAGACATTATTAAAAGACATGCTTCATATGAATCAATACAGCATGTGTTAGCATTACCATATTTGGGGTTTGTTGGCACGCGTGTTAACAGCTAATGTGTTCAGAAGAAATACACTGCATGTCATCAAAAGGAATCACTGCTCAGTAGTGAAACATAGTTGTAGGAGTAGTGTGGTTGGTGCCCAAAACATAGATAACAGTCATTATGGGAACACCGAATTCTGAATTGTATCAATAAAGGAATGTCCAACTATCTATTTACAAACTGACTTGGAATATAGAAAAGAACAGGCTGTTTCTGAGATGCAAAAAAAGTGGTATTTGCTATGGTCCAGCAAAGCAGGAAAAAAAAAAAAAAGGAAGAAGATAGATGAGAATATGTGACAGCAAATTATAATTTCATTTTAGTAGTTAGAAAACTTTAGGTTTTGTAACAAGCTTAGAGTATCAGGGACCTGACTCATATGTTAATAACCACGAGGTTGAATTACTTGCGATTGGGCCATATAGTTCACATTAGTGATTTCACAACTATTTATAGCAGAAATGTTTCTAGTCATTGTTCTAAACAATGTACAGATGACTGTTGTGTAATAAAATTCACTGGGATATAATTGTACATTGCTATGGCTTACTTTCATCACAAAAAGTCTTTAAAAAGCAAAACATGTTAATACAGAATTATGTCAGCACCATGTACTATAATCAGAGCTGCACCAGTAAAAGGTCCATATAGGTCACTATCTAAAACAGGGGTCTCCAAACTTTCTAAATAAAGGGCCAGTTTACTGTTCTTCAAACATTAGGGGGCCGGACTGTGGCCAGCGGAAGTAGAAAATGTTATGGTGTTAGTGGAAGTAAACAGTGTCCCTATAGTGCTATGGGAGAAATAGTGCCCCATCATTAGAGTCAGTGGGAGGAATAGTGCCCCATCATTGGTGTCAGTTGGATGGATAGTGCCCCATCATTAGTGTCAGTGGGAGGAATAGTGCCCCATCATTAGTGTCAGTGGGAGGAATAGTGCCCCATCATTAGTGTCAGTGGTAGGAATAGTGCCCCATCATTAGTGTTAGTGGGAGAAATAGTGCCCTATCATTGGTGTCAGTGGGAGGAATAGTGCCCTATCATTGGTGTCAGTGGGAGGAATAGTGCCCTATCATTGGTGTCAGTGGGGGGAAATAGTGTCTTATCATTGGTGTCAGTGGGAGGAATAGTGCCCTATCATTGGTGTCAGTGGGAGGAATAGTGCCCTATCATTGGTGTCAGTGGGGGGAAATAGTGTCTTATCATTGGTGTCAGTGGGAGGAATAGTGCCCCATCATTGGTGTCATCGGGAGGAATAGTGCCCCATCATTAGTGTCAGTGGGAGGAATAGTGCCCTATCATTGGTGTCAGTTTTATTGTTTTGGTCATCATTGGGTAGATTTCTCAAATTTCTTGTTCTGTAACCACAATCACCAAGACAATAACCGAGGGAAGATCTTAAAAGGGACACGGACAGCAATAAAAACCTGACAGAGGTTCTCTCCACTGTAAAAAAAAACGTGTTTTGGCTGGGATGTTACTGAATGGATGAAATGAATTAAAACATTAAACATGAAGATAGAGACTCTGACACCTGTCCAGTTGTATAATGCTGGAAATTGTAGGTGCAATAAACCCTGAAGAAATGTTTTTAGAGTAAGAAGAATGGCGTGAGCATGTGGCATCACATAGTGTAAATAAGCCCTAAAGAAAAAAGTGGGAGGAATAGTGATAGCATTGGGTCAGATTTTTAAAGCAGTGTTAAATCCTAAAACAAAAATGTAATATATTGCAGCTTATTGGCTATTAAATATGGTTGCTGCATTCATTTTTTTTTTAGCTTTTTTTTCACCTGGTAATCCAGCCAGTAAATTTGCTATTTTTCAACTTGCTTTAACAGACCAAGCTCTCTCACGTTTTTGATGCATTTTTCACACGTTTTTTGATGCATTTTGCATTTTTTGTGCTTTTTTTTTTGGCCAATTTGATGTTGGATGGATTCAAAAATGAAAATTGCGGCAAAATCGTGGCAAAAACACACTACATGCTATTCTGCTGCTTCTCCATTGAAGTCTTTTGAACCAAAACCACACCGTTTTGCTAAAAGAGTCCCTGACCCTTTCCAAAAACGCAGCAGTTGAAAAAAGCATAGATGTGAACATGTCCCATAGGAGACGTTAAATGGACTGTAGCACGTTTCTGCAAAAAGCATTAAAAAATGCATAGGTGTGACCCGAGCCTAAATCTGCTAGTCTGGAGCCACCCTCCTTTGGGTTTCATACTGCTTTAAATTTTAAACTTATGTTTCATCACTTTTACAGGAGGTATGTTTTTTAATCTGCTGAGTTCCTAGACTATAAAAATACCTTTATTCATATCACCTTCTCTTAATCATAGAAATTAGTATAAGTATTGTTGAATGACTGCATTCAATTAATGCCCTTAAAGTCACTACAGTTAGCCTCGGTTCACACTGGGACGACTTGTCAGGCGACCTAGTCGCCTGACAAGTAGCATCCCGTTCTCTGCAATGGAACCGTTCTAATCGGAGCGACGCAATTCGCTCCAACTTAGAAAAAGGTTCCTGTACGACTTTGGGGGCAACTTGCATTGACTTCTATACAGAAGTCATTTTGCAAGTCGCCGCTGAGTCGTGTCCTGGGTCGCCTGAGGCAGTCGCGCTGTAAGGCTTACTGAGGATGATTTCACACAGTCATGTGCAAATTGCAACAACGTGACAAGAACAAACTGCCACATGAAGGAAACACATAAAGCGAACACTTCTTGTGGACTTGCTACACAAGTTCTAAAATGGAGCTGGCATTAAAAAAATCATATTGAACCAGGTCAAAGGTCGCACTGTTGGCTAAAGTAACTAAAATGTAATAAACAGACCTGTATTGTGTATTATGTTGAAATTGTACCCTGATGCACTTGTCAGTTTGATCTCAGCATTTGGTTACTGGCCAAAAGCTTTGCACATCCTAAATTCCTACCAGGTAGGAAGTCACATGGGATCATGTTCTGATGACTACTTCGATGTGATTTTGACATGGTTTGCAGTGAAATTATGTAGTACTACTTTGGTTGCATTTTAGATGTGGTTTGTTATATTATATTGGCATGAGGTGGAGTCACCGGGTGTCGTCATCCAGAGGCCCACCCCTTATGACGTCACCACCCCATCATGCCCCAGTCGGTGACATCATAGAGGTGGGGCCTCCGGATGACATCACATGGTGACCCCACCCCATGCCAATATAAGTAGTGGCACACCGCGCACCCAGCATTAGAGCGGGAGAGAACAACTTCGGAAGAAGAACAGAGGGAGAAGACCCGGCAAAAGAGCGAGAAGTCATGGCAGAGGCAGAAGGCAGCGGACATAGGCAGAAGAACAGCCAGGGTTGTCGGGAAGAGGCCCTTGTCCTCATCAACATGGGGACAAGGTGCTTTGGGGTGGGGGGCGCAAGGCCGCCCCTGCCCAAAGCACCCCCCCATGTTGTTACTGTTCAGGAGGGGGGGGCACTTGCTTTTCCCCACCTCCTTTCCTGACCTGCGTGCTCGGATTATCGTCTGGTATGGATTTTTGGGGGGCCCCGACGCTGGTTCCCCTTAAAATCCATACCAGACCAAAGGGCCTTGGAGGGGGGACCCATGCTGTTTTTTTTTTTAATTTTGGCTTGGAGTTCCCCCTAAAGATTCATACCAGACACAATGTACCTGCATTGTCGGGATCAAACTCGGATCCCCATTCATTGAAGTCGGACGGATGTCGGACTTCAAATCACAGGGCAAAGTTGGATCCACAGTTGTACGACTGTCGTGTCGTACCAGTGTAGACCCGGCCGCACACACGAGCCAAATGTCAGCCAGTTTCTATTGAACCAGCCGATGCAGCCCGACATTTGGCCTGTGTGTACCGGGCTTTGCTCATTACATACATAGACTATGCTTCCTGCTTTGCAGTACTACACAGTAGTTGTGCTATTACTGTTCCTTTCCATTATGTAAATCCTCTGATTGATTAATTGAAAACAATGCATTCTCTCAGTGACTGATAGCTCAGCAGTTGTCAAGCATTTAGGCTGAGTCATTTTAGTAGGTAATCAGCCATGCCTTTAATCACTGATCTACAAATCTATACATGTAATACAATGAAGAATCATGAACGATCAGGCATGTAGAAATGTGAAAGTATATTTTAGGTCTATATATGTAACAATGGCTGTAGGCTAAACTAGTGGTTCAGCCAGCCTATCAGGTGTAAACAAAGATCAAATACTGCAGTATGATTAGGGCCATGGCAAAGAAAAGATACACATATAAGAGGAGAATGCTACATACCTTTTTGTAGACTAAATATGCTGAAAAGTTCCTTCAGTGTTGAGACAAAATGACTATATTATGTTCATGAATATTTTAGCTATATAATGAATATACTGTATGTAGACTGATTATTGAATAATCAAAATAATAGCTGTGGTCACACATTAACTCCATGATCTCTGGAGGCAATCATAATACTGTGGGCTCCATTAACAAAAGCAGATTGTATTTTTGCTTTATGTGAATGTGAATTGACATTTTCAGGATTGCATGCATTATTTGGGAAAACACCTAAATACCGCATGCAATCTTGAAAATGTCAATTCACATTCACATAAAGCAAAAATGTGTGGTAAATACCACATAAAACAGGAGTTAAAGAATTTTACAAAAGGAAAAAAAACAACAAAATGCATGCGGTAAATAAGTAGCAGTCCCGCCATGCGTTGTTTAAGGAACTGTCAGCCGCCGGTCTCCCTAATAACCAGTAAACAACATGGTTGTTAAGGAGTGGGCGGACGCCGTGTCCTTAACAACCAATGAGTCATCAACTGTAAAAAGAAAAATAATTTTTTTTGTAAACAAAAAATTGCTGGCAATAAAAAATTTATGAAAAAAACAGCGTGGGGTCCCCCCCAATCCATACCAGGCCCTTATCCTAGCATGTAGCCTGGCAGATCAGGAAAGGGGGGGACAAGCACGCACCCCCCCCCAAACCATAACCGGCTACATGCCCTCAACGCAGGGGGGTGCTTTGGGGCAGTTTTTAAAGTCCTTTATTAAAAAACAAAAATGTAAAAAAAGTCCCCCAGTGTAGATCCATCGTCAACTACTGCTGACCTGCAAAAAATAAACAAAATTCTGCACCTGACTAAGGCTCCTGCCATCTGACAGCTCTGCTGCCTCCTGCCGCTAAATTAACTGAGGGGCGGTGCCACTCGGTGACCTCACTGGAGGGCCCTCCCCCCTTGTGACATCACCAACCGGGGGCATGCTAGGTCAGTATTTAGAGTTAGGAAGGTGGCGGAGATGGGTTTTTTTTGGGTGGTGCGGTAGTTGCATCTGTTCCAGCACCCGCAGCCACACGCATAGATGTGAACTTAGCCTTAAAAAGAAAATCAATGCAGACACCAAATCTAATGATTGGTAAGCTGCAATATATTTTTAGTTTTGGGTTTAATACCGCTTAAATGAATGAGATGAAGCTCTGCTGAAATCTATTATCTAATAATGTGCAAGAAAAAAATCTTATATTCCTTGCACATGTTTGAGTATTCTTTGCAAAGTGAAACCTCACCACATTTACTAGACCCTAGGGCAAATTCTCGTGCAAAGCGGAAAGCCTATTTGCCTTTAGTAAATCACATTAAATACCTTTAATATCTCTCCAAGCTTTCCCTCTCATATAGTGCATGTCTCCATATTTCCATAGTTACATTTTTTTCTGATTGCTAGAATTCAATTAGATCTTGTGTTTGTTTGCTTAACCCCTAGGCACCGACAGTATGCAAATATGCAGCCTCTTGGCGGGTGGGCTTTTTGCGCTGAGTGGCCAAATATTTGTGTACCAATTAGCCAACACAGCTGTGCCGAGACAGCGAGCCCTACACGCTCCCGGGACAGTTTCTAGCAGCTAACAGAAAGCTTCTTGCCATTGGGAGCTTTCCGATCATGTGATTGCCGTGACAGCCAATCACAGCGTTCACATGATCATAAACCCAACCTCCCAGCATCTGAAACCTCTTAAAGGGCCAGGAGGCACACCAAAAATGCGCTACAAATATTTCCCTTTAATTCCTATGGAACTCTTTGCAGCAGCGCACTGCGGGTGTGGTGCGTTTTGAAAAGTCCTACATGATGCATCTTTGGTGCCCTGTTTCAAAAGCGCACCATAAAACGCACCTCCCATTGAAATCAATGGGAAACACTTAAAAAACGCAGGTGCAAGGTGGGAGTCAGGCAACCAGAAAATTCACCAAAAATGCATTTTAAAAAAGCATACAAAATGTGATATGCATTTTTTCAAAATGCACACCACGTTTTTAGGCGCACCAGTGAGAAAGATCCCCTACCTGTTTGGGTCTTTTTTGAGTTAACATGTAGGTTTCTCACATATAGTACTTCTGTAGTATTTGTGAAGGGATTCGCTTACTTTGGCAAAACAAGCACACAACCTGACAACAATATGAGGCTGTAGTTGTCATTGTTTAGTCCTAGTGAAAATTGGCTTCTATTGAGTGTTCGTGTTTCAGAAAATGCAATTATGCAGAAACGTGCTTGACATTACAGCAGCCAGCTGGCAGGTATCTATATTTATTTATATCAGCTGATCTCTTCTTTTAGCAAAGGAGTCTCTGAATGTTTGTATTGTCCTGGAGAGATTGCCAGCACAATCACACTGCATTCTTTTATGGCTCTGGAGGTGTTAGGCTGGGCTCACATATGTCCGGCTGCGGTTTGCAATTCGGAGTGCGGTGCGGTTTTGTTTTTACTTGAATTCACACCTAAACCGGACCCAAAATCGCACAGCACCCTTTTTAGATACAGAATGCGGCTGCTCCGGACATGTGTATCCCGGATCCATTGAAAGCCGGTCAAATTCTCATGATATGTGAATCGGATGCAGTTAAATACGCATCCGATTTGCATATATGTGAACCAAGTCTTCAAGAGTCTTGGAGCATAAGTTTGCATAAGTGCAAGAGTTTAAAATACAAACGTTTGGCAGTTATTTTCATATTAACATGGGGGAAGGGGGAAATCTACTCTCAAAACAGTTACATTCAAGGCATCCCGTGAATAATAACTGTCACAGTTGCTTGTGCTCTCAGCAGAGCTGTCAAGCCATCAAATGGCTGGGATCATAGCTGATCACATGTGCAGCACCAAGGCAACTACAGATCAAACAGAAGCTAAGGCCTGGTTCACACCTATGCATTTTTAAGTGCGTTTTCAGTTTTGCAGAAACACACTACAGACCGTTTAACATGGTTTCCTATGGGTCACGTTCACATCTATGCATTTTATGGAAAGGGCCCGGGACTTTTTTCTGGTTTTTGGTTCCTTACACTTCAAGTGATCAAAAACGTGTATTGAAAAACACAAAATGCACCTGGAGTTTTCAAACTGCAACCTGCATGGGTGTGAACCAGGCCTAAGATGGCGGCCTCCTTGGGTGTGAGGCTCGATTCACATCTATGCTTTTGAGATTTTCTACAGTGCCATGATTTATCATGATTTTGCCACGATTTTGCCGCGATTTGCGTTTTGTTTTTTTTTAAAGCTTTTTTATTTTTTCAAAATTTTGTTGTTGGGAAGATTTGAAAATGCAAATCGCAAATCGTGGTAAAAACGCACTACATGCTTTTCTGCAGCTTCTCTATTGAAATCTATTGAACCAAAAAAAGCAAAAAAGCACCGTTTTGCTTTTTAAAAAGTCCCTGACCCTTTCCAAATACGCAGAGGCCCAAAAATGCATTGATGTGATCATGTTCCATAGGAACCCATGTTAAAAAAATTTCAGCATTTCTGCAAAAAGCATGAAAAAATGCATTGGTGGGAAGGATAGTTCCACTTTAACAAAGCGGGCAAAATCAGATGCGTGTGAAAAGCGGGAATATTTCGAACATTTATAATCATGTTTAAAGCTAATGCCGCGTACACGCGGTCGGACTTTTCGACCGGACTTGTCCGACGGAAGCCGACGGACCAAATCCGGCGGACAATCCGATCGTGTGTGGGCTTCACCGGACCTTCAGCGGACTTTTCCAGTCGCAAATCTGACGGACTTTAGATTTGGAACATGCTTCAAATCTTTACGTCGTAACTCCGCCGGACCCAGAAATCCGCTCGTCTGTATGCTAGTCTGACAGACAAAAACTGATGCTAGGGCAGCTATTGGCTACTGGCTATCAACTTCCTTATTTTAGTCCGGTGCACGTCATACGAATCCCTTGGACTTTGGTGTGATCGTGTGTAGGCAAGTCCGGTCATTAGAAAGTCTGTTGAAAGTCCGCCAAAAGTCCCTTGAAAGTCTGTCGGACGGGCTGTCGGACTTTTGTAACTGAAAAGTCCGACCGTGTGTACGCGGCATTAGAGCATGAAAACTTTCATTTATATATATATATATATATATTAATGGCCACAAAGAATTTAAATCCACATTGTACCCCTACTCATTCACCCAAGAAAGTGTCAAAAATAAATGAAAAAAAGTACACAGGTTTTTGACAAAGTCCTTTAAAATGAAGAATCTCCCCCATCGTAGCTCCAATAAGTCTTCTCCCTCCGGTTCTTCTCTCTCTGGTGGTGTCTTCTCCCTCCGGTTCTTCTCTCTCTGGTGATGTCTTCTTCCTCTGGTTCTTCTCCCTCCAGTTCTTCTCCCTCTTCTCCCTCCGCTGTCTTCTTCTTTATTTATTTTTGACACTTTTTTGAGTGAATGAGCAGGGGTACAATGTACCCCATACTCATTCACATAGGGTGGGGTGCCCAGATCCAGGTGCTTTCAAATTCCGATAAGCCCCCTGCCCACAGACCCCCACAACCACCTCCCACAGTTGTTGGGAAGAGGCCCTTGTCCCCATCCCCATCACACTGTGCAGAGTCTGTGTTAGAGTCCCGCTGTCCTCTATGGGGAGATCGGATGAAAACGGACCGACTGTCTGTTTTCATCCGATTCCATCGGATCTAATCCCCCAGACAGAGGGAAAATAGGGTCACCGTCCATCTGGTTTTTGCGGAGAGGATTGGATTGAATAGCAGCGGGTGTCAGCGGACTTGTCACCGCTGACATCCCCCACTTCATAGGGTTCAATGGAGGGTCCAATGAGTTCTGCCGGACCTGATCAGAAAGCCCATGTAAAAGGGTCCTTACACTCAGGCCAGAGGAGCCCAATTGGACATGGAAGACATTTCTAAACTAGAGAAATCTAAAAAAAATGTGAGTTAGGGAGCTGATATTTACTTTTCAATGTGTTGAATGGTAGGGGCGCTCCATTTCCCGCTACTGAACCTACCGTCTTGATCCAAAACTTTGTCCAAAGAATGGGGTCAGGGTAAGAGTAAAAATTGCACACCTGGGGATTTTTCCACAGTGGCATATGTGGAGACACCACTTCGTCATTTTTAATTTCAGCCCTCCTGGTCACTTCTCATGCCCTAACAACAGACCACATAGACACTGTGAGGGGATAAGGAGCCCTGCATTCACGAAACACCAGGTGAGATAATGCCTCATAGGACCCCACAACTGTCGCTTCCAGTGATATGGCTTCATCATCCTCCAGTTGCATCAGCCACCTGTGTACAAAGAGCAACTGTTCTGCTAAAAATGGCGTGAGAAATTGGGTACCGCTAACCCCCCTACCTTCCAAGGTTGTCGCAGTACTTATATTCTGATACAAGGGGCACCCCTGCGCCACAGGAAATCAGACACCAATCTGTCTATAGTCTAAAATACAGTTAGGGAATCCAGATGGGCAAGTTTCTAATGTATAGAAAAACAGAGAGAAATTTCATTTTCAACAAATTCATTTTCCCAATCAGGGAAAGAGGAACATTCAGCCATGCTTGAATGAAATTAGCACTACCTTGACTTTTGAAAGTCCACAATCAGACACTATAGAAACAGATTTTGGCTTTTTTTTTAACTTGACCCATAATCTAAATTCGTGACAGATTCAGGCTGCTTTTCGGATCATCCTACTGGATCCAATAATTAAAATAATGAAATATTTTTCTACAACAAGTAAAACATGTGTGAGAGCACGCTGAGCAGCAAGCTGAGCCCTAGGAAGAAAGGTCAGAGAACAACGCTGAAGAGCCGTCATGTCTTTAGTGGATATCATGAAATTAGCACTTTTTGTGAATCCTACTTGGGTAATATAAACAGATAACAGATCAACAGATCACAGTAAATAAACATAAAATCAATGGGTAGTAAAGAAAGAAAATCATTGCTTTATTTGTTTAACTATCAAAGCTTTTCTCTTTAGCTTTTGTGTAAACATCAGACAATCAGACAGATGTCATTTCTGTGGATAGTAGAAACAGCTATACAAGATGAGCCATCAGAAAACAGCAATTTCATGACCGGATTTACCAGATTTGATTTTTTTTCTTAAACTAAAGAATAACTTTTAAAACTACTCCACAACCTGAAAATGATGTTCCATCCGATCTTTGTAAAATGATTACTTGGGACTGGTTTTCTGAGGTTTTTGAAAATATTTGATTGCTAAGGAGCTGTACTACTTCCAGGGCTGCTGTTAGAAATCATGGGGCCCCATACAGCCTTCCTGATGGGGCACCCCCAAGGCCACCTCCACCCCTCCCCTCCGAGGTGCAACTTACTTTATCCGCCTACGCCCTGAAAATGAAAAAAAAAAGTCCCTCTTCTGCTCCCACTTGCTGGGCCCCTCTGTTGACACGATGGGGCCCTGGGAAATGTAATTTTAAGTCCTGGTAAGCAAGTAAGAGCGGGGGTGTGGTCTAGTATTATCAATTAATTCATTTAGACAGAAATGAACAATAAAGCTGCCCTGGGCCCCCCTATTTACTGGATGAGGCCTGGGCCCAGTACAACAGGAACAGTTATGCTGCCTTATTAACGGCCCTGACTACTTCTATAGTAGGAATTCAATATCCAACCAAACTTGCAGCATGTCCACAATCCCTGACCATTATTTCATTTTGTATGTCTGCAGTATCTGGTAGTCCTATTTAGCCTTACATTTAAAGAACATTATGGGGTTGATGTACAGTTGGACCAGATTTTGCACTCTCCAGTTTAAGTAAATCGACCCCTATGTGTCCCCCTGTTGTTTGTAAGTTGATAATAACTACACTACATTGACAGCTTTGGCCCATGTTTCTGTGATACCTTTGTAGCCGAGTGATTACATCTGACTGACAATTTTATCTACGGTCATCTAAGCAGTTTTCTTAATTGCTGTAGTTTAAAGCAAGATATAGCCAGATTTGTAGTGTGAACCTGTTGACAAAATACATTTCAGGATTTTATCTGTTGTTTTACGTTTTGCTCTCCTAAAGATCTCTGAGCCCAGGTTCACACTTGTGCGAACACAGACACACTGCGGTGCCAATCACATGCGTGGTCTGTGCAATGGGAGTTCAGCCATCCAGTTGTATGGCTGAACTCGCATTGGATTCGCAGGAAAATAATGCAGGGACTTTTATCTCCCCGCACTGGAATCGGACCTCATGGGTGTTCTCACCCATGCAATCTGATTCGTGTGCAAGTTCACAGTTCGCACTGCGATTTGTGAACCGATCTGGGGGTGTCAATAACATTGTATTGACACCCGCAGCGGTTCGCAGAAGGCAGTGTGAACTTCCTGCGGGAGAGATGAGATTCGGGAACCGGCGCTGTAATCGCATTGGTTCCTGCATCGCATATGTGTGAACCTAGGCTGAAAAGAAATCTTGTCAGGGATACATCTGCAGTTCTGCTTTTGCTATCCTTTCTTTAATAATAGTAATTGCCTGGCTGCCTATGGCTTTAAGACCGTCTGAGTCTCTAACCTGAAACAAACATAAACATTTGAAAATAAAGAAGGCTTTATCTGCATATTTGGTGCATGTCAGTACCTTAGAAAGTATTCATGACAGCCATGCAACTAGAATTTTCACAAAGAGAAATTAGCATAGCGCTGGCAGATTTTCATCTACCGCTTACAGGTAAATTTAGTGGGTTATCTGTTTTATACATAGTTAGATTTAGCCTCTGTTCCAGTTTGGTTGTGTTGCATGTAGTTTCACACTGTGCCTGTGGGTGTCGTTGTCGCCATGGGTCGGTGTTGGAAAGGGAACGCGCTGAAGCGTATAGGTGCTCTTCTGTCCCGGAGATAACTCGGTGGAGGTGGTTCTCCGAGTTGCATTCTGGGAGAGGGTATTTATGGGACAGACGCCATGTTTTAGGGTTCGTTTCGTTCCACCTGCTGGCCCTCCTGGCCGACAGGTATGTGTTAGGAGTACTACCGCGTAGTCCTCCGACCGGGAGGCCCACGTTGCTGCAGCGTGTGGGTGGGCCCAGAAGCCTGTCTGGAGCCTACCACAGCGGTGAGGGAATGGTCCTGGGCTGTCTGTCCTACGGGAAGAAGTTGGACAACTGAGAAGATCCCAGGGGAGGACCCGTCATGGAAGGATCATGCAGAGTGCTGGTCTGGAGAGGGGCCTGGTGACTCAGTTGGAGGATGCATCCTAAAGTTAACCTACCGCATAGTACTGCCGAGTCGGCTTAAAGGTTCTAGTGCTGTGTTTGCTATCCATCGTAAACCATTACATCCTGTGGCAGAGGATCGTCTGGGTTTCTATTCCATTCAAGTCTGTGGCAGAGATTTTGTTCATGCTGCGTGCCGGTTGCTAGGTTAGTGAGAGAAACCTATCCGGGCGGGCAAAGATTCAACTCTAAAAGGAGAGTACATTCATCTACAAGATTCCAATTCATAATACTACATCAAGAAAAGGTATTTGAACTTCCCTGCAACTCTTCTCCTACCTCTTTCCTGCTACTTCCTTCAGTTACCCTTTATTAAAGCATTGGAAAAGATACTCAAGTGTTTGGTGTCCACACTGTCTGGTATTAAACTCAACGGGACCCTAGACCCGGTTCTGGTGAAATTGAGGTAACAAAGGTGACACTAACAGCCCGCTTTAAACCAGCAGCTCCACCGTGAGTTAGTGCTACATTAGCAATTTTAGTCTCTATGTTTTTAGTATGGATTTATTTTCAGAATCACCCCAACATAAGTTATTCCAGTTCTAAACTCTTCTATGGCTGCTTACTAAAATTAAGTTAAGACTTCAAAAGATATAATTATTTCCACTTTTTCTTAAAGTGATTGTAAAGGTAATTTTTTTTTTTTTTTAAATAACAAACATATCATACTTACTTCCACTGTGCAGCTCGTTTTGCACAGAGTGGCCCCGAACCTGCTCTTCTGGGGTCCCCCGGTGGCTCTTGCGGCTCCTCCCCACATCTGATAACCCACTCGGAGAAGCGCTTCCCTGAGGGGGCAACCTTGCGGGCGCGCTCCTGAGTCCAGCATTTGGTGTCAATAGAGGACTCGGCCCCACCCCCCGGCACTCGCGCCATTGGATTTGATTGACAGCACAGGGAGCCAATGGCTGTGCTGCTATTAATCTATCCAATCAGTAGCCAAGAACTCCAGGCAGAGAGACAGCGTGTCCCCGTGGGTCAAGTTCAAGGGTTCAGGTAAGTAAAACGGGGGGTGGGGGGGGTGTGGCTTTATGGGCCGGTCACTGCCAGGTGTTTTTTCACCTTAATGCATAGGATGCATTAAGGTGAAAACACACAAAGGTTTACAACCCCTCTAAGTCCTTCAGTATTTGGCATAAAAGTGATGTCTTGTGGTAGGCCTTCCAAAGTAGATACTGGAGTTGATTTTCTAAAGGCAAACAGACTGTGCAAGAGCAGTTGCTCCAGAGCTTACTAAATGAAGGGAAGCTCTGCAATCTCCAATCATATGCAAGCTAAAAATGCAGTTTTTATTTCCCTTGCATGTGATTGGGTATTCTTTGTAAAGTGAAGCTCTACCTTATATACCAAGCTCTGAAGCAACTGCACTTGCGAAGAGCACAGTCTATTTGCCTTTAGTAAATCCACCCCACTGTGTAGAAATAGTATTCATGAATTAAAACCGGATCACTGTTTGCTGTTCCTGGGTTCAGTAAATAGTTTAGGTTGGCAGATCTGTGCAGGGAGATATCAATCTTTAGCTAGAAAGATTTCCTACATTTGAGTTAAAGAGAAACAAAATTCTTAAAGCTAAAGGGCAGACAGAGGGCAAAAGACTAGCCACCAACATTGTCTGTGATCTTCCTGTAGCTGTAGCTTAATTGATGTCCACTGCACTGTGTTTCTGTACGGAGGTGGCCATTTTGGTAGAGAGAGGTTTTTGATTCAGAGCCTCCAGAACGAAGAACGGTGAGCAGGTACTGGTGACTTCACTAAATTTCATTCCAAATCTAATTAGACTAGCAGTAAGAATCAGCAGGGCCTTAGATCTCATACTGGATTATACATTCCGAGGTTGTAGTAGAGAGTGATAGGTGTCCCGGGATCCACACATCAAGTCAAAGCTTGCTGTGTGATAGTGAATGGCAGCTGGCTGTCTGTGTGTGGTCTGCCACATTCTGGTACAAACAGGGCCATGGATAAATCCTTGACGAGGCTCTGTAGCTTACGCATGCATTTGCAAATGTGTGCAGACTAAACCCCTGTTTTTAACGCATACTGTTAGACAGGTTATTTGGTTTTCTGCGGGCTGGTGGCAAGTTAAGCTTGGTTTTTTCCATGGATTTATCCATGGCCCTGTTTGTACCTGTTGTTAACCTTCTAATGCTTTGTACTGCGATAACCAGCTATAGATGTGAGCAAGTGGCGTTTTTTGAATCACTGCCACATTCTGGGCCACCTATTGAGCACCTGTCTAATTTGCAAAGCAACAGCGGGATGCCGGGCACTGAAACACTTTCTTTGTTTCAGCATCCGACACTGAAATAGACAGTACTGTAAGGCAGAGTGATCTCTGCCCGACAGTACAACAATTGTAGTCCCACCCATGTTGGGGAAAGAGGGAACGGCACATCAGATTTCACTGCCACTGCACAAGTTCCCACAAATGTGGGGAGTGAATTTGACTGCCAGGGCACTAATGACCACCAATGTGCATGGGGGTGGAGGGGTTAAATTTCACTGTCACTGAATACACTTACCACCAATGGAGAAGGGGGGGTCTAATTTCACTACCACTGGTCATCAATGTTGAGAGGGAGAGGGTTGGGCTAAATTTCAGCGTCACTGACCTTCACTGTCACTAACTGTACTGACCACCAATGCAGGGTGAGGGGTTAAATTTAATTGCCGTTGCACTAAACCCCAATGATTGTGGGGAGGAGGAGGTTAAAAACACTGCCACTGGCCACCAAAGTAGTAGATGGGTTAAAAAGCACTGCAACTGAGCACCAGAGCAGAAAGGGGGTTAACAGCATTGCTACTGACTCCAATACTGGGGTTTTTGTGGTCACTGACATCAATTTTGGGGGTTATTATTGTGGTCTCTGACATCAATACTGGTGTTATTATTGTGTGTATTGAGACCAGTGCTGGGACCTTTTTTTGGGCCATTGACATCAAAAATGATTCCAACTTTCTCTTATGTGTGCACTGCATCGTGGTATGTTGAAAAAAATCCACCAAAGCCAGAATTTTCAGGTGGTGAGTTGCATTAAAGCCCATTAATTTTGAACATGCCGCCTTACTCTATTGAAATGCACCTCAGTGCATTAAAGTGTGTTGCTGTTGTGCACCCCTCTGGAGGCTGCACTTAAAGAGGAACTGCAGTCTGCTCACATAATTAGTAATAAAAACATCTTTGCCATGCTGAAGCTTCCCTCCAACCACTTTGCATATTATTTTATATATACTGTGATTCTGTACTTGCCAAATATGCTGTAGAAATCTCTCTCCAATGAGTCTGGCTGCAACCATTTTAACTGTGGGCAGCTGAAGCTGCTGCCTATTCACTTCCTGGATATACACAGACACACAGAGGCACACCTCCAGCCCTGCAGCTTTCATTGGACCTCTTATGACTCATCCCCCCTCTCTTCCTGGCAAACTCTCATGAGAGTGAGAGAGAGCTGTGCATGATGTCATAAGCCTAGGCTTTTTACCAGACAAACAGGAAGTGGACTGTATAAGGTATTTACTGGCAGAAAAATAATGTTTTACTATTCAAAGTTAAAACAACAAGTGCAGAAGATTTAATAGATGGAAAGTTGAAAAAAATGACTGAAGTTCCGCTTTAAGACCCTTTAATATTTTCATGTTGACCAACACAGGTTTTAGAGGATATTTGTTTTTCAGCCCCAATAACAAAGTCACTCCAAATTTCTTTTACTCAAGTATGTGTGACTGAATGTTTCTGTATATGGATTTAATTCTCTCTTATATGACAATGCACTAAACCTGGCCCTACATGAATTGAAATTCAGACAGGTTCAACAGGGATCGTCGGAATTTCGATCCATGTATGGGCACTGTGGCTGTGCAGAAGTCAATCTACTGATCGACTTCTGTACTACCACCCTGTCGGATTTTCCCTAGTCAATCAGCGCTGTAAGCTATAGCCTGCAATGCTGATCAGTGTAATCTGATGTCGAGGAAGGCTCCCCACTGTCAGAATACAATGACGCCGCTGGTTGAACAGAAAATACTGACTCGTCTATGGGCTGCCTAAACATCATTAGGTTTCCTGATGTGTGGTCAAGGAAAGGCACAGTGATGAAATCCTACTTTCCTAGCAATAAACCTGGGATACTTTTCTTCGTATGGCAAACTGGAACTCCAGTTAGAACAAACAGATTTCTGGCAGACCCTGCTTGGAGGATATTGCCTTAGCCTGTGTTTATGACTAGGATTTGCTTGCACAAATGATTTGATATAATTTCAGAGAGATGTTAAGAGGGGATTAAACACAATTGTCTGAATGTCATCAAGTGGCTGAAACTTGATGCAAAAATTTTCATTGACACTTTAATCCAATCAAACAACCTTGACAATAGTCTCATTTCAAAAGCGAGGTATTATGACTGGAGGTAGGTATTTCAAATGATAACATTTCATTATTTCAACTATTTTAAGTTACTACACTGTGAAGAAGTTATGTATTATGATATTTGAACTGGAATCAGAATAGGGCTTTTACATTTAGGACCCATTCACACTTATGCATAGTGGCAATGTGCAGTAACGTGAGTGACCGTAATGCATGTCAACACACCAGCGTGATGCACGGTGCGGTGTGGTGCTATTCATGTGAATGACACCCAACAGATTGTACAGAAGAGCCCAATGCACAACACACCACACTGCATACACCATGTAGGTTTGTTTATAGGTTGTAATGAATAGTGAATGAGCTGCATTAACCCAATGCATGCCATAAAATGCATTAACCAATGTGCATTAACGCATTGCAACGGAACACTTTAGTGTGAATGGGCCAATAAAAAATCCAATTCCAACTGACAGTTGTAGTTAAAAAAAAAAGCTATTTTAACCACTTTTTTCTATTGTAGAAACATCCAAATGGTCAATAAAACTATTTCAAACAGTTTTGGATCAACTCAAGGTTTCAACAGAAGCCATTGATTCTTGGTTTCACTGATCTGTTTGCTTGTTCTTGTGTGGAAAATATTGTGGCCCAGTGGCTAAGTGGTTAACATTTCTACCTTGTAGCGCTAGGGTCATCAGTTTGAATCCAAACCACCGCACTACCTGCCTTAAGGTTTGTATGTTCTCCCTGTGCCTTTGTGGGTTTTCTGCAGGTATCCGGTTTCCTCCCACATTCCAAAGACATGATAGTAGGCTGATTGGCTCCTGTCTAAATTGGCCTTAGTATGTATATGTTGGAATGTGAGTTAGGTACCTTAGATCAGTGGTTCTCAACGTCAGTCCTCAAGTACCCCCAACGGGCCAGGTCTTCCTTTACTTTGCACAGCTGCTTTAAATCAATATCAATGACATGGTATTGATAAGAGCTATTTTATCTAAGGGAAGTTCCCAAAACATGGCGCGTTGGGGGTACTTGAGGACTGAGGTTGAGAACCACTGCCTTAGATTGTAAGCTCCTTGAGGGCGGGGACTGATGGGAATATACAATATATATATATATATATATATATATGTAAAGCACTGTGTAAATTGATGGCGCTGTATAAGAACCTATAATAAACAAATACTGAAAATGGTTCAAATTGCCCCAAACGTTGATAAGTACATGGTGATAATAAGGGGTTTACGTTGCTTTTTAAAAGTGTAACCTATTAGGTTTGGTTCAAATGTATACCTGTTGTAGAATCATCAATGATTATTCCTGTTGTCTGTGTATTAATACCTGATGTGTGCTTTGTTTTTGCTTTAGTTGGACCAAGCCAATTTTAAAGAAAGGATATAGGCAGCGATTGGAACTGTCAGATATTTATCAAATTTCCACTGCAGATTCTGCTGATAATCTGTCAGAAAGACTTGAAAGGTAAAGGTGTCTGTATTTTCTTTGTGCCTTTTATAATATTATACCAACCTTTGCATATGTATGCCACTAATCTCTAAGGTATAAGCTTGTGTAGCTAAATATCAACAGATTATAATAGATGTGTATAGGGGAAAATAATCTTTGACTTCATCAGATAATATAGGCCAGTTACTATTGTTTTCTGCCATGATAAGCCATTGCTCAATGTATATCTGTGGGCGCTTTTTCTTGCTTTGGTAACTCTAAACATACATATTTACTGTATGCAACAGCCTGGGGGGAATAATCTCAGGGTGGTTGGAATATCCAGTACTCCAACAAGAGATGTAGTGACAAAAATAAGATACTACATAGCACCTGTATGTTCATTGTACATGTTTCTCACATATTTAATTTAGTTTTTTTCCCTATAAATACACTTTAAGAATAGTTGTCCTTTAAGCTTCATTTACAAGACAGAGGAAAGGATCTCACTATGGATAATAGCATGTGTCACTTTCCGAGGATACAAATATCCATATTTAACTAAAAAAAGAAAAAAATATCCTTTAGTAATTTTGTATGCCAATGTGAGTGTTGTTCAAACCTATATCCAATTTGACTGTTGTTCAAACCTATACCCAATGTGAGTGTTGTTCCAACTGATATCAGAATGAATTTTATATTTACTTATAAGATAAAAAAGTCTAATCGCTTTAGGCAACTTAACAACATTCTTCTATTCTTTTTTTTCTATCACACTACAAGAAATATTAACAATAGGAATGTAAGAAACGTTCTGGTGTCACTTTTTTTCTGCATTGATAGATAACATGTTATTCCACCAACAAGTCATTTTTGTCTCCATTGTTACCAGTTAGAATAGTCTGCCTTTGTTTTCGTCTAGCAAGGGACTGGAAGAACTCCAAAAGCTTTATTTGCCTATTATTTCTGCATTGGTCTTAAGAAGGCTGGCATTTTTTTTTTTAAACATACAATGTGACCTTTACATGAATTAACTCCCTGCCATGGGATATACGGTCAGGTTTCTAAATCTGCCAAATATGTGAATGAACTGGTGGTGGAAATACATTTTAGCACCATGAAGAATGGATCCCACAGGGATACTAAAACTCGGGTTTTATTAGCATCCTTACGTGCACTATCTGAGTTTCCCTGGAAATACCTGGGAATGAAGCAATATGCTCCTAGTGTAGATGCAGCTGTTGATGGATAACTGTCTTGCTTTTGTGTTTTCTTTCAGAGAATGGGACAGGGAGCTGGCAACGTCAAAGACCAACCCCAAATTACTAAATGCACTGAAGCGATGCTTTTTCTGGAAGTTTCTTTTTTACGGCATCCTATTATATCTTGGGGTAAATTAAATGTTTTGTTACCTACTGCATTTTTTATATACAGACTATAAGTGCGTTCGTGTGTGTATATATATATATATATATATATATATATATATATTTTTTTTTTCAAGGGGAACTAAAAACGATATGCATACATGAAAATGTTTCTAAGAGCGGCCATAAAAAGGTTTGCGATGATCCAGTATAGGTATAACCGGTTACACCTGTGCACCCCAAATACTTGGCAAACTCCCCTCCCAACTCCAGAAATAACTCAACACAAGTCCAAAAAAAAATGTGTAAGAGGGCAACATGATTGTGCCAAATAGCTTCATAGCAGTCTTTGCTCTGGGGACCTGCTTGTCTGTGCCCCACACTAAATGTTTGCTATATATTCCCATTCACACACCATTCCTATAAATCATTTTAAAGAATATTTCCTTCCTTTCTAGTTGTTTATTTGGAGCAGGTTGTGCACAGGATTCTATAGACACCCTGTATTCTTCAGAGTAGCGTGTAATGTGCAATTAGGGGACAGATGTAGGGACCGTATTTTTAATTGCATTAACATACAATGCACCACCCAGGCCTTGGGATCTTTAATCCTTTTGTGGGGCAAACAGTGTTTGTAACTGATATGAGATCTACTAGCACAGTACACCCAGAGTTAACTATGATAAACATTACTTCCCCAGCCCCCTCCATTACATTACAGAGAAGGGGAAAGCTAAGTAGGGTTTTTAAGCAAGTAAAAGGAAAGAAAAAAGAGAATCAGCAATGATTAAATATTTTTGTGAATGGTAATATGTAACAAATACACTTTAAATTAGTATCAAACCTAAAAGCACGCCTCTGTTATACTGCAGCTTACCAATTCTTAGAGGTGATGGCTGCACTCATTCTCATTTTCAACTTTCTTTCTTTTATTTTCACCTAATGATCTGGCCTGTAAGTCTTTTGTTTTCCAACAGAAAAAGCTGTCTTGCAATTGTAGCAGTTAGAGGCAAACCATTTACCACTAACAGGAGTGCTACAATGGTCAGCTTTGATCTATTTATGTAAAACCATTATCCAAAAAGGAACAAAACAGTTTGCTGTAACTGCTTATAAAGTATTAGCTGGAGTTTGGCTTCAATTTGTTAGTGTATCTAATTCTGCTAGTATACCCAACACTCCCCTCCACCCAGACTGGTGTCTCTGTTGCTCCTTCATCCAGAGTGGAGGCACTCTAAAGCAGGCACCAGACACATTTCTATACATGTATGGGCACTGTGGTTGTACAGAAGTCTACCTACTGATCGATTTCTGTACAACCGCCCTGTCGGATTTGCCCTGCTCGATCAGTGATGCAGGCTGTAGCCGGCAATGCTGATCAGTGTATTCTGATGACAGGGAAGTCTCCTCGCTGTCACAATGCAATAACTCAGCAGGGAGGATTCCCTCATCCACATTTTGTGTGTGGATGGGGGAATTGAGTCCGATTTTTCTCATTTCACCCCCTGGTTCAAAAAACAATACAAAAAATACACTGACTCATCTATGGGCTGCCTATCGCAGGGGGTGTGCTACTGGCCAGATCACCAGGTGGAAACCTTATGCCAGCACAGTATGTCTGTGCCAACTGTAGAGAACATTACACGAAAGTCGGAATATTTTTTGCAGGTTTTATATTTTGTAAAACTGAGAGTATTTTAAAAGTTTTAAAACATTTCCAATATTAATAAAACTTCACCACATGCAATACAGTTATTCATTTTATTTTTTTTTTTAATCTTAACTTTTTAATTAACTTTATAATTACTGAGTATTAAAAATGTTTTTTTTTGGTTTTTTTAATGACCCTCCAGCACTGTATTAAGACAGAGCTAAGCGTTCTCCAAATTGTATAGTAATTATTCAAACTGAGTTTATAATCACATTGTAACATTAATCTAGACACTTGAAAACTCAGAAAGATGAAAATGTGTTACTTTATCCAATAAGAGAACTGTTACATTTCCAAGCATTCATTTATGGTAATAAATTACCCTCAAAAGTGGAGGAATTAAAGAGTGTTAGTATTGTTTATAGCAAAGATTTGGATTCTTCATTTTATAGTCTAATCTGCTTTTTTTTTTGAGTAATTGTGTTGCTTTTTGATTTGTTGCTGTGGGCACTACAGCCTCTTTCCCAATGGCAGCTCTAGAACTTATCACCACTTTCTGAAAACAACTGCACCTCTTCTTCCTTCATAACTGACCCAACAACATAGTGCTCCCCGCCAAATCTTAATAATATTTTTATAAGCTTTTCAATGCTCACAGCCAGTGCCAAGCTGGTTAGTGATCCTCTTGTCATTTTTTTCAGCTCTTCCAAGGCTGCTGTTTACAGAGAGAAATGCGTCCATTTTGTGGTGTAAATATTGTCGCATTTCCCCTGTGCCTGATTAACAATGTTATAATACAAGTTTTATGTGATGTTGCACCATCTGTCAAATCACATTAAAAGTGTTATGCAGCAGTTTCTATAACTGTCCAAACACATGTGCCAAAATAATGGAGCACTTGCACAAATTACCTAAGAATTGTGCCAAAATTTTGCCAAATGTGCACTGGAATCTGGTGCACCATTATGACCCACTTTAACAAATTAGCTCGTGCCACATTTATTCATTTGTCGCTAATTAGGCAGGCATAGAAAAAATGGTGCATTTTTTGGCCTGCACCAGTCTTCGATAATCCTTCCTATTGTACCCTGGGGCACCTACCTAAGTTATGCCACTTACTGCACAGACCAATTAGAGGCAGCATTGATCAGGTACATGACCTTGAGAGGAAACTGTAGTTAACACTAAATCAGAGGGGACAAAAATGTTCTCGGGTGCACCTTGGGGTTCTGTTTTTTTTTTTATTTTTAGGTTGTCTGTGACTCTTTTAGAAAGATTTATTTTTATTTCCTGCCCATCCTGAAACCAAGACAAGAAACGATGGGAACAAGTGTCAGCAAACAGAAAGACACAGGCTGCAATAAAAAAAGGGTTTCTAAGGCTGACCAACCAAGGTGGTTGGAGGAATTCTCTCCCCGCCAGGACATTGTATTCTGACAGTGCACCAGCCTTTGTCGGAATACAGTGATCACTGGCTGCCGCTGATTGTTATAAAAGCTTCTGACTGACTTCTGTTAACTGATTGGAATTTAGCCAATACTGTACCTCCCTGGCCAAAAATCTTTTGTCTCTGTCCCCAATGTACAGACTTCCCATCATCTCCTGTTCCTCTGCCACCAAGACAGGAAATTAGGAAAATCTCCTTAGTGGGGACCTCAGTAAAAATCTAGCAGCATATCTAAATCTTCCCCACTCTTTCTGAAGCTTAAAAGCTATGCTGCAAAAATATGTACACCCCATTGTGTTACTGGGTTGCGTGTTAGATTCATACAATCCCAAAGGTTAGGTTCCTTCAGATGCATTCACCTTGTATTTAATATGCATTTGAGATACCTCCAAACTACTTTTGACCTTCTTTTGAGATGATGTGAGCTGCTTTTTGCATTGACTTGTATTGGGGAGAAAAACAGCTCTGACATAAACAAATGCCCATCTACACAGACCTCATAATTAATAATTAATTGACAGACATTACTGACAAACACTGGAAGAATGTATCAAGAAAGACAAATGATGTAACACCTTTCTTGTTGCCCTATAAATATCATAATGTTTGATGATTTCATCTTATATGTGCGGAGAGGGTCATATTTATGACTCCAGTGCTCTGATTCCCTCCATGCAGATAGTACAGTATGTTCACACTTATGTCTTTTGCTGGAGGCTGGTCACATGACACTGCATTGGAAGTGAGTGAGCGAGTTTCTAGCTGGACACCATCCAGCTCATCTTTGTAGCTAACAAGAGCTCTTGTAAATAAACTCAATAAAGAAAGCTGGGCAGTAACAATTATGACAGCCAACACTCTACCTGAGCTTTATTTGATCTGACCTTCACCTGTGTGGGCTGGTCCATTTTTTCTTTCAGTTCTTAATCATGTAGAATAGGGTTTGGAACCACGCCAGGTTTTTATTGCTGCCTGTGTCCCCATTGGTGAGATTAACCACTTCAGCCCCGGAAGATTTGGCTGCTGAATGACCGTGCCATTTTTGCGATTCAGCACTGCGTCGCTTTAACTGACAATTGCGCAGTCGTGCGACTTTGTACCCAAACAAACTTGACGTCTTTTTTTTGCCCACAAATAGAGCTTTCTTTTGGTGGTATTTGATCGCTTCTACGGTTTTTATTTTTTGTACTATAAACAAAAAAAGAGCGACAATTTTGAAAAAAAAAAAAAACGCAATATTTTGTACTTTTTGCTATAATAAATATCCCAATTTGTTTAAAAAAAAGCAAATTTATTCTCAGTTTAGGCCGATATGTATTCTTCTATATATTTTTGGTAAAAAAATCGCAATAAGCGTTTATTAATTGGTTTGCGCAAAAGTTATAGCATCTACAAAATAGGGGATAGATTAATAGCATTTTTATTATTATTATATTTTTTACTAGTGATAGCGGCGATCTGCGATTTTTATTGGGAATGCGACATTATGGCGGACACTTCGGACACCTTTGACACATTTTTGTGACCATTGGCATTTATACAGCAATCAGTGCTATAAAAATGCACTGATTACTGTAAAAATGTCACTGGCAGGGAAGGTGTTAACACTAGGGGGCGATCAAGGGGTTATCTGTGTTCCCTGTGTGTGTTTCTAACTGTAGGGGGAGGGGACTGACGTAGAGGAAATGACAGATTGTGGTTCCTAGCTATTAGGAACTCACGATCTGTCACTCCTCACAGAACAGAACAGGGATTTGTGTGTTTACACACATACGTCCCTGTTCTGCCACTCATGCCCGCGATCGCTCATGGTTGGCGGTCATCGCGACCGTCGGCCACGAGCATCGGCACCCTCGCAGTGCAGCTATCCTGCGATGTATAGCTACGACGGCTTGCGGGATCGTGCTGACCTGTCGCAGTATAATGATGACGGCTGGTCGGCAAGCGGTTAAAGTGATTCTAAAGGCTGAAGGATTTTTTTTACCTTAAAGGGTAACTCCACTTTCGTGGGGGAAAAACAATAGCAAATAAAGAAAAAATAATATAGCGTGAACAATTGCGATACAAATTATATTGTAATTGAATAATGTAGGGGTGGCTAGGTGGTACCATAGGATGCAGCACCTCATCCCCAAAATAATCAGATAGCTATTTGGGTATGTGGACGGGGGATTATAACGGTGCTCAGGTCAAGGGGTATGTAAAAGAAAAGCACGAGAAAGGACAATTTGTAAAAGACAAAAGTTACAAAGTTTATTAACGGTAATACAAAAATCGAAAATTACACTTAGAACAATAAACACATTAAAATCAATACGTATACTGTATATGACCCATAGTATGATGGAGCCGGCCAGATGGAAATGGCCGACAGAGAGGGGGCTCAATTTCCTACATGTTTCGCCAAGACATTGGCTTCTTCAGGGAACAAGAGCTCAAGAAGTGGATATATAAAGGGGGTTCTGTATATGAAAATATAGAAGACATCATGTAATCAACAATTATTTATCAATACAGTACATCGTATACATTCAAAAAAGTCAATATTGTGGCTGGATAGACATGCAACCCAAGGAACCCACCGATCCTGGCAATGCAAACGTACCTGCGGCGTCAGTGCCAAGGTTTGCATTGCCAGGATCGGTGGGTTCCTTGGGTTGCATGTCTATCCAGCCACAATATTGACTTTTTTGAATGTATACGATGTACTGTATTGATAAATAATTGTTGATTACATGATGTCTTCTATATTTTCATATACAGAACCCCCTTTATATATCCACTTCTTGAGCTCTTGTTCCCTGAAGAAGCCAATGTCTTGGCGAAACATGTAGGAAATTGAGCCCCCTCTCTGTCGGCCATTTCCATCTGGCCGGCTCCATCATACTATGGGTCATATACAGTATACGTATTGATTTTAATGTGTTTATTGTTCTAAGTGTAATTTTCGATTTTTGTATTACCATTGATAAACTTTGTAACTTTTGTCTTTTACAAATTCTCCTTTCTCGTGCTTTTCTTTTACATACCCCTTGACCTGAGCACCGTTATAATCCCCCGTCCACATACCCAAATAGCTATTGTAATTGAATGTTACTAAAAATTACCTTTCCTTTTCAATCTGTAGGCACTGTAATTTTTTGTAAATGCAATATGGTTACCTGGAAGTGTTCTATACACAGAATGTGTACTCACCACTCCCCAGAAACATCATTTCCTGCTTGTTGTGATTGGCTCACTCATTTTCCCAGAAGTCTGCCTAAGATACAAGTCAGATTTCAGACATCCCCTGCAACAAAAATTTCATTTTTGGTGAGATATTTCCAATAGAAACATGTCTAAAAGGGATGCAGGCCCAGCAGCTTTCCTCATTAGTGCTCGTTAGCTGTCACACCTGACTGATAATTATGAAACCACTCCCATTAGACTCACTTAGCACAGAGGCACAGACAGACATACATGGATTTCTCCAGAATAACAAAATGTAGGAATCTGCAACAAAGGTTGTTATAATCCTTAAAATGTACATAGATCACCCAGGGGGGATGTTTTTTTTTTTCAACAAAAGTGGAGTTACTCTTTAATGCATTCTCTGCGTTATGTTAAAAAATACTTAAAGCGGGGGTCCACCTATCTATCTTTTTTTTTTTTTTTTAGTTCATTCACAAACTTTTCTTCTCAGCATTACATACTCACATATTGTGTGTAATATGTCCGCATCTAGGCAAGGAAGAGAATACATACAGATATTGTTCAAAATTTGGGTGGAACCCCGCTTTAAAACCATACCTTTCTGAGCCTGAACTTGATCCAGCAATGTGCAGGTGAGCAGCTGCTCTCTCGGATGGGGCTGGCAATAGACACACAATAGACACACAGATCTGACCCGGGAGCAGCCTGCACAAATGCCTCCATAGCAAGCACTCGGTGGAGGGGAGGAGCCAGGAGCGCTGGCGGGGAACCTGAGAAGAGGAGGATTGGGGCTGCACAGTGCAAAAGCACTGCACACAGGAGGTAAGTATAACATGTTAGTTACTTTTTAAAAATTTTAAATGTTGGCTTTACAATCACATTAACTCTCTAAAAGTCAAGGAAAATCCAAAATTTTGCCACCAGAGCAGGAATATAGGGGAAATATTTCAATGAGAACATTTGTGATTACAACTGACTGAAGCTGGGTACACACTATAAGAATATTGGAAGGAAAAATTCCGTACAAGGAACGATTATCTGATCATTAGTATAGTGCTTTCGACAGCCGATTCCGACTGTTTGGGTGAAAAAAATAACGAAGGTTCAAACTGGGAAATTTTTAATCGTACGTGAACACAACGTCCAGTTTTTGCTCAATGTGTACAGTAATTGTACGGAAATAATCGGAGTGATCAGAAGCAAAGAACTACCCGGAAGAAGGTGGCAACAAACATAGAAATCATGTACAAGAAAGAACATTTGCCTTTGTCATTTGAGAATTTTTGTACAAGTTAATACCATTGTTAGTTACATCATGATATGCACTTTCGTGAAAATATCAGACAATCGTTCATACGATTTTCTCATAGTGTGTACCCCACGTAAAGTAGAACTATAGGCGAAACTTTTTTTTCATTCTGAAAAACATAAGGGTGGGTTACAACCCCTGTCAGTTTATTTTTTGCCATCTGTGTCCCATTGGGGAGATATATCTTCACTTCCTGTCCCATAGCCAAAACAGGAAGTGATAGGAAATCCCTACAATTTAAAGGAATCCCTTGGGAACCCCGAGGTCACCAGAGCTTTTATACCCATTAGAAGATTTTCCCTCTATCACTTTTCTGGGAACCACCCAAAATCTGTGGTTTTCTTTTACTTTCAATTATAATGGTAAATAGGACAAATAGAGAGGGTAATACTCCCTAATGGGGGACACAGGCAGCAATAAGAACTGACAGGTGTGGCGTCGCACTGATTGGAACAGTGCCATTGTCTCCAATAGGCTGTGACTTGTCATGCGATTTGATCTCTTTGCGGCGTCGCACTGATTGGAACAGTGCCATTGTCTCCAATAGGCTGTGACTTGTCATGCGATTTGATCTCTCAAATCGCATGACAAATTGCTCCAATGTGAACCTAGGCTTAGTTCTACTTTTAGCCTTGGCTCACATTGGTGCGATTTGACATGCGATTTGACATGTCAAATCGGCGGCAATTGCCGGCAATTGCACCGTCCTAATCGGTGCGACGTCGCACTTGCTGCGCTGCACCGATTTCAAAAAGTCGTTTCTGTACTCCTTTTTGCGATTTCGGGGTGCGATTTCCATTGACATCTGTGCAGAAACCTGCACAGATGTCTGAAATCGCAGCCGAAATCAGAATTGACATGTGTGAGTGAAATCTGAACTCGCACGGCTTCATTCCCGCAGCTCATTGTGAACCTGGGCTAAGAGAGGGTTTCTCTTAGTTTTGAGATATTTGCTTTTTATATTGTGTTTATAAAAAGTCAAGGGAAATCCTACCAATCATGTTTGCATTAAGATATACTTTACATTGGTTTGTAAATTCCCTTCGTATGTGAATTGAGTTGTTCAGATTATCTTGTACTGCTCTTAGCAATGGAGCACTGGCTAAAGGTTTAATACCCCGAGTACACAATATGCTGGTTAAAGAGTCCCTGTCACCTCGAAACAGAAATGAAAAAAATACTCTGTGATAAAGAAGTCTCTTAGGCACTTTCACACTAAAGCCGCGTACACACGAGCGGACTTTTCGACTGGACTGGTCCGATGGACCGAATCCGCCGGACAATTCAACCTTGTGTGGGCTTCATTGGACCTGCAGCCGACTTTTTCGATCGAAAATCTGACGGACTTTAGATTTGGAACATGCTTCAAATCTTTCCGACGGACTCGAGTCCGGTCGAAAAATCTGCTCGTCTGTATGCTAGTCCGACGGACAAAAACCAACGCTAGGGCAGCTATTGGCTACTGGCTATCAACTTCCTTATTGTAGTCCGGTCGTATGTCATCACGTACGAATCCGTTGGACTTTGGTGTGATCGTGTGTAGGCAAATCCGGTCGTTAGAAAGTCTGTCGCAAGTCCGTCATAACTCCGACGAAAGTCCATCGGAAAGACCGTCGGACCTTTGTTGTAAAAAAGTCCGACCGTGTGTACGCGGCATAAGGCAATGGGGGCTGTAGCGGTAAAGCGCCACTAGTTTTAGCCGCGCTTTACTGCTGTTTAAGCTGCATTTTGTCGCTGATAGCGGTGCGCTTTTAACCCCCCAAAGGGGTTAAAAAGGGGTTAAAAGGTTTGACGCTGCCAAAACGATTTGAAGGCGCTTAGGCAGCGCTGCCCATTGATTTAGAAGGGTAGGGCGTTTTGGGAGCGGTGCATACACCGCTCCCGCACCGCCCCAAAGATGTTTCTTGCACAACTTTTTTTCTCGTCCTGCAAGCGCACCGCTCCAGTGTGAAAGCACTGGGGCTTTCACACTGGAGCTGCTGGTGAGGCAGTTTTCAGGCGCTATTTTTAGCGCTAAAGCGCCTGAAAAATGCCTGAAAAATGCCTCAGTGTGAAAGTAGCTTAAATATTTATCTGACCCGTTGGCCAAGCTGCCATTCTCCTTTGTATTCCAGACATTATTGCCTGAAGTATGTCCTGCACCTCACACTTTCTGGAGCACCAGATGCCTGGTCCTCCTTGGCACTCGGTTTCCTCCCACTGACATCTAAGTCACTAAAACATACAGCAATGACATGGGGCCAGTGGAAGGATCCACAATGTGCAGTAGGTAACCTTGCATCCAACCCACCTGGAAGGGTGAATTTTAAGAAAATGTCAGGTCTCTGAAATGCAAATGAGAACAGTGATGCAGGCAGCGGTATAGGTAGGTATTAAAGTTTTTTTTTTCCCAGGAATGTTTTTTTTTTGGGGGGGGGGGGGGTGTTTGCTTTAAAGGAAATGGTGCTGAGAGAAATAAATGTGTAGCCTGCTATTGCTGACTGACTAAAAATACTTATAAAAATAAATGCCCATAAACCCAAACAGACTCTTGTGCAATACGAGCCACTATGAGTGTTTTATTTTATGTTGCTTCTTCTGCCAGAGGTTCTGGCATTTTTTTCAGCCGCCTAGTCTGTGTGGACCCTTAGGCCTTGAGCTGAAAAATGCCGCCTCCAAACGCCCTTCCACGTTAGCCGATTTGTCCATGCACACACATAAGCGTTTACAGACGTTTAGAGGCAGAAAAAAAACTCAGCAAGAGAGAAGTGCTTTTTCAGAAAAAACGCCAAAACGTGCCTAAACACGTGTAGACACATCTAAATGCACCTAAGCGCTAGGCGTATTTATCGCTTGAGCAATTTTTAATTTCAGTGGTGAGAAGAAATGAATATTCTGGCCAATGAAATAAAACACATGCCCAAGCGCTTGACACACCTAAACGCACATAAATCCACCTAAACACGTTTGCAATAACGCAGCTTGGGCGCACATTTGAAAATGCTTTTCTCCTGCTAGGAGAAAAGTGTTTACAAAAGCCAAAATGTGCATGAAGCCTTAATGGTGGCAAAAAGCAGAGTTTAGCGTAAACCTTCATCCATATCTGAAAGGTGTATTTTGGTGTAGTGACACCTCAAAAGGTGCATAAGAATAATAACTTGATATTATCAAGTTTATGCAGTTCAAACTTGTTATTGTTACCTAGACCTAGACAGAGAAACTCTGTTAGGTAAATAGGGTGGAGTAAGTGAGCTGGCCTGTTATTAAAAAGGAACTTCACAGCCAGAGAAAGTGAGAGGGATAATCATTTATCTGACAGAGTAACTGTTCTGTGGCAAAACTTAGATGGCTGTATTTGCTCTAAAGTTGCTTAAAGTTATAATTTGGGAAGTGATTAAGTATCATTGAAAGGTTGTTATGAAAAAGCACCAGATTTTTTTTTTTTTTTTGCTGAAATTAGTTTACTTTCTTCCAAAAAAGTTGTTACCTGTCTAGGTGTGGTAAAGAAATCCCGTACTGATATCTACTTTTGTTGAGAAAAAACATTCCCCTTTGGGTGATCTATGTACCCTGCAGGTATTTTAAGAAACGTTGTTGCAGACTCCAGGGACATGAGGTGAGGTCAGTGGCTGGTGAGGCACTGGCTAGTATCAGAGCAAGGTACACACAGGTTACATGCGCCGTGATCATTAGAGTGAGAGCAATAATTCTAGCAGTAGACCTCCTCTGTAACTGTAAACATGTAACCTGTCAAAAATTTTAAAACGTCATCTATGGAGATTTTTAAGTACTGAAGTTTGCCGCCATTCCACGAGTGTGCGCAATTTTAAAGCGTGACATGTTAGGTATCTATTTACACGGTGTAACATTATCTTTAACATATGCAAATACCGTGTAACATAAAAAGTTGCAACGACCACCATTTTATTCTCTAGGGTGTCTGCTAAAAATATATATGTGTAGTACCCTGCTCCTGAAGAGCAGACACTATTCTTTTGAAATTTAAATTGGTTGAAGCTACAGTTAGGCTTAACTTATTATTGCCTAAATTTAATGGTTTCTGTACCAGTTTGGCTGGACTGTGCAAATTTTCATCCAACCTTGGATGGTGCTGTCATCATTGGTGGATGTGGGAAATACAGTCTGGTCGAACATATTGACTACTCTTTGCTCAGAAGCTATTCGGTGGGAGTGGTTCACTCGCCGGACATTCTGGGTAGGGGTATTTAAGGGACAGACGCCATCTTTGGGGTTTTTTCGGTTCGCTCTTCCTCATGGCCCTCCTAGCCTGGGAGACTACGGTTCCTTAAAGTTCTGCCTTGAGGTTGGCAGACCTAAGGCCTAGCTACTAAAGGAAGGATCAGAGTCTTAGTGGCCTATTGGTCCAAATGATGGTCTTTTTGCTGTCTGGCCTGCGGGAAGAAGCAAGAGATTGCAGTGACCAGGGGAGGACTCTTCGGGAGAGGACCGAGCATAAGGCTGGTATCTTGAGAAGAGCCTGAGAACTCAGTCGGAGACGCATCTTGGATCAAACACAGCAGTCAGTTCGTTCAAGACTGTAAGGTCTGTGGCAGAGACCGTGTAGATCACCACAATTAGTTCACTCAAGATTGTAAGGTCTGTGGCAGGGACCATGTTCGAGCATCGCATTGGCTGCTAGGTCGGTGAGAGTAGGCCTTTCCGGTGGTTGCTGAATGCAGCTGTGGGAATGTTATTCGCTGGATGTCGAAATTACCTCAAACCGCAAGTTCCAAGGTACCTGAATCCCTTTTCACCCTCTTCCCTACTATTGCGTATGTCGTTGCTTAATAAAACTTGGAAAAAAGTGTTGGAGCCAGTGTTTCAATTGAGCGAGTGATAAGTACCCCTAGGATGGACACTGTGAAGATGATAACGGTAAGCCTGAAAGAAAATTATTAGCAGTTGCTTCGGGGTTAAAATGTAAAGATAAAGCTCCGCTACATATATATCTATATATAGATATATAGATATATATCTATATATATAGATATATATCTATATATAATGTTTGGGGGTTCTGAGTAATTTTCTAGCAAAAAATTATGATTTGTAGGGGAGAAGTGTCAGAATTGGCCTGGGTGGCAAGGGGTTAATTACCATAAGTAAGTAATATACAAATAATTATTATATATTGTTTTTAAGGTAATTTACTATATTTTCAAAAACTGTACTCAAGCAGGTGGCATAATGGACAAATTACTGAAGTTTGAAGTTATAACTTCCAACCAGTAATTTCACAGTAAATGGATAAATAATAAATTATTATGTTATAACATATAGCATATAAATATATGATTTAGCTTGATTAAAACAGTACCTTTTCAACAGCAGCAGATTCTCATTCTCCCTCTTTTTGGGGATCTGGTCACCGCTGAAATGTGTTTTCTGCAGGAAAGCAACTTGGGTTTTACACTTTCTCAAATCAGCCAAGAGCTGAGAGCGCTTCTCAGGGGCACTTAGGCCTTTCACATTGAGGGTGGTAACCTTGAGGAGGCCACTGTGTGAGATAGAATCCCCTTCGATTATTGCTTGACTGAGAAGGAGGGAGCAGGGAGAGGGAAGGAGAGAACAAAGAGAAGGGGAGAGGGAGGACAGGGATGAACAGATGGAGAAGTAGAAGAGGTCAGTCTACAATATATTGAAATAAGGACCTTGGAAGAGCCCAAAAAAAGGCCCTTGCAGGGGTCCGCCCTATCTGGGGGTTGTTGAGGCGCTATGAGCAGCCTAAAACAAGCAGCAAAGAACAAAAACACAATAACACGCATGGAGGTGCACAGAGTAGTAGCAATGAGAAACATGTCATATCTAATAACAAATAACAGAATTACCAATATTATAGTAGAAATCACATACCTTTCTATACCAAGGGAGGCGCATATATCTGTCAGGCTGCAGAACAGTTTTAATGGAAAGTGGCAAGAGAGAAACCGGTATAGCTCCTGCACCCAACCCAGAGCACCATGGTAGAGGGACATAGTGCACACCTGAAATCACCAAGAGAAGAATACACATAAAATTGAAGCAAAAGGTCTCAGGTCATATAGAGTCCCAATGAAGGGTAAGTCTGACAAACAGGCCCCAGGTCCCACAGTTAAGTGCTGGGTACTGATTTATAGGTAGGAAGAGGAGGCTAAGGCGCTTCATATGCCGGATGCTGGGATGCGTGGTCAGCCGAATTTACAAACGATTAACTCAAGGGTTGCTTCTCTCGGCCCCAGTTTATCGCTTTGGCCTATGCGCATCCGGGTCGGGCAGGGTAGGTGAATCTGTGTACCTCCTCTTGGAGACATGTTGCTTATCAATACCTAGTTAAAACCACCCAAGTACAGCACCCGTACCCACAACAATACAGCTGCTCACCGTCCCTTCTAACACATCTTGCCTTTTTATGTGGTCTTTTAAATCCTCTTTCAGAGTAACCAATGAAACTCTTTCAGATGAACCCCTCTTTTCAATTATGCCCCTGAAGAAGGACTGAAAAAATATTAAGTACCCCGAAATGCGTCGGGCTCGAAAAGAGTTTCTCTGTATACCATATCATTGCTTACTGTTTTATGTAAACTATGCTAACTATGTAATATGTTTTTGCTACTTAGGATATCCACAATGTTTTTAGCATATGTATTTCTTTATTAAATAAAAATATTCTTTTACACTTTATATTAGTTTGTACTTTCCTACATATTCTACTTATGTGCAAGTGCCGGGAAAATCCATTTAGGGGAACCTCCTTTTTCTACTATTGCATAGGGGTAAAGGTGAAATACAAAGTACACTAATCCATAGCTTCTAAACAGATTTGTACACAATCAATAAACTGAATCGCTAGTGCAACTGGTTTTTGCAAAGCAGTATATACTGGTATTTCATATTTTAAGATATTTGTATATTTCTTCTAGGAAGTCACTAAAGCTGTTCAACCTCTTCTTCTTGGAAGAATCATAGCTTCTTACGATCAAAATAATACTGCAGAGAGGTCCATTGCTTATTACCTGGCAATCGGCTTGTCCTTACTCTTTGCAGTCAGAATGCTCCTTGTACATCCCGCCATATTTGGTCTTCATCATATAGGGATGCAGATGAGGATAGCAATGTTCAGCTTAATTTACAAAAAGGTAAGAATGGAGTATATTTTACTTTATGTCTGTTTTCTTTCTGACTTTCATCATGTGGACTAAAATAGTTTCTGACATTTCTATTGCCAACAGACCTTAAAATTGTCGAGCAAAGTTCTGGATAAAATAAGCACAGGTCAGCTAGTAAGTCTGCTCTCAAACAACCTGAATAAATTTGATGAGGTAAGAGTTTAACTAATGTAATGGAGCTTGAGAAGTAAAATTGCAGTTTCTTTCACACATACTTTATACCAGTGGTCTCCAAACTGCGGCCTGGGGTCAGATGTGGCCCTTTGCTTGACTTTATCTGCCCTTGTAAAAGTGCCCTTGGGGCACTATTACACCTACCGACACCATCAATGGGGTACTATTATTCCTATTGATATTAATAATGGGGCACTATTCCTTGCATTAGAACCAAAGATGGAGCACTGATGCTGGGGCATTTTTTACTCCCATTGGCCATAGACCGGCCCCCCTGAAATCTAAAGAACAGAAAACTGGCTCTTTGTTTAGAAAGTTTGGAGACCACTGCTTTATACCATTAACCTCTGTTCCACCATCTTTGTATGCATAATGTCATAGAATGATCTATGATCAGACATCCCAAGTCTCCCACATTTCGGCTGCGGCTCCCTGACACCCGCAAGTAATATGCGATATCCAGGTTGCAGGGCTGATCCAGGGAGAGTCACTCTGCAGAGCCAGTGCTGACACTTCCCCTCCTGCCCCCTGCTGCTCGCACAGCCAGACAGGAGAGGAGAGAGAGCTGCTTCTAGTCCTCCTCCTCCCGTCCTCTCCTCCTGTGTCTGCCCCACCCACACTCCCTGACAGTGTGCTCTGCCTACCAGAAGGGGATGTGAGGGCGGGAACTATGAAGCCCTGATCCATCCATCCATGCAGACCCTCCCACCTCCCAGTGAGTACTCTGATGTAAGGGGCATCCTTCCTTCCGTCCTCCTGCTCCCCCTTGTACTATGCCCACTTACCCTCCCCCTGTACTGTGTCCACTTACCCTCCCTCTGTACTGTGCCCATATACCCTCCCCCTATGTTGTGCCCCCCTGCTCCCTGTACTGGGCCCACTTACCCTCCCCCTGTGCTGTGCCCTCCTGCTCCCTGTATTGTGCCCACTTACCCTCCCCCTGTGCTGTGCCCACTTATCCTCCCCTGTGCTGTACCCTCCTGCCCCCTGTACTGTGCCTATTTACCCTCCCCCTGTGCTGTGCCCACTTACCATCCCCCTGTGCTGTGACCTCCTGCTCCCCTTGTACTGTAACCCCCTGCCCCCTGTACTGTGCCCACTTACCTGCCTCCTGTGCTGTGCCCTCCTGCTCCCCTTGTACTGTACCCCCCTGCCCCCTGTACTGTGCCCACTTACCCTCCCCCTGTGCTGTGCCATCCTGCTCCCTGTATTGTGCCCACTTACCCTCCCCCTGTGCTGTGCCCACTTACCCTCCCCTGTGCTGTACCCTCCTGCCCCCTGTACTGTGCCTACTTACCCTCCCCCTGTGCTGTGCCCACTTACCATCCCCCTGTGCTGTGCCCTCCTGCTCCCCTTGTACTGTATCCCCCTGCCCCCTGTACTGTGCCCACTAATGCCGCGTACACACGGTCGGACTTTTCGTCTACAAAAGTCCAACGGACGCTGACGGACTAAAGCTGGCTGGTAATCCGATCGTGTGTGGGCTTCTCCGGACTTTCAACTGACTTTTTTAGCCTCAAATCCGACGGACTTTAGATTTGAAACATGCTTCAAATCTTTACGTCGTAAGTACGACGGACCCCGAAATCCGCTCGTCTGTGTGCTAGTCCGACGGACAAAAACCCATGCTAGGGCAGCTATTGGCTACTGGCTATGAACTTCCTTATTTTAGTCCGGTGTACGTCATCACGTACGAATCCGTCGGACTTTTGTGTGGTCGTGTGTAGGCAAGTCCGTTCGTAAGAAAGTCTGCCGCAAGTCCGCCGAAGGTACGTCGGAAGTATGTCGGACAGGCTGTCGGACTTTTGTAGACGAAAAGTCCGACCGTGTGTACGCGGCATTACTCTCCCTCTGTGCTGTGCCCTCCTGCATCATACACTGACACAGACCTATCTGATACAGATTGGGATAGGGGGGGCAGAGGAGGGACTACGAATAGAGACAGGGCTAGGGGTCTCTCTCTCATCTCACTCTCTCTCTGTCAGTCCCCCCTCTCTCTCTGTTAGCCCCCCCCTCTCTCATCTCCCCTGTCTCTCTCAGCCCCCCTCTGTCCACCACCCTCTCTCTGAGCCCCCCATCTCTGTTAGTCGCCCCCTCTCTCAGCCCCACTTCTCTTTCTCTCTCACCCCCCCCCCCCCACTCCTGTTTAAAGCAGAAACACTGCACATACTTAATCCTACCACCATGACCACTTCAAATCACTGAGGAGGTCATGGTGGTTAGAGTGTTCCTTTAATATCGCTCAGAAGAAGTAAATCTCTGTATAATGATTCCATTTAATTTGATCATCCTCTGGTTGTGTTAAATTTAGTTTTTGCAGGTTGGGATGTCTGTATGAGACTGTATGAGAGCGAAAGCTGTGGTAAAGCCTTCCGTGTTTTTGAATTCATACTTAGTAACATCTTACTGATAAAACTGCTCAATGATCTTATGTTTTCTTGGCATTCACATTCAAGGTTAAATCAAGCTGGATGTGTTGTCATGCATTTGTGCCTTCACATAAAAGAATACATTTTTTTTCAGTAGGGCCCATTCACACTAATAGGTTTTATTGAGGTGTGCTGGTGAAAAGTCCCGTACACAATATTCATGTTATGTTAGGCTTAATTTTCTGATTAAAGTCAATTATAAGGTAACCTTCACAATTTAAATGATCAGAACTGCAATGAAAACAAGCTTTCCCTCACTGTGGTCTGTGAACGTCTGTGAAATTACTTTGTATTTGCTATCATACCTTTTTTCAAATACTATAACCATAGTGCCAAGATCATCGGTGTAAATAAAAGATATTTCCTGTTGCTCATTTGTCTTTCACCTGATTAGTGCTGTTATTATAAAAATGTGTAATGAGAGTAATCACTTCACTTTTCCCTATATGTTTTGAATTCTACTGGCAAACATCTACACGTGATTTGTCTGTCTGCAGTGACTGTATATGATCACTTGTCTGTAAAAGTGAAAAAAACATAGGTCACTTGTCTGTAAAAGTGAAAAAAAACATAGGTTTTTCTGATCCCAATTGAATAATTTGCTTTACTAATGCATTGTTTATTTTATTATAATACAATGCAAAGGTGTCACATTTTTAGGAAAAGCAAAGAACCCCATTATTATTATACATGATTTGTGTAGCAGGAGAGAAACTGTACAGTTACAAATCAATTCAAGACAAGAGGGTTGGGAGTGCTTGCATACAAAAGTTACGAATTACAAGGAAGGGGCAGGTGATACAAAAAGTTAATACATGTGCTGAAATGAGATGACGTATAAATGTGATTTTTTTTTAGGTTGAGCCAGTAAATGGCAGTGAAAAGGGGGGGGGGGGGGGTTCAGGACAAGTCTGATCATTGGAGGACAGCAGGCTGGATTCCCAACACAGCTAGAGAACTGACCATGGTGTGTTCTGCTGCTTAGTGTGGTCTGTTTTTAATAGGAAAGCAAGGGGACTAGCAGGAATGCTAGGGATTAACACAACCGGAAGCAATACAAAGTGAACAGGAACAGGCACGTATTAGGAATATGAAATGTTGGGGTAACAAATGCTTTAAGGATGCATCCACATTATTTGTTTATCCTGGGGAAACCATGGGCAATCGTTTAAAATATTTCTATTGCAATGAAAGCCTCTTTACATGACAGGTCCTCCACGGGAGTCTGTGGCTGTTGCAGGTACCCAAAAGATTAAAATACCAAACTTGTCAATAGGTCCTTTGGGCTTTTTTGTAATTAGGACCTTAACCAACATACGTAATTAAAGCATATGTCAACACAATGAAGCTGATTTACTATTAGATTCATTCCCCAGTCTTTGTTCACCTTAGTTACCTTCTGTTATATTGTTTGAGTTCCCTGAACCTAGTTGGGTATAAAAAGTTAGCACAGGCTACAGGGGAAATCTTCTATTTAGAAAGAAATCACAAATAAACTTAATGTGGGCCATAGGCTGTAGATGTTGGTTACGGTTAAGGATTCTGCTTGTTTAATCTGACAGGTGTATGTGTTTAACTTTCAACACAACCCCCAAAAAAGATTTATTCTATCAAGATCTGTCAGATGGCAATTTCAACTGGGATCTTAACTTACCCATATGAAACGAAAAGGGACAGAACGAATTTCAGAAGCGCGCAACAAGTCCCAGCTTCACAACGTCCACTATATTAGGTTAACCCCTTTAACATGTAAGAACCTTTTAAATAATATAAGGGTCCCAGTAAACCCCTGCTAATAACTTTTATATCTATAGCTAATGGAAAAATGTAATTGGAGATAGCTTATAGATCAAATAATACAGTATACAATTTAAAATAATAATACCCAGAAAATAAATGCAGACAGTGAAAACTGTGCTCCCTAATATTGGTGGTCAGTTGAAATGAGACCTCTTACATTGCTGGTTAGTGATAGAAGGACCTTACTACACTGGTGGTCAGAGGGAAGAATGCTTCTTGCATTAGTGGTCAGTAAGAAGATTACCACCAATAGCTGAAAAGATCATTGGTATCAGTGTTAGCTTACCCAAGGTGCAGAAATTGCTTGTTGCTCAAGGAACCCCTAGCAACCTCATGGAACCTTGGTTGAGAAAGGCTGATCTAATAACATCTATGGCAATCTCCATAGCTCCTCTGTTTAAGCTTTGTTGAAATATAGAAGTACGCATAGACACTAAGACCCCTTTCACACTGACAGCGCCCTCCGTTAGCGCCAAAGCGCCGCTCGTTTTAGCGGCGCTTTAGCGCTGTTTTAGTGGCGCTTTTGCTGTGCTTTTCAGCCGCTGGCGGGGTGGTTTTAACCCAAAAAAAGGGTTAAAAACTCCCATTTTGCGGTGCTTTCAAAGCACTTTTAAGGCACTTTGGAAGCGCTGCCCATTCATTGCAATAGGCAGGGCATTTTGGGAGCGCTAAATACAGCGCTCCCAACCCGCCCCAAAGATGCTACTTGCAGGACTTTTGGTAAGGTCCTGCAAGCGCACCGCCCGAGTGTAAAAAGTCGCACTGCAGTGAATGGGAGGTGGTTTTCTGGCACTTAGCAGAGGCTATTTCTAGCGCTAAAGCGCCTGAAAACCGCCCCAGTGTGAAAGGGGTCTTAGGTTCGGGTATTTATTGAATAAACATCCACCCAAACTGGCTAACTTGTATATTTTGGAATAGAGAAGTTATCTGTTGCAGTTATTCACACCAAACACAAGATCCAAATAAGATGATGCAATTTTCTTTCTTGTAACTACTGACTGTGTTGATGGGGGAATCTCTCCTGTTGAGCTATTGTGTTTTCCCAGTGGGGCACATGGAGGCATCAGTGCCGGGAGACCACAGTGATTATTGCGAGAGGCTATAGCTGTTGGCAGTAATTGCATGTAAATATCTGACATACTGTTTGTACCCAAATTGGTAAATAGACTTGGGTACAATCAGCCTGCCCATGGATAGTTTGAATCACAGATGGTCCCGGCTGAACCAGCTTAAAGAACTAACTTGTCAACTATCTGAATTACAAGGTAAACAAAGTAAATATACAATATATGGTTACATTAACAAAGGAACTGAAGTGCAGTTAAACTTTACCTATATTTGCTTTGCTTATCATTAGTAACAAGAGGGCATCATTCAGTCAGCAGATTAAACCCTTACGTCATTGCTCTCCTTGAGCTATTACGTGTTCTTTTGTGGTTGATTGACATACTGTATAGGTAAATGTAAGCTGAAGTGCCATAAAAATGCAAAATGCAGAATATTATTAACGTAGCCTGTACTAAGAGTTGACGATTGGTGAACTGTGTGGCTGACTTTGATGATGAGTGGGGCATGATATCTGTGTATCATATTTTATGGTTCACACTATTGCTAGCAATTACATTTCTGCTGTTGTTCACAGCCGTTCTACATGTGTTAATCAGGCTCTGGGTGATTTATGAAGTCTCCAGAGTCAGTTACATTGTTTGTTATGTAGAGAATTGTGGAAATAGTTTGTTCTGCCTTTTTACTCCATGATATGATACGCATGCTGTCTGGGAGAAATTAACCCTGGAACCAACAGGATGTTGTGTCTGCCAGCCTCTTACTTCAAAGCCTTTACAAGATGTTTAAGGGTGAACTGTAACATCTTTATGTCAAAACAAATTAACTACATGGAGGGGGTAGCAAATATGACAGATACTTGTGGATGATAGTCTTAGAGAGTGGAAATAGGCTGAAGGCCATATTCAGCTTGATTATGTCAGGAAGTCCGGAAAAAGCTGTGATAGCGGAGATTAGGCTTAATGTACACGAAGTGTTTTACAATCTCTCCTGAATGATTTAACTTGACAGTCAGTAACCAAGGTTTAAAAAATTCAGTTTTGCCGCATTTAGATGCGTTTAGCCGCGTTTGCGCTTAGAAGCGGTTTTCTTTTTCAAATAGTCAAAAATTTTAAACAAAAACATGGCTAAACGTGAGTTACCGTGTTTACACACGTTTACAAGATGCTACAGGCGTTTGGGGTTTCAAATGCCTCTGAACATCCGCCTTGAACGCTTTTTTTGCTTTCCAAAAAATGCTTCTAAACTCAACTGCCTAGAAACGATTATAAATGATCCTGTGTACATATACTGATAAGATAACATAGAGGGGAGTTCAGGGGCAGCTGAAAAAAATGCCCAACTGCTCCTAAATATCCATTTACCAGCAACAATGTACATGAGGCCTAATGCGCCTAGCATGGCAGAGCTTAAAGGAAACCTGTACTGAAAAAAATACCCAGGGTTCAATTATTGAACCTTTCTTTTGAAAATGCTTATTTTCTGGTTGTCAGGCTGCTCCAAAGGCTTGTTTGTAGATCTGACTTCACGCACCGTATGCATGTTCCAGCAGTTTTAAAAGTGTTATTAGATTGTTACTATGATGGCTAAGCAGCAGTTGTATCTCATCCTTTTTATACCCTGAACCTTATAATTTAGAAATATATGGAGAAAACACCATGGGATGAGTAGACATATAGTCGGCCATAGGTGACTAGGTCTGTTGAAACTATGAAAGTATAAGAAAGGCCCAGATTTTCAAGATAAGAAATACTCTGCTCAGCTGCTAATTTAAAAATGACTTACAATGTGGAGCACGGGTCTTTGCAACAGTTATGAGCATGTGTAATCTTTGGAAGGTTTCAAAATGGTATCTCTGGATGCAAATCTCTGCAACTGATGAGCCCTGTTTCTATTATCTACAGCAACAGTCTCCAATCTGCAGCCAGATGCGGCCCTTTTCTTGCCTTTATCTGGTCCTTGGGGCACTTCTGCCACGAATCACTATTCCTCCCACTGAGGCCATCAATGGGGCACCATTCCTTCCACTAAAACCAATGATGGGGCACTAGTCCTCCCACTGACATGGAAGATGGGGCACTATTCCTCCCACTGACACTGACGATGTGGCACTATCCCTTGCACTGAAACCGACGATGGAGCACTATTACTCCCACTAACACCATTGATGGGGTACTATTCCTCCCACTATTACCAATGATGGAGCACTATACCTCCCACTAAGACCAATGATAGGGTACCATTCCTCCCACTAATACCACTGATGGGGTACTATTCATGCCACTAATACCAATGATGGGGTACTATTCATCCCACTAATACCAATGATGGAGCAATATTCCTCCCACTAATACCAATGATGGGACACTATTCCTCCCACTAATACCAATGATGGAGCACTATTGCTCCCACTAACACCAATGATGGGGTACTATTCCTCCCACTAATACCAGTGATGGGGCACTATCCCTCTCACTAATACCAATGATGCAGCACTGTTCCTCCCACTAATACCAATGATGGGGCACTGTTCCTCCCACTAATACCAATGATGGAGCACTATTCCTTCCACTAATACCAATGATGGGGCACTAATCCTCCCACTAATACCACTGATGGGGTACTATTCATCCCACTAATACCAATGATGGGGTACTATTAATCCCACTAATACCAATGATAGGGTACCATTCCTCCCACTAATACCAATGATGGGGCAATAATCCTCCCACTAACACCAATGATGGGGTACTATTCCACCCACTAATACCAATGATGGAGCACTATTCCTCCCACTAATACCAGTGCTGGGGCACTATTCCTCCCACTAATACCAATGACGCAGCACTATTCCTCCCACTAATACCAATGATGGGGCACTATTCCTCCCACTAATACCAATTACGGGGCACTATTCCTGCTCCCACTGACCATCAGGCTAGAGACATTGTTTACTCCCAATGATGCTGGGGCATCTTCTACTCCCACTCTTTGGCCCACTGAAGGACAGTAAACTGGCCCTTTGTTTATAAAGTTTGGAGATCCTTGATCTACAGCAATAAACATTGACCTAATCAGGAAAACAGGTTCCTGCAGATGTGGCAGAGCACAGATAGGTATGGAAGATATCATAGCCAGTCATAACTGAAATGACTCCTACATGGCTATAGGTACTTGTAATTCTAGGCTGGTTTCATAAACTCATATCGCTTATAGCTTTGTGAATATCAGTTTCTACTTTTGCACTGAAATTTGTTACCATTCCAAAAAGCATACCTAAAATGTAAAATGTAAGGCCTCATAGCCAACTGTGAGAATTTTTGCGCAATTTCAGAGTAAGTCTGTCCCAATAGAAATACTAAGCACATGAGCTTCCTCTCATTAACATACAATGCAGAAGGCATGCTTCCAAATATTGAATTTTTTGTTAGGACAGACCGTGTTCAGTTTACAATTAATAATGATATCTTTCAGCACAGAACAGGCATGGTTAATTAATTCAAACACAGCTCTCCAATTTCCTCATAAACAAAAAGAACTAAGTAGGATTTTTCAGTGCTAGAGTTATCAGAAAAAAAAGTGTCTAAAATGGTAAGCAGCATATTTTTTACATTTTTTTTTAAGTTATGCTATGTGAATGAAAATATGTGGATTTGCAGCCCTATCCGGCCTTATGATTAATCCTAAGAAATGCCTAGTGCTTAATATTTCACTCACAAACATGGAATTGATCCCGGCTAGGGCTGCACTCCCATTCACATGGGCAGAAAAATCAATCCCATGTCTTGGAATTCATTTAACAGCATCTCATTCTGACTTATTCTCAACCAATTATCCTCCTGTATTAAGACAGATCACAAATCTAATAAAACAATGGTCGCAACTTCCTTTATCCTGGATAGGGAAGATTAATGCAATCAAAATGACTATTCTACCCAAATTGCTTTATCTATTCAGAGTCCTCCCTATTCCAATTCCTTCCTATTTTTTGAGAATAGTACAAAAAAGAGCAACTTCGTTTATATGGGGCTCTTCTACACCACGTATACCTATACACACACTACATCTTCCCAAAAATAAAGGAGGCCTGGGATACCCTAATTTTACTAACTACTACAGAGCAGCACATTTGGCCAGTCTGTCCAAATACCATGCAAAACAGGAAATCCCATTATGGGTATTTATAGAGGCTTCAGAAAATGACCCTCTATTAATATCAAATTTATTATGGCTTGATCCTAAAGACCGCTTTAAAATTCATAATCCCATAACTAAACACTTCTTATCTCTCTGGGATAAACTAAAAACCAAATATCAGTTACAATCTCCACACAATCCTCTCCTTTCTTTTATCAGAAATCCGGCCTTTTATCCGGCATGGATCTACCCAAATTCTTTTAAAGCTTGGACAACATCAGGCATTCAGACACTAAATGACTTCATAGCATCTAAATCATTCCTTTCATTCCCATCGCTTAGAGAAAAATATGATCTACCAAACTCTGAGATATTTAGATATCTCCAAATCAAAAATTTCTATACACCATTCCTAAAGGGGGATACACCATTATCCCAATTATCCATTTTTGAATCAATCTGTACAAAAGATCCATTTGCTAAAGGTACAATTTCATCACTTTATAATCAATTATATGGAGTAGCAAATCTTAATAGACCCTCTTACGTTCAGAGGTGGGAAGAGGACCTGGGACGAACTTTAGAAGACACGGACTGGTCTAACATATGGCTCACATCTAAGTCATCTTCACCCAACATCTTAGCACTGGAGACAAATTATAAAGTCCTAACTCGCTGGTACCTTGTACCTGCTAGAGTGGCAAAATATTCACCTAATACCTCAACTCTTTGTTTTCGAGGATGCCCAGAAATAGGCACATATTTACACATATGGTGGACGTGCCCAGTAATCCAAACCTTCTGGAAGGAAGTCTTCGTGATTGCATCTAAAATATTTAAAAAAATAATACAACCAGATCCATATTTAACTTAATCTACTTAATCTAAAACCGGAATGGTTAACACTCTCTCAATTCAAACTTATGATCCAACTAATAACGGCTGCAAAACAAACAGTGGCCAAGGCATGGAAATCTCCTACATTGGTACTAGCAGAAACAATTCACAGAATGAATAATACAATGTCCCATGCTAAGATGGTAGCCATCGATCAAAATCAAATTCCAAAATTTGAAAAACTTTGGCATCCTTGGATAAAACAACAGTTCCTGTCAAACTTCAATGACTCTGTCCTGTTGCCATGGTAACAGATTAAATGACTTACAGAGACACCCATTCTAAGGCTTCAAAGAGAACTAAAAAGAATAATAAACTGACGAGCGGGACAACCTTGTGGACCATACCTCTACCTTTCAACCCTTTTTCTTCTTTCTCTTTCCTTTTCTCCACCTTACGATTAAAGCTCATTATCAGAATTTATTTGACCTATATACACTCTACTTGTAAACAATATGTATAGTAGGTATAAATCATTTAAATACCTACAAAAGTAACTAAGGAAATGATATATATCTTTAATTTAGGTTTACGTGAACCCAATGTTTAATATTTGAAATTTCATGATATTTACCTATATAAACCCTACTGTAAAACAATGAGCTTACTTTATAGATCCTTGTAAACTTACTTTATGTATCTTTATAACATTGTATACTCAATAAACTTCTTTTGACAAGGGAAAATATGTAACAAATATAAAGTAGATGTTATCCCAATTTGGTGGCAAAAATGGAAATAGGCTGTGTTAAAGCGGTATTAAACCCATAAACAAAAATGTAATATATTGCAGCTTACCAATCATTAGATGTGGTGGCTACATTTGTTTTCTTTTTTTAGTTTTTTTTCCTTCTGTTTTTACCTGGTAAACAGGCCAGTAACACATCTCCTGTATTAGAATGCCTCCGCTCTGGATGAAGGAGCAACAGAGACATCTTCGGATAGCAGTATTCTCAGTCTGGGGAGAGGGGAATGTTAGATATACTAGCTGATTTAGATACACTAACAAATTGAACCTAAATGCCAGCTAACACTTTAGTTACAGCAACCATTTTTTTTACAAATTTAAGTCTAGGTTCACACTATAGCAATGTCAGACATCGCATGTGATTTGCACCCGCACTGCTCTGCCGATCACATGCGATGTCTGTGCAATAGAACCCCATCACTGGTATTAGTGGGAGGAATAGTGCTCAATCATTGGTGTTAGTGGGAGCAATAGTGCTCCATCATTGGTATTAGTGGGAGGAATACAGTTGTATGGCTGAACTTGCATCAGATACACATAAAAAAGGTGCAGGGCTTTTTTTTCTCTCGCTCTGGAATCGGATCGCATGGGTGTTCTCATTAACTTTGCATTGACACCCGCAGCGGCTCGCAGAGGGCAGTGTGAACTGCCTACGGGAGAGATGCGGGAACCGGTGCTGAAATCACGCTGGTTCCCGCATGGCAAGAGTGTGAACCTAGGCTTAATGAAAGCTGCCCACCTGCAGGACAGCTTGTTCTGTTGAAAACCAATATACTTACTGGCTAGATCAGTTGTTCTAAACCTCAGTCCTCAAGTAACAGGCCATGTTTTGGGAATTTCTCTTAGATAAATATCTGTCCAAAATACCAAGCCATTGACTCTGATTTAAAGCACCTGTGCAAGATAAAGGAAAACCTGCAAATATGGCCTGCTGGGGGTACTTGAGGACAGGGTTGAGAACCACTAGACTAGATCATCAGGTAAAAATAAAAGAAAGAAAGCCTAAAACAGTTAATGCAGCCAACATATCTAAGAATTGGTAAGCTGCATATGCTAATAAATGTTTGCTTTTAGACTACATTCACACTTGAGCTGAGCGTTTTCATGTGCTATTTCAAGCTTTTTTTTCCCAAGTGTTTGTGAGTGTTTTTTTTAGCAGATTTGCATTTTTTCAGGCGTTTTTCATGTGGGCGTTTTTTCTGTAGCCAGTAGAAAGCTGTGCAAAGTGTGGAATGCTGCTAGAAAAGGGGAGGGGAGCTGCTGTTTGAGTTGAAAATGCCTGAAAAACGCTTGAAAAAAATGCAAATTTAAAATTTTCTATTGACACCCACAGCAACTAGCTGCATGTTTCATGCGATGCCGGAACCGGCACTGGAATCATGCTGGTTCCCGCACCGTGCTGGTGTGAACTCCCACTAATACCGCTTTAATGGGTTTACTTCCTCTTTGTTTCCCTGCAAAGGTAAAGCATAATGGGCTACTATGCATCGCATAGTAGCCCATTATGTGTCACTTACCTGACACAGGAGCCTGCGATGTCACCGCTGTCCCCATCTGCTACGGAGCGTCCATCTTCTTTCCGGGTATCGAGGCTCCGGCGTTGTGATTGGCCGGAGCCGCGATGACGTAATTCCCGCGCACGCACATGGGAGCCGCCACTAACGGCATATCACCGTTAGCAGCAGCATGTTCAGTGCGCCTGCGTGCCTCTGTCTAAGGCGCATGCGCCGTAAACATTGGTGCCTGTCTTTTTGCAAATATCTCCTAAACCGCGTAGGTTTAGGAGATATTTCTTGGTCAATGTGGTCTGTAAGGGTTTACAACCACTTTGAAGACTGTTAACAGTTTTATTATATTATATGGTCTATTTTTGCAGTCCTCTGCATTGCAATTCTTATCAAAAACTAACAACACAAGTTTACACTTCCTTTTCTACACTCTTTGTTTTGTCCTGTGTCAGTTGCTGATAAAACTGTGTGCAGTGAATGGAGTTATCTAAATTAAAAAGCAAAAGGCAAACTGATCCAGGATTTGTGAGTTCACTCTGCTTTCTGGAGTTGTTTGGTCTTAGACTATTGTAAGGCATTTATTGCAAAATAAAGAAAAACATATGAGATAATTTTACAGCCCTTGTTGTATAAGTTTCTGCATTCTGTTTCATTCTGAATGTATCAGCTGTGCACAATGAAATCATTGAGTCCAGGCCTCTCATGTTGCAGCAGGAAACTTTTCCTGTTCCTTGTATTGTCCTCACAATGTACAGTTTTGGCCTACCTGCGAATTTAGCGAACACCTATGGGTGGAGCATTGGGAGATTGGTTATGTATTCAGCATGTTCCACTAATAAGCAAATTCATAAATAAACTGTTTAGGAAAATAGCAGACTATATTAAAAATAGAGAGCTATGGGATTTATTTTCTAAATTTGAGAGTGCAAAATCAGGTTTAGCTCCCTGATTTCGAGGGACTGTCCCTGATTTGGAACAAAGTCCCGTTGTCCCTCTTTACTACTCACTTGTCCCTCATTTTGGTATGATCTATATAGTTGTATATAAAAAGTACTTTGTATCTTTCAAAAAGTGTTTCCCTAGTACTAAACCTTTAATCCTATGTTTAAATTGCTGTATTTGTAAATTTTAAAATAAAAAAATAGTAATGTTAAAAAAAAGCACTTGTGGGTTTAACTAATCACTTTCTTTTGTATAATTTTCCTTTAAGGGGGCGTGGCAGGGTGTGTGTCCTAGGCCTACATACTTTTGCTAATAGGTGTCCCTCGTTCCCATCTCAAAATGGCAAACCAATCAGCTTCCAGGTTTTATTGCCAAAGCTTAAAGGGGTTGTAAACCCTCGAGGTTTTCCACCTTAATGCGTTCTATGCATTAAGGTGAAAAACCTCCTGTGATGCAGAAGCCCCACAGAGCACCCCTTTTACCTACCTGAACCCGGTCTTTTCAGCGATGGGTACGAGCACACCAGCTCCAACCGGTGTCTCGGGTCCTGCTTGGATAGATTGATGGCGGAGCAGCCATTGGCTCCCGCTGCTGTCAATTAAATACAATGATGCGGGAGGTGGGGAACAGGGTTGAGTCCTGCTGTCTGTGTCAATGGACGCAGCAGCAGGACATGGAAGCGCGCCTGAACGAGTGCCCTGAGGGAGGACGTCTCTCCAACAGGGCACTCGAGAAGAGGAGGAGCCAGGAGTGCCGCTGAGGGACCCCAGAAGAGGAGGATGCCAAACTAACTACACAGAGGAGGTAAGTATGACATGGTTGTTTAAAAAACAATCCTTTAATTGAACAAGCTGAGGTTAGAAGCTGAAGTGAGTCTTATTTTGCACTCTCCAGCTTTAGTAAATAAACCCCACAAAGTGCATAGGGGTTGATTGACTAAAGGCAAATAGTCTGTTCGCTTAGTGAATGTGGTGAAAACTCACTTTGCAAAGAATACCCAATCAAATGCAAGGAAAATTTAAAAATATATATATTTTTGCTTGCACATAATTTAATCATGGAAGTCAGCTGAGCTTTCCCTAATCCACTAAGCTAAGGGAAAATTTGCTTGCAAAGTAAAAATTCCCTTGACAAGTGAACAGGATGTTTCCTTTGCTAAATCAACCCCATGGTATCAGTTTTATTATGTAAGGGTCTCTGTACAGGGATCAAATATTGTCCCACAACACCACATTTTTATCAGTATCATTCAAAAATCTCCCACAGGACTCCCTTTCACTACCAGTTTCAAAGGTTATGATCTTTTTTTTTGTCAAAAAATCCTGTTTATCTCTGCTGATTGTAGCAGATGAGATGACTAGAGGCCTCGAACTCCTGAATACTACATCAAAGGCAGAAATGGGAAGGCCCTCAATAGACACTGAAGAGTGGATGTACATGATGTGGGGTGAAAGGAAACTCATCAATATCTCTGATCGCTCAATTATGCCAAACAACATAATTGCCTCATGTATGGCCGCTTTAAGAGCCACCTGTTCCTCGTCAGCTGTAAACCAAACTGCACATAGGATGTGGAATTTAGATAGACGTTACTGTAGTCTTAGTACAATTAGCAGCCACATTTCAGTTTGTTGTGAAATATAGATCTTATGTTGATACTGTTTTCACAGTATGAAGTGAAAAAAATTGTACGCAAACTCATGCATGTACCAATAGGAGTTTAGTGCAATGAATACCGAGTCACAGTAACATAAGGTCATTTATTGCAAAATAAGCATTTTCAAGTATCTGCCCTGGGTAATATTTTATTAAATAATGTGGGCAAACTACTCATGAAACCCCACCTATAATTGCCCTGTTGTTTTTTTAGCACTGACCTTCAATCTTCAATTACAATTAATATCTAAATAATATTGATATGCGTATTGCAGTTCATATATGTTTTATGAGTTTATGTTACAGTTATGCTGTTTTTCTTTGTAGGGGCTGGCCCTGGCACATTTTGTATGGATTGCTCCACTTCAAGTAATACTTCTTGTTGGACTAATCTGGGACTTACTGCAGGCTTCTGTATTTTGTGGTTTGGGTTTTCTTGTCGTGATTGCGTTGTTTCAAGCATGGCTAGGTCGAAGGATGATGAAGTACAGGTACAATATTCACTCTTCTTTAGTAATATTACAGCACTGTGTGAAGCTGTTCTTAAAAGGGCCAAGCTCATAGGAAAATATGTACATCTCTCTGTGCTCTTTTTTTCCACTTTCATGCTACATAGGGCCTCGTTGACCACGGTATGCTTTTAAATGAAAGAAGCTTATTGAGTGAAATTATCATATATGATAATAAAATTTGATCCATAGGAGGTAAGAGTTACCAATGTATTAATACCTGGAAATGTTTCTTTAAAGGGTAACTCCACTTTCATGGGGAAAAAAAAATAGCAAATAAAAAAAAATAATATAGAGTATACAATTGCGACACAAGTCATATTGTAATTGAATGTTGCTAAAAATTACTTTTCCTTTTCAATCTGCAGCTCTATGATTTTCTGTAAACTGCAATGCAATATGGGTACTTGGAGGTGTTCTGTACACAGAATGTGTACAGAACGCACCCCAGATACATAATTTCCTGCTTGTGTGATAGGCTTACTAGTTTTCCCAGAAGTCTGCCCTAGATACAAGTCAGATTTAGCCCCCATTCACATCGGCACATTGACAGGTCAAATCGCAGCTTATGACGGCAATTGCAGCGTCCCAATCAGTGCTACGCCAACTTTGCTGCGCCGTACCGATTTTCAAAAGTAGTTCCTGCACTACTTTTGGTGACTTTTGGGGCGACTGAAATAGACATCTGTGCATGAACCTGCACAGATGTCTTTCAAGTCGCCCCTGAAGTCGGACTGAAATGCGGCTTTGAAATTGTGCAAGTTCAGATGAAGTCGCACAATTTCAAACCCGTGTTCAGTGTGAACAAGGGCTTAGAAAGGGATGCTGACCCTGCAGTTTTCTTATTAGAGCCCTAATTCTGCAGCAGCTGATTAAGAATTATGACCCCCCCCCCACTAGACTCACTGAGCACAGGGTCACAGAAGAACAAACAGTGATTTCTTCAGAATAACAAAAGGTAGAGGCAGTTAAACGGTTGTTAAAATCCCTGCAATGTACATAGATCACCCAGAGGGGAATGTTATTTCTCAACAAAAAGTGGAGTTACACTTTAATTACATTTTTAGGTCAAAAAACATATTTTGCTATGTAAAAAAACTAAAGTAGATTTAGAATAGAATAGCTAGTATGACATGGTGCAGTTAGCTCAAGCTATCTTAGAGGAAGATTGCTGAACTTCAGTTTTTGTCTGTGTTTGCAAAAAAAATTTGTGTCTTGTCCCCCAAAAATATCAACCTGCGACACCAACATAAGCTTTGGCTTTCCTTTAGCAAGGGTGCAGGAAGAATGTGGCCCCTCATCTTGCTGATAGCAATCCAAATGTTATTTAGCATTGGAGTGATACTTGAGAGGAACATCCCTCCCAAGTCACCTATACCCAATGCTTCCCATCCAAGGGTTGGTAGGTTGCATATAAACTCTGCATGCTAGCCCCCTCACTTGTATACTAGGTCTACCTACCCTATATTCCCTGTATCATCAGATAAATGGACTTTGGGGGAAGGTAGACTGTAAAATGGCCCTTACCCCCTATGCTGAATTGAATGTAAGCTTGCTCATTTTTAAAGTAAAACATTGTGAAAAAATTAACCCTCTAAGTACCGATCCAGTAAAATCACAGGATCAGCACTATGGACAGCTCATAATATTGTGCTTCTGACTATTAAATGTTAGCTGTTGTTTTTTTAATGGATTGAATGTAAAATCGTCTCACAGTATTACATTTTTGTGTAAATTGGTATGGAGACAAATTGCACGAGAAGCGAATTGTGGAAAAATTGTGTGCTCCCTTGATGTGCACAAAATGTATAAAACACAACGCTAATACCAGCTACATTTTGAGGTGACATGTTTTCTTCTAATATGTTCAGATATTTGCTAGGCCCGTTACTTATACGGCTAAAAAATATATTGGAAGACCATTGATCTTTTTAAAAATCATTTATATCCTCCAAGTCAAAACTTTACAACAAAGGGAAACTACTATAAGCTTTTGGCACAATTTTTTGTTATCATGTAATGTTTACCTTTAAAGTAGTATTAAATATCATTTACTGTAATTTTTATATGTAGATCCTCACTTTAACTGATCTCTGTATTTCATTGTATTTTCATTTTGAATTTTGTATTTCTGTCTGCTGAGAAAAGATCTCACATGTGGGGTGATTTACTAAAGGCAAATAGGCTGTTCACTTTGCAAGGGAATTTTCCCTTAGCTCAGTGAATGTGGTGAAGCTCTGCTGACTTTTCATCATCAAAAAAAATATATGTTTATTTTCCTTGGGTATTCTTTGCAAAGCGAACAGCCTAATGGAAAATTCCTTTGCAAAGTGAACAGCCTATTTACCTTTACTAAACCAACCCCAAAGAGAGCATTATTTTCAGTCTGTCTCACCAGATGTGTGGTGATTTTTCAGAAGAGTCATTAAAAAATCAGTATCAAAATTATTAGAAGTGAATGAAAAGCAAGCTTGTGATGTGGTTATGGTGGCTTTTCGTCATTTTAGGCAATTATATGATGTTACTATTGTAATGTGACCAGTAGCAGATGCCGTGTGCTCTAAATGATTATTACCATCAATGGCATTTCTTCAAACCAATAATGTGCAGAAATGCAGAATGTATACAAGCAATACACACAGATTATGAACATTAAACTGCTTACTTTCACAAGTCCAGTATACTGAAAAAAATAAATAAAATAAAAACAGTAGCTTCTTCTAAATGACATAAGCATACCTCCCAACTTTTGAACTTCAGAATGAGGGAAACTTAAAGCGGGGTTCCACTCAAATTTTTAACTTAATCTTACCCCCTTCAGTTAATTGCATAGATGTTCAAATGCCGCACGAAAATGTTTTTTATCGCTGTAATTACCTTGATATTGTACTTTATCGTGGCACTTCCTGTCTCTCCTCCCATGGGAGTAGGCGTGTTTATTGCCTTTCCACGGCGCCACACTGTCTCCTGGGAGCTTAGTGTCAGGCTTCCCAAGATTCAGTGCGGAAACAATGATCATGTGTGTGAACAAGCTGTGAATGAACAGCATTCACCGCATCTAGGAAATCAATGCTTGTGGGCTTCACATGCCCACAAGCAAGATGGAAACAGCCAGCATCACATTTTTTAAGTTATTCTTCAGTACGAAAACAGACAGAGGCAAAATATTATACCCAAACTGTGAGTATTATTTTGGGGTTAGCAAAGTGTCTCAATGATCTAAAAAAAAAAAAAAAATGGTCAATAATTCACAGTTGTATTATTGCCGGCAATGTTTTTACATTCAGCTGTTAGCAGGGAATCTCTGACAGCTGATGACTCATCTGTTGTTAAGGATGTGGCGGCCGGCTTCCCAGGCCCACTCCTTAACAACCAGCTATTTCTCCTCCCGCCTCCTCCTCTCTGTATACTAGCGTGGGCAGTCCCCGCTGGGCAAGTCCCTGAAGCCCGCTCGGGGACTCAGGCTTGATTTGCCAGGACTCCGTGACTCACATCAAATCCCAGGACGGTCCCAAGGAAATCCAGGACCATTCGGAGGTATGGACTTAAGGCCGTTAATGTGTGTTGCTCTGTCTTAGTTTGTTTTTCTAAATATCTGTTATACAATTACGTATTTTTATTTCCTGCAGAGACCAGAGGGCAGGCAAGATCAATGAGAGGCTTGTGATGACGTCTGAAGTTATTGACAACATACAATCAGTAAAAGCCTATTGCTGGGAAGAGGCTATGGAGAAAATAATTGAAGGCTTTAGACAGTAAGCTTGATTATATTATATACATTTTATATACATCAGGGCTTTTTTTTCAGCGGGAACGCGGGGGGAACGCAGTTCCGGCACCTCCAGCACTAAATGTATGTAATAGCATGGGGTGTGGGGTGTGCTGGAGGGTCTATTTATATTGGCTGCTGGGGGATCTATTTTTACTGGTGGGGATCTGATTTTGTGTGAGGGTCCTTTTGTTGCTGATGGGGAATCTATTGTTGCTGGGGGGGGGGTCTTATGTTGCTGGAAGGGATCTACTGTTGAGGGAGAGGTCTATTTTTACTGTCTGCTGGAGGATCCATTGATGCTGGCTACTGGGAGATCTGTTGTTGCTGCTGGGGGGGGGGGCGTCTAATGTTGCTTGGGTGGATATTTTGTTACTGGGTGTGATATTTTGTTGTGGGTGGTTCACTGTTGCTGCAGATAATCTATTGTTGTTGGGGTGGAGTCCATTGTTGCTGGGGGGGTCTATTGTTGAGTGGGGATCTATTGCTGGGATTCTATTGTCTATTGTTGCTGGCTGCAGGGGATCTATTTTGCTGCTTTTCTTTTTATCATTAACATGTTCCATACAAATGATTTAGCACCACAAAATGATACATGGTTCTGTATTCTCCAAAAGGGGCAGTACTGGTGGGTGGGTAGGGGGTGGAATCAAGGGATGGTGGTCAGAGGTGGGTAGGGGCAGAGACAAGGGGTGACTCAGACGTGGGGAGTTCCTGCATCTATTCTCCGAGAAAAAAAGCCCTGATATACATACAGTATAGTGTACCTTCATAAATGCTCAAAACATGAGCAAATGGTGCATTTTTTTGCATATTATTTTAATAGTTCACAGCTTACTCTGTGAAGACTTTGTTAGTGTAATGTTTGCCAGTAGTTTTGGTAGTCCCTGCCTGACCACTAACATTTTTTATGGAAAGAACACAACCTTTTTATGAGTAATGATTAGAAATCATAAAACATTTAAGCCAGTTGTATGTATACCAAAAAAAATTTTTTTTCTATACTCAGACAAGTGCATGGATGTCTTCATATCTCTTTAATCAGGCGTGCTTCCCAAGTTAAAAAAATGAAAACGTTAGCATTCAGAGTTATTTGTTTCTTTGGTTGTCTTTGTCTGCTATCGCAGGTTTGATTGGTAGATCAGATGCCAAACATGGGCTATAGTAAAAAAATAATGATGTGATAAATTAGAACATTGCTCATTTGGGAAGATTAAGACATGTGAGATTTGTATATGTAACAACGAATAACTCTTCTAAGTGTGAGAAATCAGAAGCAAAACTTTACCACATATGTACTGCAATCATCCACTGTCCAAATCTGGGAAGAGAGGGAGATTTTGTAAAGATGGGCAGATCATTGACTGCGGTTTCTTGTGGTTGGGTATGTACATTAAATGGTAGTTGTGTATGCAAGAACAGTTTTTTTTTTTAAACAATATATGTACAGACACTTGAGCTCTGGCTCAGCTCTAGGTAACCTTCTATTCATTTTAGGGTCTTTTCAGAGATTGTACGCTTCCAAAAAATATTCTATATGGCTGATCAACTTTCTCAATGCACAATTTTCCAGGGATGTCTACTCTAATCTAAAGGAGACCATCTTTACCCAGTACCTCTGTAGCTGGGAATGTTCATCTTATGTTCATGGCAAACATAATATAGCCATAGACATAAAGTTAACTAAACGATAACTTTTTTTGTTTCTGATAGGCTGGAGAGGAATTAGAACACCTGACAGTTTTTATTGCTGTCTGTGTCCCCATTAGGGGTTCACTCTCTCTGTTTGTCCTATTTACCATGATCACCAAGAGTGAAAATTAAAGAAAATCCTACATTTTGGATTGTCACCAGAAAAGGAATAGGAGGAAATCTTTAAAATGATGACACTAGTTCTGGTGGCCCTGGTGACAACTATGGATTTCCTCACTGTGGAAGGATTTCCTCCAATTTCCTGTTTTGGCTATGGGACAGGAAGTGAAGCGAAATCTCCCCAAAGGGACACTATTGGCAAACAAAACATTGACCCTCCCTTACTCTATTTAAAATGAAACTTTAAAGGAAAGTAAAGTGTTTATTGAGGGGCAGGGAATTTGAGTTTTGATTGCAGTGTTTTCCTCAAAAGCACTCAGCAGCTTCCCCTGAAAATTGTAAACAATTGCTCCCTGAAAAAGACTGTGAATACTGCTCCGAACACCTCTGCCTTCCATGCTGCACCCAATGCCTTTTACATTCAACACTTCCAGGGATGTCAGATGCCTGCATACCCTCCATGCACTGTGGTTCCTTCCTCTGACCCAGAACATAACAGTGTCAATAAGGCTGGTGAAGCCTAAATATGTAATAACCACATACACCAATCAGCCAAAACATGACCACCCACCATAACCTGTCGAGGTATGGACTTTATTAAGAATGCTGTGGTATCTGGCACCAACTATATATTATTATATATTGCCAACCTATTTATGGGGTATGGTATGGGGTTTCCAAAAAAAAAAAAGGATACTTACCTAGGTGGACGCAGCATTGGATCTGTCCCTCGCCACCTCTGCACTGATAACTGAGTGATTAAAGACCGCTGATCGCTCAGTTCTCCCCTCTGCTCAGAGCAGAGAGTGGTGACTGTCACATCTCTCTGCTCTGCTCCTCCAGCGCTCCCTGGAGCTCTGGGCTGGGGAGGGGAGGGCTGGCTCAGTCTCCCAGCAGTGCAGCTGAGAGGCTGAGCAAGCTGTCGGTCCAGGCATCTGATCTTTCCTCAGCCTGCACTACTGACAGAGGGATTTTGCCTGCTGTTGGCTGAAAACGGGTCACAGGAGTGCACTTCACTTGCTTAATATATCCCACCCACTTTCAGATGTCAATGTGACAAAATTATCTATGTTATTCACTTTACTTTTCAGTGATCATAATGTTATGGCTGATTAGTGTATGTTTTTCCCAATGTACACATGTAAATGTAACATTTCAGTGGCATTATGAAGAGGCAGAGTCATTCTACTAGTGTCAGTGGCTAGCAGCAGCGGCCAGTCCATAAGGGGTGCATCTCCATTCATCGCCTACTAATCTCTATGCTGGGCGCTGGACTCATAAGATTCTATGAGGTTTTTTTTTTTCAAGCACATGATTAGAACCTAAGGCTCTAATTGGCTTCACCCACTTGTGACAATAGCAAATCAATAAACAATCAGGACAGGAGACAGATCATAAGACCAGATTAGCTGGGAGGAGAAGCTGTTTAACTATAGTGGATGCATGCATTACCTGTTTACATATAAATTTTACCTATACATACAACATCTGTGCATTTTAAAGATGTTTTGTATCCATACTGTAGGTGCCATTTGCTGAATCTGCTGGGTTATGGTTCACAACTAGATCCTTGTGTAAAATTTTTTGCATTTAATGTTTGAAAAAGTCAAGAACAGTATAAGTGTGACACACTGTTTTATGAATAGTTTTTGTAATGTGCAAACGTTACCTATAAGGACCTTGGGACATACAATGCAGTAAAAGATAAGCAATAACAATGAATACAATGACTGTAAATAACAAGGAAAAGAGGAACAATGTTGTCTATAAGACATAAATGAGTTAGAAGCAATAGACATGGGACAGCAAATAACAGAAATGCATGCATGATTTACGGTACAACTGGGCTTAACATTGTGACTATACTTTTATACCATATACAAACGCAGTTGTGTTACGCTACCGATAGACATAAGATGACTGTTTCCTGATCTTGGTGACGAATGTTACATAGTTACATTGCTACATAGTTAATCTGGTTGAAAAAAAAAGACACAAGTCCATTCAGTTCAACCAAGAGAAAAAACAACACGCACAGATAGAAAACCTCTATATACACTATCCAATGCCCACAGCTGATCCAGAGAAAAGCATAAAAAAACAATAAAGCATGATTTAGTTTGCTCCAGCAGGGGGAAAAATATCCTTCCTGATCTCCCAAGAGGCAATCAGATGTTCCCTGGATCAACGTTACCTATAAATATTAGTATCCAGTTATATTATGTGGATTTATGAAATAATCCAGACCTTGTTGTGCTTACTATTATGGTTACTGCCATGTTATGGCAGTAGTTTCTAGTAAACGCCCATCTATTATTGTTCTTAGAAGAATATTCAATTGTTTGGTTTGAGTTTCTTTGTTTATCTGATAGCTGTAGTTATCCTTGAGATAATGCTGATGCAAGGGGTATTTGCAAAAGTTCCTCAAGTGAATAGACATAAATGCTTAGATAGTCTGAGGCTGGGTTCACACTGCGATATACAGACCAATCTGGGGGTGTCATTAACTTTGTATTGACACTCCCAGTGGTTCGCATAAGGCAGTGCAACCGCAGTGGATTCACAGGTTTTCCCGCATCGCACTGTGAACCAAGCCTCATAGTTTATTTGGCTCCTGCTTGCGAACTCAAATGTTTGTCTTTAGATCAAGCTGCCATACCCAATATCCAATGTCCGTGGGCACCCTACATTTTCCTTTACATAATAATGTATATGGGTAGTTGTCATTCTGCAGTTTCTTCAATGGTTTTGTTAAAGTGTTACTAAACTAAAAAAAAAAAAAAAATTCTATTAAAATAACAAACATGTTATACTTACCTGCTCTGTGCAGCGGTATTGCACAGAGTAGCCCCAATCCTTCTCTTCTGGGGTAATGGCGGCGATCTTGGCTCCTCTTCTTCTTCTGCGGGACTACCATAGCCAGCCGCTGGCTATGGGGAGAGGTAGTCCCCGTGCTCTTGAGCTTTGTGTCTACGGAGCCGCGCTCCATAGACTTACACAGCAGGACTTAGACCTGCCCCCACTTCCTCTGATTGACAGCAGCTGCTGCTGGAATGCAGTGTAAAGAGGAAGTAAGGGGAGAAAAGATGCAGTCGTGCACAGCACTGATCTCTTCTCCCCTCTCTTCCCCTTTACACAGGGGAAGGGGGGAACAGGGACACTGAAATTTTTTTTTACCTTAATGCAATCAATGCATTAAGGTAAAAAAAAAACATTTATAGGATTAGTAATACTCCATACCTCCCAGCATTTTGAAATGGGAATGAGGAACACCTACTAGCAAATGTATGTAGGCATAAGACACACCCCCTTAAAGGAGAATTAACCAAAAAAAGGTTAATTAAATCCACAAGGGTTTTTTTCTACCACTACTATTCCTTTATACTGGCCTTTAAAATTTACAAATGCAACAATGTAGAAATTGGATGAAAGGTACTAGGAAAACACTTTTTGAAAGATAAAAAGTGCATTTCATATACAACTATATAGATCAGACCAAAATGAGGGACACATGAGGAGGAAAAAGGGACAGAGAGACATAGCTCTAAATTAGGGACAGTCCCACGAAATCAGGGACAGTTGGGAGCTTTGGTACTCATAGGACATAGTAACAATTGACACATTGGGTGATTAACTAAAACTGGTGCACACAGAATCTGGTGCAGCTGTGTACAATACCCAATGAGGGTCTATGAGCACCAGTTTTAGTAAATCTCCCCCACTATAAGCCATAACCCTGTTCTTTGTCTTAGGGTTACAGTTTGCCATGGCTATACATTTATATTGTGGATGCTGTACTTGATGGAGTGTTAACTTTACATTACTTCCTTTTTATTAAGAAAAGACCAATGCACTGTGTGTGCAGCAAAGCACCCCTCTGGGACTTTGGAAGCAAAAAAAAGGGGCGCTTTGCTGCACACAGAGTACATTGGTCTTTTCTAGTTTAGGGATGTTGGCAGAAACATTTTATATTCCACTGAGCTCAGCAATATTCTTTGTAGTTTTTAATAATAATGTGAAAATTTTTTATAAAAATCAAATAACAAAACATAATAAGGGAATTAGACTGGTTTAACGTGTCAGTCTCAGAGATCTTCCAACATGATGTAAAATTGCTGTCACCAATCAGTAAAATTAATTATTATTTTACTTTGCTAAAACAATGGTACGATTAGACATATCTGCATGGCTTAGAACAGGGGTCTCCAAACTTTCTAAACAAAGGGCCGGTTTACTGTCCTTCAGACTTCAGGAGGGCCAGATTGTGGCCAGCAGGAGTGGAAATTTCTCTCGCATCAGTAGAAGTAAACATCACCACATTTGGTATTAGGTTAGGGGAATTAGTGCCCCATTGTTGATATCATAAGGAGGAATAGTGCCCTATTATTAGTGTCAGTGAAATGATGCTCCATTGTTGGTGTTAGATGGCAGAATAGGGTCTCGTATCAGTGGGAGAATTAGTGCCACAAGGGCCGGATAAGGACAGGCAAAGGGCCGCATCTGGCCCCCGGGCCGCAGTTCAGAGACCCCTGGCTTAGAAGGTAACAACTGAAGCCTGTAGTATGCATTGTAGTAGCATGCTGGAAATGTATGGTGCAAGTAAAAGTCCAAATAAACCTTTCCTTGGTTTGGCTGTTATGCATATCCTCTGGCTTTAATACTTGAGTCAGTGACCTGGAACAAGTATCTGCGTGCCCGTTCTGACTTAGTATCTCAGATTATTAAAGACAGAGTGTTGGCCTGAGAGTAATGCAGCTGGCATATACAGAAGAAGAAGTCAGTGATAGTAGCCTCTTATGTTTCTCTCAGGAAAGGTCTCCTTTAAGATAACATATGAGCAGAATGATACAGCTTGTCTATTGACTCAGACAAGTGAAATTTACACATACTGTAAGATGTATAGCTGTTGTGTAAAATGAGCATGATTAACACTTTAGAAATGTCAGACATGAAAAATATGCAGCCTACTAGTTATGAATAATGACATATAATGACAGTGAATTTGATAGATTATAATAAAACAATGTATGTAACTAATGTGATGATGTGACATATGATGATGCAATTCAGGACTAACTGCTGTCCTTGTTTTCACATAGGACTGAACTGAAGCTTACCCGGAAAGCAGCCTATGTGCGATACTTCAACAGTTCAGCTTTCTTCTTCTCAGGCTTCTTTGTGGTCTTCCTTTCTATCCTTCCGCATCTGCTTCAAGCTGGGATTACCCTCCGAAAAATCTTTACCACCATTTCATTCACCATAGTGCTGAGGATGACTGTTACACGCCAGTTCCCCTGGGCTGTGCAGACCTGGTATGACTCCCTGGGAGTCATCAATAAAATACAGGTATTTATGTAAATTCCCACCCATGATATGATAATGTGAGGTGCTCTAAAATGATGAACTCATAATGAGAGCATAGGTGGAAGCTGCCCATTTCCATAATGTTTCAAGGGTATGTACATCCAAAGTTTACCCAGTTTCCAATGGATCCTGGCAGACTCAAAATCTCGCCAAACATATGGCAGCTTCAATCACTTTTGTTTGATCAAAACTCAAATACATGATCAATAGTGGTTGCTCAAAAAACAAACAGCCTACAGTCCACACATCAGATCAGTCACCCGATTTCAACCAATTAAACTAAAATATAAATTCAATTCAGTTAGTTCAGGTTATAGAAAAATTAATCAAAACCAGGAAAAAAATCAACAGTTTTGCGGAAATCAATTGGATTTTTCCATCGGGTTTGGTTAGGGCAATTTTGATCCCATCTCCATATATGATCGCTTCGAATTTCGATTCCAGCTTGGTTGAAATACCTGGAAAGTTACATGTATGGCCAACCGAAAACTTTTACGAAAAACCTATTTGGGTTGATTCACTAAAGGCAAATAGACTGTGCACTTTGCAAGTGCAATTGCACTCTTTTCCCCCAGAGCTTAGTCCAATCAGGTGCAAGGAAAATAAAAAAAACATTTTTGCTTGCACATGATTGACTCATGGAAATCAGCAAAGCTTCATTACATTCACTAAACTCTGGAAAACTAAGTGCAACTCCACAAAGTATGGAAGTCAATAAATGGTGCGCTGTTCCTTTAAGAATAGCATAAAATGAATAATGAATAATGTGAGTTAACCAGACTTAAACCTTCTAATCAGATTGTGATAGTATTCAGAATGCAATACTAAATTCTTATCAATCAAAAATATAAAACATACATTCTATATAAAGTGGCTCTAAATCTTAAAGTGATTTTTTGTTAAAAAAAAAAACCAAACATGTTATACTTACCTGCTCTGTTGCAGTGGATTTGCACAAAGCCATCCCCAACTCCTCTTCTTGGGTCCCTCTTCTTTGCTCCTGGCCCCTCCCTCCTGTTGAGTGCTCCCACAGCAAGCAGCTTGCTATGGGGGCACCCGAGCCGAGCCACAGTTCTGTGTGTCCATTCAGACACGGAGCCGCTGCCCGGCCCCACCCCCTTTCTCTCCTCATTGGCTGACTGACTTTGATTGACAGCAGAGGGAGCCAATGGCGCCACGCTGCTGTCTCAGCCAATGAGAAGGGGAGTACCGGGCAGCCGAGACACTCCTACAACATCGCTGGATCTAGATGGGGCTCAGGTAAGTATTAGAGGGGCTGCTGAACACAGAAATCTTTTTATGCTAATGCATAGAATGCATTAAGATAAAAAAACCTTCTGCCTTTACAAACACTTTAAAGTGTTTGCTAACCCCCCCCCCCCCCCAAAAAAAATAGATTTCCTGGTACCCTAAAGCAGATTAAACAGCACAGTGCTTGTGCTCTGTAATCTGCCCCCTCTAAACTATAAACCCCCCCTGAACCTGGAACTTCCTGTATCCCCTCTCTGCGCTGACCACGAAAATCAGGGCTCCGCCCTGACCACCGTGGTCTGATTATGTCCCTCCGTCATACGCTGCTGTCCCCTCTGCTCTCCTCTATCCCCCCTCACCCCCTCCTTCCTGCATGTCATGTGACTGGCCTGAAGACAGCTCTAAATAGGTATTTAAATAGGTTTTCTAAAAGTCTAATGCAGTATGCTCTGCCAGGCTCTAATAGAGAGTCTGGCAGTGTTTGTGTTATGAGTTAACAAACCCTTTAAGGTTTTTCACCTTAATGCATTCTATGCATTTACATTAAGGTAAATAATCCTTCTGTGCTGCAGAATCCCCCCCAGTCCCCCCCCCCCTCTTTTTCTTACCTGAGCCCCATCCGATTCTGCGATGTGCACAAGACCAGTGGATATCGTCACTGTCGTCCATTGGGTGAATTGATAGCCATTGGATCCCGCTGCTGTTAATCAAAGGCTGTGACAAGGGAGTGGGGGGCCGGGCCGAGCCACCCACTCTGCATCAATAGACGAAGACAGGGTGGCCCAGGAACGAGCACACAAGGGTGCCCCCATGGAAAGTGGGTTTCCATGGGGACACTCGCCGAAGGGAAAGGGCCTGGAGTGGGGGGACGCAGGGTACGCGTGTGGGGGTAAGCGATTTTTTGCTGGCAATTTGTCAGGGCAATGGCCGTTGTTATGGTGTCATGATGATTTAAGCGCATTATTTCTATCATTACATTGTAATATAAAATTAAATAGTTCAACTCACCATAATGCAGAATCAGTGGGAGCCTTGAGCATGTCGTTTGCCACCGTCGCTTGTCACTTGCCACGTCACCTGCCACTAGATGAGGATATCACTTGCCACTATGCCTGCCACCAGATGGAGATGTCACTTGGCACTATGCCTGCCACCAGATGGGGATGTCACTTGCCACACTGCCTGCCACCAGATGGGGATGTCACTTGCCATGCTGCCTGCCACCAGATGGGGATGTCACTTGCCACGCTGCCTGCCACCAGATGGAGATGTCACTTGCCACACTGCCTGCTACCAGATGAGAATGTCACTTGCCACGCTGTCTGCTACCAGATGGGGATGTCACTTGCCACGCTGCCTGCTACCAGATGGGGATGTGATTTGCCACGCTGCCTGCCACCAGATGGAGATGTCACTTGTCACACTACCTGCTATCAGATGAGGATGTCACTTGCCACACTGCCTGCTACTAGATGAGGATGTCACTTGCCATACTGCCTTCCACCAGATGAGGATATCACTTGCCACACTGCCTGCCACCAGATGGAGATGTCACTTGTCACACTGCCTGCTATCAGATGAGGATGTCACTTGCCACGCTGCCTGCTACCAGATTAGGATGTGATTTGCCATGCTGCCTGCCACCAGATGGAGATGTCACTTGTCACACTGCCTGCAATCAGATGAGAATGTCACTTGCCACACTGCCTGCTACTAGATGAGGATGTCACTTGCCACGATGCCTGCCACCAGATGAGAATGTCACTTGCCACACTGCCTGCTATCAGATAAGGATGTCACTTGCCACACTGCCTGCCACCAGATGGGGATGTCACTTGCCACACTGCCTGCCACCAGATGGGGATGTCACTTGCCACACTGCCTGCCACCAGATGGGGATGTCACTTGCCACACTGCTTGCCACCAAATGGGGATGTCTCTTGCCACCAGATGGGGATGTCACTTGCCACACTGCCTGCTAGCAGAATGGGGATTGCCACAGTTACCTGGCTGCCACCCAAAAAATAGCAGTTTGTCATTAATTAATTTACATGTAAAATCAAGCTCCCCCCTCCCCCAGCATTGCAGAGTACTTGCAGTTACCACGCTGTCAGCCCCTCCTCAGCGTGGGTAAACTAACTACAGGTGAAACACAGGCACATGCGAGTGAGAGATGAGAGTGAGGGCAGGCAGTGAGAGATGACGTCATTCTCTCTCTTCTGGGCCGCGGCTGCACCTCTGGGTAGAGCAGCCTTCGCGGCCCTGTAAGTAAGGGTGGAATGGCAATGAGAGATGATGTAATCTCTCTGCTCGGCCACCGCGCCTCTGACATTACTTGTCTCCTCCGTGGCCCGGCAGCAGAGGCACCACAGCCCGGTGTTGGGCTCGCAGCCCACGGGTTGGAGACCTCTGCTTTAAGAAATCCGTGTCTGCTTACCCCATCGTCTCCATTATTAATTTGTTAGGTTTAGCTATTCAAATCTGTCCATATCTGAATCAGGGCTCAAAGTATGTAAACCCTCACATCGTAAAACAACCCATTACATTTAAATTAGAAATGAAAAGCACAACATTTGTGTATACTGTACATATAAAAAACATTATAAATAATTTTTGCCCTTTTTTTGTGGTCATATACCCTCTGTTATTAGTTTCATATGAGCTAGGGGAGGAGAAGGAGAAGTACATCAGTCTTCCCAGTGAATGGCTGTGCAGGGGGAGCATGTTAGCACAAGTCTGAACGTTGGATTAGCTCCCACATTGTGATTTCACGTCTGTGTGGTCAGTTTTTAATAGGAAAGCAAGGGGACTGGCATGAACACCAGGGATTTCACACAAAGGAAGCAATACAAAGAGAACAGGATACTTGGCACATATCAGGAATATGAATTGTTGGGTTTACATATGCTTCAAAGTGAACCTATGAAGACAAAGATATGGGAACTGTCATTGCTGACTTAACTGTAATGTTGCAGGGTTCAGAGCCTGGGTACATGTTCCTGGGCCATTATTCTGGGTCATTACCTTAAGCCCGCCATAGATGGATCGAATCTCGGCTGGTTCATCATGGACCTGCCAAGATTACAGTAATCTATGGACAGGCTGGTGTTACTGAAGTCGATCCATAGATCGACTTCAGAACAACCAACCTGTTGGATTTTTTTCATGCGATCACTGCAGATGTACAGATGTAGCCAGCCTAAAATAAATAATGTTATCAGAGTTTATTAGTATTTAAAAATGTATGCTCTGTAATTATATACTGTATACATGGAGGTAAAATTATATATACATGAAGGTAGCCAAATATGCTCAGTGCATAGTATCATTTTCTCCGACTTAGTAGTGTTACACAGTGTTTGTATTTGATTTTTTTTCACTCTTAGTGCAGGTCTCTAAGCTTCATTTACTAAGGCCAGCCATACACGGTTCGAATCTCGGCTGGTTCAGCAGGAACAGGCTGAGATTCGAACCATTAATGAGCAGGCTGAATGTGCTGAATGTGTTGATTGATTGATCAACTTGGGTACAACCAACCTGCCGTATTCTCTTGCAATTATCACTGTCTTCTCCCAGCCGGGACGACTTCCCCTTTAGGAGAAGACAATTGCTGATATCCCTGTCAGCACTGTCTGTGTCGATGGGGGGAATCATGCGAACCACGGGTTGCAGGAAAGAAATTTGCCTGCCTAATTGCCCATACACACGATCCGAAAATCAGACAAAAAATACCACTTTCAAGACGATCATACATTAAACGGATCGTTAGTACAGAGCTTTCGAGAGCCGATCATGACAGTTTATCTGATATTATTCGATCGGACAAGCACGAAAATTTTTCTTATACGATACTAGATCGTACAATTTTCGTTTAGTCGGTACAGTTGTCGTCCAAAAATACAATACACCACAACACATGACATCACTTCCGATTTTTCTTTTTCTGTCGTACGAGATTTTACGTGACTTTAGTAGCCTATTCAATTTCTACTTGCGACTAGTAAGCGAAAAAAAGTCGGACGATCTGTCGTCCGAATTTCGGATTGTGTGTACGGGGCATTCGGGTGAAGTGAGCTTAAGTGCCTTGTGTTCACTTTCAACATCCAGCTATTTGGAGAAGAAGCTTATTTGTTTTCCTGCACATAATTAGATGATTGTGGTGAACAGAGGTTCACTTCACTCCACTTTAGTAAATGAAGCCCCACGCAATGTCACCTCTCCTACCAACTTATTACACCTTTATTAACACAGTTCCTGTAAATAAAAACAGTTTATGTGGCTTAAATTATACTTTAGCTGTTGTTTAGTAAGCTTTTGTTAGGATAAGATTGGAAGTTTTCTAGAAAAGGTAGCCTCTAGAGGAAGAATCCATAATGCTATACAGTAAATAATGTAGATACTGCAAGCTTGTAAATGTGGGATAACACTTTAAAAATTACATCAGGTGAATGTTACAATGATGACTCAAAGAAATTGATTACTAAAGGCAAATAGACTGTGCACTCTGGAAGTGCAGTTGCTCCGGAGCTTAATAAATGAGCAAAAGCTCTGCTGACTTCCATCATCCAATCATGTGCAAGCACAAATGCAATTTTTTTTCCTTGCATGTGATTGGGTATTATTTGTAAAGTGAAGCTTCATATTATTCACTAAGTTGGAGCAACTGCACTTGCAAAGTGCACAGTCTGTTTGCCTTTAGTAAAAAAAAAAATCACAAAATATGTCCTATCTAAAATATACAACATACAGTAAACTATATTGTCGAAATTATTGGAACACCTGCCTATACACACACATGAACTTTAATAGCATCCCGGTCTTAGTCCATAGGGTTCAATATTGAGTTGGTCCACTCTTTGCAGCTATAACAGCTTCAACACTTCTGGGAAGGCTCTCCACAAGGTTTAGGAGTGTGTCTATGGGAATGTTTGACCATTTTTCTAGAAGCGCATTTGTCAGGTCAAGCTCTGATGTTGGACGAGAAGGCCTGGCTCACAGTCTCCACACTATTTCATCCCAAAGGTGTTCTATCGGTTGAGGTCAGGACTCTGTGCAGGCCAGTCAATTTCCTCCACCCCAGATTCGCTCATCCATATCTTTATGGACCTTGCTTTGTGCGCTGTTGTATCGGTTGAGTCCTGACCTCGACCCGATAGAACAGCTTTGGGATGAATAGGAGTGGAGACTGTGAGCCAGGCCTTCTCGTCCAACATCTGTGCCTGACCTCACAAATGCGCTTCTGGTCAAACATTCTCGTAGACACATTCCTAAACCTTGTGGACAGTCTTCCGAGAAGAGTTGAAGCTGCTCTAGCTGCAAAGGATGGGCCAACTCAATGTTGAATCCTACAGGCTAAGACTGGGATGCCATTAAAGTTCATGTGCGTGTAAAGCGGGCGTCCCAATACTTTTGACAATACAGTGTACTTTCCATTTATGGAATAATATGTCCTAGCTAAAATGCAATATGGGAAAATATGTGCTAGCTAAAATGCAATATACTTTCCATTTCTGCCGGTTAAAAGTTAATTCCAGACACAATTTTAGGGGGTATTGGGGAAATTTTGTTTTTTCTGTTAGTTTTTTTCTTTTTATCTCTAACCCTATTGGGAGACATTTCCTCTCACTTAATGTCCCTGAGACACTCACAAAAGAAATGTCAGAAGATCTAGCTTCGCCCCATGCTACTTAAACTTGTTTTAGATGTCGTTTACATTGCCAAATTAGCTGTGGTGTAGCAAGAGCTTGTGGAAAACTGAGGCCAGGAGCCCAAATGTGTGAAGACAAAACACGTCTGTGAAGCCTGTACAAAGCAATAGCAAGCTGAAACCTGCTGCAGCTGATCATAGCTATCTGCCTGTGGTTTGAGACAGATCAAAGCTCCTGGAATTAAGTAGCTTCCATCCAAGGATGATCATCTGTCCCTAACATTCAATTGCTTCCAAACACTGGCAGACAGTTGGGGCTGATGTCAGCCTGTAACCGTTTTCGACAGGCTTCTTGGCTGCAGCTGTCCACACACACCTGGGCACCTAGGTACGGTTTTCCACTTTGGTCCTATTAAAGAGGCCTTAGTCTGCCTACTTGTTGAAAAGATTTCCCATCATTTCTTGTAATAAACAGAACTACCCAAAACTACCCAGTCTTTAACCCTCTTCGTTCAGCCAACACAAAATAAAAAGTTTTGGCTAGGGTTGGACGTTAAACTAGCCTACAAATTTCTGTCCCTGGAACCTCTACCATTTCCAGTGGCAGTGAATCTCGGCTTTAAAAAGTATTATGGTACTGTGGAGCACATAAGCTGTTTCGTGGTCAGTATTATGGATACCATACTGGAGGTGATTGTTTTTTTCCTCTGCAGCCCAGCTAAAAGTCATTTTCTGCTTTATATTGCCATATAAAATTAGACATCTGCTGCCATTCTTGATTATCACATCTTTTGCTGTTAAGATTGTATTAAATGTTGTTTTTTTGCATCTAATACATTTTGAAATTGTTCACAGGATTTCTTGCAAAAAGATGAATTCAAGTCACTTGAGTACAACCTGACAACCACAGAAGTGGCAGTGGAGAATGTTACAGCTGTGTGGGATGAGGTCAGCATACACTGGAACTGTAATTGGTCCCTACTTTAAATATAAAAACCAAGACTGAATAAAAAGAACTTTGTTTAGATATACCGATGATATAATGGCATAATGATCATTGCAAGGGGGACTTACACAGCGTGCTTAGGCTGGACTTTGAATTTTGTGCATTCTTGGACTGCGCTTATTGTTGCTTTTTTGTGCATCAATAATCTAGATAGGTGTTTCACTAATGGCGCGTACACACGAGCGGACTGTCCGACAGAAAAAGTCAGACGGAAGCTTTTCATCGTATATATACCGATCGTGTGTGTGCCTCATCAGACTTTTTTTTTTTTCGAAAAATCTGGTGGACCTAGAAATGGAACATGTTCTAAATCTTTCCGACAGACCCAATTCGTATCGGGAAAACCGATCGTCTGTATGCTGGTCTGATAGACCAAAAAAAAACGCATGCTCTGAAGCAAGTACGAGACGGAAGCTATTGGCTACTGGCTATTGAACTTCCTTTTTCTAGTCCCGTCCTAAGCGTTGTACGCCACCTTGTTTTGGACGGTTGGACTTTGGTCGGACTTTGGGTTGACCGTGTGTAGGCAAGACCGCTTGAATGGAATTCCGTCGGAGAAACCTTCGGAGTTTATTCCGACAGCTAAACCGGTCGTGTGTACGCGGCATTATGCCCCGTACACACGGTCGGATTTTCCGATGTAAAATGTCCGATCGGAGCGTGTTGTCGGAAATTCCGACCGTGTGTGGGCTCCATCGGACATTTTCCATCGGATTTTCCAACACACAAAGTTTGAGAGCAGGCTATAAAATTTTCCGACAACAAAATCCGTTGTCAGAAATTCCGATCGTGTGTACAAAGTGACAAAGTGCCACGCATGCTCAGAATAAATAAAGAGATGAAAGCTATGGGCCACTGCCCCGTTTATAGTCCCGACGTCTTTGTGTGACCGTGTGTATGCAAGACAAGTTTGAGCCAACATCCGTCGGAAAAAATCCTAGGATTTTGTTGTCGGAATGTCCGAACAAAGTCCGACCGTGTGTACGGGGCATTAGAAGCACTTCCCACATTCTTTCCAGGAATGCAAAATTAGATGCATAGACAATGAATTTTAAGACTTAAATAAAAGTGACCATGCTCAAGATGAGATTGTGGCAGGAAACAAACTTTTTTTTGCTCAACTGCCTGAAAATCTTATGATATGGAGCATGAATAATGGTAGCAATGACCTAGTGAGGCTGCCATCAATTCTTTAAAGTATAACTAAAGGCATAGTTGCCAACATTGTAAAAAAAAAATGTGGGACACTTTTGTGGCTGTAGGTGGAGCCGTACAATAATTAGGGGGCGGGGCATTCATTTGTAGGCGTGGCTTAGGAAAAATATACAAGTGTGGTGCGCGAAGCGCGGCGCAGCGAAAAATGGGCGTGGTTTACGCGACATAGTGGGCGTGGCTTAAATTGGCGTGTCTCAAGAGGGTGTAGTTAGAGTCTGAGATGAATGAGGGATGGAGAGGGAAAAGGGGGGAAAGGGGGAGAGGGGAATGACGGGACAGCAGCCCCAGATCCTACACAATAAAAATATGTGTATTCTAGAAAGTTTAACAATCAGCAGATAAAGATACTCCAAACACCTGGTGTTAGCATTTCAATCATCCCGGCACCATGGTTGTTATGGTGTCAGGATGATTGAAGTGCATTATTTCTATTATTACATTGTGATATAAAATGAAATCATTCAACTCACCATAATGCAGAATCAGTGGGATCCCTGAGCATGTCACTAGCCACGTCGCCTGCCACCAGCCGTCCGTCCTTGCATCAGTTGTCTCAGCAGAGTCCATCCTTGCATCAGGTGCCCCCAGCGGAGCCCCCCTTACATCAGATGTCCCCAGCGGAGCCCCCCCTTACACCAGGAGTCCCCAGCGGAGCCCCTCCTCACACCAGGAGTCCCCAGTGGAGCCCCCCTTCACATCAGGTGCCCCAGCGGAGCCCCCTTACATGAGATGTCCCCAGCGGAGCCCCCCTCACACCAGGAGTCCCCAGCGGAGCCCCCCTCACACCAGGAGTCCCCGGCGGAGCCCCCCTCACACCAGGAGTCCCCGGCGGAGCCCCCCTCACATCAGGTGTCCCCGGCAGAGCCCCCCTCACATCAGGTGTCCCCGGCAGAGCCCCCCTCACATCAGGAGTCCCCAGCGGAGCCCCCCTCACATCAGGTGTCCCCGGCAGAGCCCCCCTCACATCAGGTGTCCCCGGCGGAGCCCCCCCTCACATTAGGTGTCCCCAGTGGAGCCCCCCCTCACATCAGGTGTCCCCGGCGGAGCCCCCTCACATCAGGTGTCCCCAGTGGAGCCCCCCTCACATCAGGTGTCCCCAGTGGAGCCCCCCTTACATCAGGTGTCCCCAGTGGAGCCCCCCTTACATCAGATTCCCACAGCGGTGCTCCCCCCTACCTCAGAGGTGCCCTAGTGTGTCCGCCGGCCGCATGGCTAGAACCCCCGCCCCTTTCCATAACAGACTGGCAGCGGGGTGGGGGGTAGGCAGGGCGAGGCGGAGTGGGGAGGAGGGTGGGCGGCGACGGAGGAGCTCCGTCTAGCCCCCCCAGCCTTCTTCCTGAACTTCTTTAAGATGGCGGCTGGTGGAGACAACGCGGACCTCTAGCGGCGGCGGCGAAAATCAAGAACCGGATTTCTCGGGACATTTCCCGGGACACCACAAATTCGGGAATGGAGTGTAAGTCCCGGGAATGTCCCGGGAAATCCGGGACAGTTGGCAACTATGCTAAAGGTAAAACGTTTTCTTCATTTTGGATAGAGTAAGGTAGGATTATAACCCATGTCATCTGTGTTCCATTTGGGATATTTACCTTCACTTTCTGTCCCATAGACAAAACTGGAGGTGAGAGGAAATCCCTGCAAAGTGAGGGAATCCTGATGTGCTAACAGGGACACCAAAAAAAAAATGTTCCCATTGGAAGAGTTCCCCTCTATTATTAATTCGATGTAAAGTAAACATTTGGGATTTTCTTTTACTTTTTTCAATGATTCAATTTCAATGATAATGGTAAAGAGGACAAATAGAAAGGGGGAATCTCCCTAATGGGGGCGCAGATAGCAATAAAACCTGACAGGTGTTCTAATCCCTCTCTATTCTGTCCAAAACTAAAAAAAAAAGTTTTGCCTTTAGTTACACCTTAAGGGATTAGGTATGTTTGAAAAAAAAAAAAGTTTTTATTTGTTTCTAGTAATAAAACAGAAATGAATATAGATATGCAAAGGGAGATTACCTGATTGCCACAAACACATAGATGAAGCACCTGAAGATGGTATTATCCAAGAGGGAAGATTATTTTATATATTGCAAACTTAAATTAGCAACAGAAGTGCTAATTTAGGTTGATTGTTATTATTATTAATATTTTGTATTATTAATAAATTATAATACGTAAATAATACGTAAATACTGTAAATAATATTATACAGGATTTATATAGTGCCAACAGTTTACGCAGAGCTTTACAATTTAAAGGGAGACAGTACAGTTACAAACAAGTTCAATACAGATGTATTAGTAGGGTCCTGCTCATAGACCTTACAATCTAAAGGGGGGGGGGGGGGGGGCAGAGGTGGTACAAAAAGTAATAACTGTGGGGAGGGTGTAACGGAGGTAACCGAAGTACAGTTTTTAGGTGGAGGTAGGGGTAGGCTTCCCTGAATAAGTGAGTTTTTTAAGCTATTAGATATTGGTGCCAATAATTTCAGATTCTGCTTTAATGATTTATTGAATATTCCATTTACCGGAGCACAAAGCACCAAAGCATACAGCATATGAGGCTCAAATCATAAAGAAAATACACCGTTATAAGAACACTTATTTTTAAAAAGTGACAGTTAAATTTCAGTGAAGCCCAGTGAAATCAAAATTACAGTTAAATGGCTAAAATAAAACTTCTTATACATGTTAAAGGTTTGTAAATTGAGCCTTTGGACTGCTTGATAAAGCAAAAATGTCTCACAATGATGTCCCACACTTTATCCTGGCTTTCTGTTCTGCTGTCAAGTTTATTTTGAAGATATCTACTCCACTTTTACATGTGTTTCTCCAATTTTTTACTTTCATTTAAATGAATCCCATTTTGTATTATTTATATGTATTTGTTTTGTGCCCATACAGGGCTTTGGAGAAGTTTTTGGGAAAGCAATGCTTGCAAATGGAGGCAGTCCTTCTAAAGATGACCCAAATCTGATCTTTAATAACTTCACATTGCATGTTACACCAGTACTTTCTGACATCAATTTTAGCCTAGGAAAGGGAGAGTTACTAGCAGTTGCTGGGTCTACCGGATCTGGAAAGGTAAGCTGTGGCTCACATATTTTTAGTTATGTGGATGTATTACATACATCTATAAAACATTTTAAATATTTTGGATATTTATTTTAACTGTAATTGTTGTCAGAAAAGAATAGAAAGAAAGTGGTAATTAAGTAAGCAAATGCTTCTATTGAATTCCCAGGCTTGACCTGAATTTCCATTGAATTTCCAATCATTATGTTTCTTCTGGTATTGTTTTTGCATTGTTTTACTTTGTGAATATAAACATGATTTTCATTTGGTAAAGTTGCTGTAATGGCAATATTATATAGCCCCGTTAGAGGTCTGGGCCAGGAACTTTTACCACTGCATTTAATGATAGCATTTACAAAGGCTTACATTCCTTTCAGCTTTGATGAAGCAATATGTATTCCTTTTTCTCGATCACTTGGCAATTATAGTAGTGTGAATAAATCTAGTCACCCTGGCAACAACAAATGTAAACTTTACAAAAGGTCATCATACTACAAGCTAAAATACGCAGCAGAGTTAATAAGAAAACATACATTTACAGAACTGAGCTGAATTACACTATACAGACCCGTGTTCCAATAACATGTTAACCAAAACACTTGCAATTAGGTTAATTTCTGTTAAAAGAATGTACATTTTAAAATCTTTTTTATTGTTCTAAATAGGTATTAGTGCAGTTATTTTTTTCCTGTGTTGTTTGTTTTACTTATCTTGTAATGATAGACTTCAGCTAGCTTTTCCCTGTGTGCCAAAGGGGCAAGACAGCTTCCTTTCCTGAGTCTCTAAGCATCCAATGCATGCCTTCTCACCCCCAATGTGTTGCCTCACAAATGTGGGAATGCTAATATGATGAAATGTATAATCCTTATACTGCAAGTATGTCTGTAAATGTTCTGCCTGATTATGTCTTTCACATCTAATGATTGTGTAGCTTTCATCGGCACGAGCACTAGACTCAGAGACCCAGGGATTGTTGGATATATAGTTTATTCACAGGAAGTATGATGTCTCACACTACAGGAAAAGGTTATGCATAAAGCTGTGCAGTGCCATGGTGTATGTTTCATGTTTCTACACAAACTGCTGACACATGAATGTGAAGATTAAGGGTACTTTCACAATGGGGCGGGGGTCTGTTAGCGGTAAAGTGTGGCTAGATTTAGTGGCGCTTTACCGTTGTATAAGTGGCGCTTTACCGTTGTATAAGCGGCGCTTTTCGTCCGCTAGCGGGACGCTTTTAAGCCCCGCTAGTGGCCAAAGAAAGGGTTAAAAGCACCCATGTTGCGGTGCTGCCGAAGCGCTTTGCAGGAGCTTCGGCAGCGCTGCCCAATCATTTCAATGGGCAGGGCATTTTGGGAGCGGTGTATACAGTATGAAAGCACTCGGGATTTCACACTGGGGAGGCATGAGAGGCGCTTTGCAGTCATTTTACAGGCGCTATTTTTAGCTCTAAAACGCCTGAAAAGCTCCTCAGTGTGAAAGGGGTCTTACTCTACTACAGGCTGTGCGTATAGGACAACAAATGCCATCTATCAATGCACAAGTTATGTAGGTGTAAAAACACAAGGTGCAGTTAGGAATGGTTACCATGCTTTTACATTACAGTCACTGGTGCTGAGTGCCTATTGGCAAATATAGCCATGATATCATTGCATTTGTGGAAATAAAAAAGTCATAGAAAAAGTCAGTTGAATGACCTTTTCTACTAGTAATGTTAAAAAGGTTGGGATTTGAATCTAATGTAAATGTGTATATATATATTTATTTACTGCATGCAGTTCCCAGGTGCTAAAATATGGAACTAATGGCCTGTGTTGACAGGATTTTGTTTTCTTCAAGTGGGCTTTGTAGTTCCATATAAGTCAATGGGAATGCAGTTCAAATGCAGGTCAGAAGGAGCTCAACTGCAGGACAAATGCACCTGTCAGTGACTTCTGTATGACCTTATGAAGTATATGAGCAATCCTTCTGCGAAGTGTGACTTTAAATATTTTGTGGTGCACATCTCTGGTAACATCACCAATAAAGTCAGCATACTGAAGAAGGCCTACCAATGGCTTTACTTTTTGGGGAGATTGTAGTTTGCTGCCCTTGGTAATTCAACCCACCTCATGTTTTAGAGGTGTGCGGTGGAAAACATCTGTACAGGTTTTTCCCATCACGCTCATTGATTGGTTGCCCTCCCTTTCATAATGCAACATTAGTAATATAACCACCAAGACTGAGGAACAGCTTTTTTCCTGATGCTGTGAGATTGACAAATTCTGCATCATCCTGAATTATGGCTGCAATTATTAGTATTATTTCTTTTTTGGCCATTACTTTAATTTGAGATTGATAATACTGCACTTTATGGTTGATAATAATGCATTTTACCCATAGTTGCTGCTTACATTGAACAAATGGGTATTAATTAATTTTTTTATTCAACGTTTATCTTCACACTTTTATCGTTATACTTTTTGTGACATAATTATGTATTTATTTATTTGTTTGCTTTTCTAGATTTTATCATAGTTCATTGGGAAATAAGTATTTTTTTCCATTCTTTTCATGTATACCATGTTTTCAGAATGACAATAAAAATATTGATATCCTTTTTAGATTGGAACCTTTTAGAAGATTTACTCTGAGGTGGGAACATAGCAATACAATAGGAACATGATCATATGCTTTTTTTTGGGGCCCTCTATGAATAGATTTCTGGTAATATTATGTAAGTTTAGGTGCTTTGTGCACTGCAGGTTAATTGGCTGGAATTTTTCATTATTTCTGTATATAGGGAAACCTATCCTGGAGTATCCAAAGACCCAAGAGTTATTCTTGTTTGTTTGCTGCCTAAGAAAAACTTTAAAATGGTATCCCTTTCCCCTCAAAAAAAGGCATCTTGGTGGCATCTCGATTTACAGTAAGAAATTAGCATTACAAAAATTCCTCAAATTTCTAAGCAACTGCTGAAAGTGTTCAAAAAGTTGAAAATAAATAATGGGTACAATTATTGCATAGCATACTAACTCAACAACAAACACTGGAAAACAGTGAATGTTAACTGCTTTGTGCCCATACCCTGTATAATACACCACTTAAAGTTTATATACACTGTAACAATTCACTTATTTGCTCCCTTATGATCTGGTAAATATGCATACCATTGGAAGTGTTTTGTTATATCTGTTTAGTACAAAGAATACCTTTTGATCTTAACAGAAATTCAAAGCTGTTCTATGTCCAGTGCTTTCTGTGTTGTTTTAAGGAGAGTAATTACCCTCCCAGTCTTTTTCTTGGATCCGCACAATGATTAGCCTTTATGTTGTAGCGATGAAAATGGACAGAGTCCATCGAGTGCTGATCCACAGAACATCATTGTAAAGCTCCACTATTAAAAAAAAAAAAACCTAAAGAGCACCTACTAAAAGCATAGCTCATAAGTCTTTATAAGTCTTCTGAAATGAGCTTTCAAAGGACATACCTTTAAATTCTTTACAGATCTTGCTCAAGTCACTATCATTAAAAGGCAAATTCTGTGGCAATATTTCAAATTGATGGGAATATGCTAGTGATGGGGATACTCCTTTAATATAACTTTTAAAGTAACCTTTACTTACCACATTCCTGAGAAGGTCCACTTCTGCTTTAAGAAGCTAGGCCCACAGCTGCCTTCGAACCTTATCCCTAGCCAGTCACCCAAAGCACACACAGGGTCAAATAATCTCATTGCTCAGCAAAGACCCCACAGAAGTGGCCATCTCAACACTTTCAAACTCTGCAGTGCTTTGGCTCACAAGCCTTTCACCTTGTCTTCATTGGCTGCTGATGAGTAGTGTATTTTTCGGTGACTTCATCCATCACCTGATGCCACATACACCTTCTGTTGCCTTGTTTCACAGTTAGCCACAATAGCAGCATTATACTAAGTTTATTTTGTTTGTCCCTAGTTGTACTTTATTTAGACTCTTTCCTTTCCCTTTCTCTGATCTTAAGCAACACAGGACCCCATTGTGTTATTTGCAGTGACATTTCTATGTTTTGAACTCTGTCCTCTACAGTCCATGATGCTCTCCAAACATCCTAGTTGCAAAGGCAAGCAATTGGCTCCTGCAGCTGTCAGTCGGGACCTGGCATGAGGCATGGCTTGCTGGGTGCAGTGTGTGTGTGTCCATGGACACACACAGCCCTGCCCTGAAGTGGGCATGCACAGGTCTCTCTTTTAGTAGCAGCTACCTAAACGAGACACCTTCAAACAGAAGAGGGGGTGACAGCAGCTGTGAGACTGGACAGCTGATTCAAAGAAGCAGACTATACACTGGAGAGTGCAAAATCTGGTGCAGCTCTGCATAGAAACCAATCAGCTTCCAGGTTTTTGTCAAAGCTTAAATTAAACAAGCTGAAGTTAGAAGCTGGTTGGCTACCAAGATGAGATGCACCAGATTTTGCGCTCTCCAGTTTTAGTAAATCAACCCCAATATGTAAAAATGGACTTCATGATTTAATAAAAAAAAAAAATAGGCTTTAGTATTACTTGGTCACTAACATATTTTTGCAGCTTTTGAAAGGTAACTTTACCACATCAAGCCCAAGCCCTCCTTTATATCTCGTATCGAACACCAGCTGCACAATGGAGCTTGCTCTCCCTCAAGTAGTGAGAGTCCTGGTGACATTATTCTATTATAGCTGTTGATTCTTTGATCCAGCAGCACACCTGTGCCTTTTCATCTTCTGTGCTTGAAATATGGTATATTGTATTGAAGAATGTATATGATGCCTGGTTTGGTGGGGACTCACACCTGACCTCCATCTCTCCTATAAACAGCCAGGGCGATTTCAGCCATGTACTGCTGCACCAATATCTTTAAATGGAATGCCTGTATACCACAGCTAAATTCCATCTCTCCACAACACTGTTCTCAGTCGCATGGCCTAGCTTGGTACAGTGAGGATGTCATACATGGTGCCTCGTTATGCCTTACAGTGCACTGTTATATTGCTGCCTTTTTAGGCACTTTAGGTCTCTATTTGAGCAATGCCTGCCATATTTAATTGAATATTCTTATGTGATCACCATGTTTATGCAACTATACAATTGTAATCCAGCACACAGTATTGCAACATTCTGCTGAGACTGCGTAGGAGAGGTACCCACACCTATCTAATTTACTGTTTCTCCATGATGATCATTTACCAATAGGCCACCTAAGTCAATCATTTTCACTATGGCTTAGACAGGCCATACATTAATGATTTAATGTACAACCAGCCTGCCCATGCATGGATTGAAATTCGGCCGGTTCAGCAGGGACCTGTTGAATCTCGATCCCTGTATGGCTGCCTTTAGCCCTCAGATTTACAGCCACAACATTTATAAATATTGCATAAGTAATTATTTTTAGAGATAACAGCTATCTTCCCATCTCCTCACCCCTGCCCTTACCTCCCACCCTCCACCTTCCTTATTCTTATTCAGATCGCCAAGTAAAAATAAAAGAAACAAAGACTAAAAAAAAAAATGAATGCAGCCATCATATGTAAGAACTGGTAAGCTGCAATGTAATAAATGTTTGCTTTTGGGCTTAATCTTTGCTCAACAAACATAGCAAAAATCTAACTCCACAGGTCTAGACAAAGGATACTCCAAAAGCAACACATCTTACACTATGCTTGCAAACAATCTTCAATGCACAGATCAGCAATTCACACCTATCTCCCTTCAAACCAAACATGGGATTCTGACCAACAACCCGGTAACATCTTAAAATAATTTCAAAATCTTCTATCTGTTCTTTATGCAGTGAAGACTCCATTTTCACACACAAAACCTGAAACCTTATTTTTCAATATATCCTTTTCACCTATACCAACACAAAATCTAATTATGTTAGTTAAAGATATTGACTGGATAGATGTAAACATAGCAAATAAGTCCATGCGGTTGGGCATGTAGCCTGGGCCTGACGAATACATCCAACACAAAGGTACACCGCTCTGAACAGAGAAAACCAGATACTGGAGTGGATAACCAGGTGCTCTGGCTCAGGATGTCCCTCCCACATCCGAAATCCAAACATACATACACACTGAAGAGCCGACACTCTTGGAAGTTCAGTCTTGCATCTTTATTTCATATGACCATGTTAAAAGAACACGCAGACGCGTTTCGGCACAAGGCTTGTTCACAGCACATTCTAAAGTGAAACACTCAACATACATATATACAGACAAGGAAACAGTAAAATTCACTCCCTCCAATTAGGTGATGTCCTCAATTAGAGTGAATGAGCAACATCATTGCATGTGTATACTCCCTAGGAGTTGCGAAACATAATGTCTATAATGTAAGGGTGTCTCAATGCGAGCTAAGTTCTCCCCCTTGCTGGCCAATTTATAAATGGGATGGTGGGAGGATAAGTATCTTTTCTCACAGTCCAATCCATTCACAAGTCACATCAAGTGGTATGGTCGTTATATCGATGACCTGCTCCTTGTATGGGAAGGCACCTATGATGATGTTGCTTCCTTTGTCATATATGTGAATTCTAATCCCTTGAATTTGGAATTCAGCTGTGATTTTCAACATGAAAGTATTGCTGTGAACAAGGCTTTTTCCAAAACGTGTCTGCGTGTTCTTTTAACATGGTCATATGAAATAAAGATACAAGACTGAACTTCTAAGAGTGCCGGCTCTTCAGTGTGTATGTATGTTTCAATTTCGGATGTGGGAGGGACGTCCTGAGCCAGAGCACCTAGACTAGGTGTGCTGCTATCCACTCCAGTATCCGATTTTCTCTGTTCAGAGCGGTGTACCTTTGTGTTGGATGTATTGTACTTCCCTCTACACACCACGCTCCATCTAAACCAGGGATCTTCAAACTACGGCCCTCCAGCTGTTGCAGAACTACACATCCCATGAGGCATTGTAAAACTCTGACATTCACAGACATGACTAGGCATGATGGGAATTGTAGTTCCTGAACAACTGGAGGGCCATAGTTTGAAGACCCATGGTCTAAACCGACAGATTAGAGGACTTTCTCATATACCGCACTTACCCTCAGTATATTTTCACTTACAGTCCATTGGACTTTGACCATGCTATGTGTGCGATCGCACACGTTACAGGATTTGCAATATGGATTGTCGCACTAAGATATCCCAGGTATATACCAAGGACCCAAACCCCATATCAGAAGAATCTACCTGTACTTCCTTTTTTGATCGACTAAAGGCAGAGCTAATTAAGGAAACCAAGACATGGTGGGATGCGGAGGGTCAAATGGAATGGCATTTTGTCTAAATGCTCTTTGGATTTGATGTGACATCATTTCCCAGGAAGAGAAACTACCTAGCTCTATTAATGAGGAAATTGAATGTATCTGCTCAATACGGGCATTGTATATAATTCCATGGTATGATTTACCTTCAATGACTCAGGGATACACTTTTCTAGTGATAACCTTAGTGATAACCTTACTAAGACAGAGAAGGCTGCAATTAAAACTTTAAAATCCCGCAATAATGTAATCATCAGACAAGCTGATAAGGGATGGTCTTTGTTATTTTAACCGCTTGCTGCCCGTGTAACGTCAAATGACGTTGCAGAATTTTAGCTGTAATATCTGAATAATGCCTGCAGCTAAAGGCATCATTCAGATATCGTCTTTTAGAGCCGACGATTCCCTTCACCATAAAAATGATCATAGTAGCTGTTCAGCCGCATGATCTTTCTTACAGTCAGCGAGAGGGAACACCCCCCTCCCGCCAGAACCGGAGAAGGAACCGATCGGCCCCAGATACTGACCATAGAGATTTCCGGCAGGCCAGATGGTCCCCGGAGTCTCTATGATTGTTCAGAGGCCGGGCGCAATGTTATGACGTCACGCCCAGCCTCTGCATTTGAAAAAATGCAGTCACCTTGGCTGGAAAGCTTCGATCTTTTTTTTTTTTTTTTTTTTAATTCAGACTTCCTAGCTTAGAGGTGAGATCTGGGGACTGATTGACCCCAGATCTCACTGTAAAGAGGACCTGTCAAGCACTATTCCTATTACAAGGGTTTTTTTACTAGAGATGAGCCAAACACCCCCCCCCCCCCCCTCCCCGGTTCGGTTTGCACCAGAACATGCAAACAGACAAAAAATTTGTGTGAGCATGCCAACACCGATAAAGTCTATGGGACACGAATGTGAAAAATCAAAAGTGTTAATTTTAAAGGCTTATATGCAAGTTATTGCCATGAAAAGTGTTTTGGGACACGGGTACTGCCACAGGGGACATGTATCAATGCAAAAAAAGTTTTTAAAATAAACTTTTTTTTCAGGAGCAGTGATTTTATTAATGCTTAAAATGAAACAATAAAAATGAAATATTCTTTTAAATATTGTGCCTGGGGGTCCCCTTAGTCTGCCTGTAAATTAACGCATCTGTCTGATGTGTTTTACTGTGCCGCAGCAAAATTACATTTCTAAAGGAAAAAATGTACTCAAAATTGCTCGTGGCTGTAATGTATTGCCGGAATCCCGGCAATATAGATATAAAATTGAGGAAAAAATCAGCGTGGGTCCCCCCCCAGTCCATACCAGGCCCTTTGGGTCTGGTATTAATTTTAAGGGGAACTCTCCTTACTGTAGATTTTTTTTTAAAACATAATTTTTTCACTTTTAATAATGTTTGCCACACTAATCACTTAAATAAAAGCGGTCTGACAAAATGAAGCGTGTTAAAAAATCTCAAAAAGCAACACATCATGCCGCGATCTAAAAACATTCAAGGCAGGGGCAAATACTTTTTCAAAGCACTGTAACTGTGCTGTCCTCCTGTAAAGTGCTGCACAAATTAGTGGCGCTATATAAATCCTGTATAATAATAATATTAGTACTCCATCTTACACACTTCTTCAATTTACTAAAACACAACAACCCTCTTGACAACAATATTTCTGCTACCTAAACACAATACAGTCCCACATACATGGTCCAGTTTCAGACCCATAAATCTACTTCATGTCAGCATCAAAATTTTGCCTAAGGTGTTCATAACTAGCTTGAACTTCTTCCAAAGGCAGATCATTCATAAGAACCAGGTGGGATTCATACCCCTAGACAGGCAGGGAACAACTTATAACATGTGATCCAACCTATCCACCTCATCATATTCATGTTTTCAAAACTATGCTACTGTCCTTAGTAGTATTTAAAGCATTTGGTGCACTTTCTTATTTTTGTGTTATGTAAGTGGTTTACAAAGATTTCCTCAAATGGATCTTGACTCTCGCCTGTAAAGTCAAGGGATATAGCAGATTTTCCTCTAAAGTTTTTCCAATCCACAGAGGTACTAGACAGATATCCCCTTTCACCAATATTCCTAATAATCATCGAATGAAAATGATGGGCATTCACCACTAAACTTTATATATTGCAGATTACATCTTACGCCATCTTTTTCAACCCCTTATTACTCTACCAAACTTGTTTTTGATCTTTTCTGTATTTGGAGAACTAGCTGGCTTATGTGTGAATGAGTCTAAATCCTTTTAAATCTACCCCCTTCTCGATGTACAAATCAACAATGCATATATTTATTGAACAAGAAAATCAAAATGTATCCCCAAGGTCTAGGCTCACCAAACCATATCTCATGCAAACATAAGTTCAATAGAGGGCTAGAGGTATCTAACTTACATAAGGAAATTACCTGGCAGCACAGATAGCTCCCTTAGAAAGTCTTCACTCATGTACAAAGATCATGCACCCCACTTTAATCCATTCCATAAAACAGTGGGTCATTACAGGGGTAGACAGACAACACTCAGGGCCCCCCGACCAAATAAAGCAAGGGCCCCCTGTCAGGCCCCACCCATGATCCACCCCTAACCCCACTCATGGCCCGACCCTGACCTCGCCCCTACATTTTGCACAAAGTACAACTTCTGCCTTTTTTTTTTTATGGGACCTGGAGGGGGGTCTCTCTCTAACAGTGTCCATTAGAGAGTCTCTGTTAGAGAGAGAGACCCCCCTCCAGGACCTATTAGAGACCACAAAGGAGTATAATGGGACCTGGCATAGGCGTGCGCACAGGGTGTGCCAGGTGTGCCTGGGCACACCCTAATCACCCTGTGTGGTGCAGATTCCCCCTGTTAAAACCCCTGATATTTCACCAAAGCCCCCTAACGGGGGTCCTAAAAAATTTGGAAAGAAAAATGTCAAAAATAATATAATACAAACAAACTATAGACACCATTCACTGCCCTACTGACACCAGCCACTACTCTACTGATATTGTCAGTGTGTATATATACAAATGCACACACAAATGTGTTTTGAGCCTTGAGGTGCACACCCTAATGCAATAGGCTGTGCACACCTATGGGACCTGGAGGGGGGGGCCTCTTTCTAACAGAGTGTACAGTGAACACCTTCATTCACTCTGGTATTCACAGGACCCCCTCCTTATGCCATGACTCTCACCCCTGCCCCAACCTCTCACAAAGTAGAAATAACATTGGCACTGTGTAGAGCACCTCTTACCTTAACTATGGGTACTGTAGCTGTGGCTGGTTCCCGCATCCTCTGTGGCTAGCTGGTTCCCATGTCCTCTGTGGTTGGCTGGCTCCTGAGTCCTCTGTGGCTGGCTGGCTCCCTGGTGTGGGTGGGTCACCGTGGGTGGCTAGCTGGCTGGCACCCTGGCCCTGCTGTGGGTGGGTGGTTGGCACCCTGGCCTTGCTGTGGGTGGGTCACCGTGGTTGGTGGGGTGACATGCACCCTGGCCCTGCTGTGGGTGGGTCACCGTGGGTGGTTTGCTGGCACCCTGGCCCTGCTGTGGGTGGGTGGCTGGCTGGCGCCCTGGCTGGTGTGTCCTCTCCTCCTGCGCCATTTTGGGCACTGTTTGCCAAGGTGAGGGAGGTACTTGGAGGGAAGTGGTGACCTTTGCCCTATCCGGGGCAGTAAATCTAGAAGGTTTGTAGCAGGCCCTGTGTGCGTGGAGACACGTGGCGCAACACATAATGATGTTGCCTGCATGTGCGGGTCCTCTCTGTGCCCATTTGAGAGTCTATGTTAGAAAAAGCCCTCATCAGTACCCATCAATGCAGCCTCTCCAGTGCCTCTCAATGCAGCCTCACCAGTGGCAATCAGCGCAGACTCACCAGTGCCAATCAGTGCAGCCTCACCAGTGCCAATCAGTGTCACCTCACCAGTGCCAGAAAATAATGTGTTGCTTACAGAACGCCGCTTCTCTATGTACACCATTTCGTGCAATAGCCAGCGAAGGCGCTTGCGCTGATTGGCCAGGGGGGAGCCAATCAGCGGGTCTGGCGGAAGCGATGTCCGCCGGCCACCTGCGATCGCTCCCCACAGAGATAGAACAGCGGTCTGCAGATGTAAACAAGGCAGAACGCCGTTCTGTCGGAGATGAACAGAGTGATCTTGTTTTTCTGCTAACCAGGAACACGGATCACTCTGTTCATCTAGTGAATCCATCCCCCACACAGTTAGCAAGCACCCCCTAGGGACACAGTTAACCCTTTGATCACCCCTGATGTTAACCCCTTCACAGCCAGTGTCATTAGTACAGTGACAGTACATATTTTTACCACTGATCACTTTATTAGTGTCCCTGGTCCCCAAAAAGTGTCAAAAATGTCAGTTAGGTGGTGTCTGATCTGTCCACTGCAATGTTTATTTAAAATTTATTAAAATTTTAAAAAATGCCATAAATCTTTCCCATAGTTTGTAGACGCTATAAATTTTGCACAAACCAATCAATATACACTTATTGGGATTTTTCTTTTACCAAAAATATGTAGTAGAATACAGATCCGCCTAAGTGATGAAGACATTTTTTTAATAGCAAAAAATATTGCTTTTTATTCAAAATTGTCGCTCTTTTTCTGTTATATCTCAAAAAATAAAAAACGCAGAGGTGATCAAATACCACCAAAAGAAAGTTTTATATGTGGGAAAAAAAAGGACATCCATTTTACTCGGGTTACAATGTCGCACGACCGTGCAATTGTCAGTCAGTTAAAGCAACGCAGCGCAGTATCGCAAAAAATAGCCTAAGGGGGGTAAAAGGTTCCGGAGCTGAAGGGGTTAGGATTGAACAAGTCAAGACTAAAGGGGCTTTTTTTTTTCATACATAATGGCACACGTGTATTTTGCTTTTTGACTTGACACATGAATTCATTCTTTTTTTTTTTACTCACTTTTAGTCAATTAATTTGGTCCTCTGGTGGGGGGAGGGGCTCCCATGCAGGAGCAATGGAGTCCAGTTGGTTGGGTCCAGTAATTTCACTATCAGTGTCCGCAGCCTTCTTCTTCTTGTATCCACGCCGCTCTGCAGACTGCAAGGTGGACAAGATGGAGGGAGGAGGTGGGTGGGGCCAACTCTCATCTGGGGCAGAGTCCTGCAGTCAGTGTGAGTGACTGTATGGACAAGATGGAGGAGGTGCTGCCGGTGGGAGGGCCAATACACTCATGGACGGCGCAGAGGAGGAAGATTGCTGGCCTCTGCCACACAGTGCCAGACTGCAGCAACAACTGCCTATCAGCTTGGGAAAGACAGATACACTTAGGCAGGCTCCTCCGATCCAGGCAGCTCCTGTCACGGTCACGTTGGCTCTGAGTCTGAGACTCTGAGTCCGATGTGACTGACTCAATGACATCATCCTTTACTAGACGCTAGGCGGCCCAGGCGCTAGCAACGAGTGCAGGGTTGCCAAGCCAGCGGCGCAGCTCCACCCACCTCCAGGCTCCTCCTGGTCCGTTCTACGTAATTACACACTAGAGTCTCTCTCTCTGCGCCGCTGATCGGCTGATGAGACAGAGAGAGAAACTCGTGCAGAGCAGCGCTGCAGCCAAGTGAGGACCAGTGTGACAACAATGTCAGTGTCATATTTTCCCCTGGATCCGCCCTGCATGCAGCCTGATCAGTGTATGGGGGATAGCCGCCCGGATCACACAGTGCGGGTAACTCCCAATGTGACACCTGGCGACCGATGTCATCGGATGTCCCGCCTCCTTTGTTAGACGTCACGAGTCCTGGCATTGGACCAGTGAGACATCTATTAAAGGAGGCGGGACATTGGATGACAGCGGTAAGCGGGAGAGCCTGTGAGCCTTCGTGCTCACCAGCCATAAGGGTCCAGCAGGTGGCGCTAAAGGGCCCTCTTTAGCGGCCGGGCCCTCGGCCCATGTCCGAATGGACCGACTGGTCAGTCCTCCCCTGGGTCATTGTAATATTCTCAAACAAACTTAATTACACTTATCTCCCCTTAATTGGTATACTGGACTAGCCCTGTTTTTGTATGCATGTGAGGAACCTGCCACCTTCAAATATTGGGCCTTTAAAAACATCAAATACACTTACCAAAAGTTCAATATCCAGGAGTTTAGAACATTTGGGAACCTAA